>NW_012148174.1:8564106-8617511 GCF_000956105.1 Propithecus coquereli
GAACCATCAGAAACATAATTTTGAGTTAAAAAAAGGTCACAGAATTCACATGCACAATATATTTCCATCCATAAAAAAAGTTGAGAATATGCATTAACATTTTGTTAATATGGACATATACACACACACATATATAAAAATATATATAATCTCACAACAACAAAGAAAAGTCAGGAAATGATAAGAAACATTGTAGGATAATGGTTACACCAGTGAGGAGTCAGGGGTGTGCCATGGGTAGGCCATTGTGTATTATTAAGCAGGGGCCCTCAAGACATAGACAATTTTCTATTTCTTAAGCTAAGAAGTAGGTACATGGGTTTTTGTTCTATTATTAAGTTACATATATATGTTAATCTATATTTATATGTGATATTGATCTTCGAATTTTCCTTTTTTCTATTTTATTTGATGTTATTATTATGGCTTTGATAGCTTTGTACAATCATTTTAAAAGCCTTCCTTTTTATATATTCTGAAGACCTTTGAATATTATGGGCTTCACCTATTCTTTAGATTAGTTAGGAATCAACTATTAAACCACTCAGAATAATTTTGACTGTATGCCATTGATTTTGATATATTTTCTCTTTGTGTTCACTTTTCTATAGTTAATTACTTTCATTCTGTTTACTCCATGATTTGTTGGTTATTTAAAGGCATAATTATTAATTTGCAAGAGGATTTTTGATTTATTTTTATTTCATGGCATGACCAAAGAATATAAATGAAATAAGTAAATTAGGAATTGTTTCAAGTATCTGTGTGATCAAATATTCAATTGTTTTTCTAAATGTTCAATGGTTATAAAAGCATAAGATCCTATAAGTTAATGTTTTAGAAATAGCAATTGAGAGAGGTTGTTACTTATTATTAAAATTATATCATTCTACTTTTTATAAACAAAAAGGTGAGATAATGTATTCAGGCAGTAGTGGTGGCTGTATTAATATCTTCTAAATCTGGGAATTTTCATCTTGTCTACGTCATCACTTGTTAAATACACCTCAATAATGACTATTTTATCTTCTTTTAGGATAATACCTTTTATTACTACATCACACGTTAGTTTGTTTTTATTATCTCTGAGCTTATATACCAAAGTATTTGAAACGAAATCACCACTTCTACTCTTTTTCACACTACTGTTTTTTTTTTATGGTGACCTGATATCATCACCATCCTTCTATTTCATTATATCTTTTGCAATTTCAGGTATCATTTTATAAATAATAAATGACTGGATTTTGACATTGAAAACCAATTGAGTCTTTGATTTTAAAAGGGTCACTTAGCACATTTTTATTTATTGAAAAATAATGTTTTTCATTACAGTTCCTTTTATTATATTTTTATTTATATATACTCTTGCTTATTATACTTTTATTTATAAAAAATTATTTGCCTTTTTCCTGTTGATTCATCAATTTTTTTTAATTCCTCTTATTCTAGAAACTATATTTAAATCTAGATTTATGTACTTATATATCAAAATGAAAAATTCACTGTGTCCCTCCCAAGATGTTGGAAAGGCCCACTTCCCTCGTCTTCCTTCATCAAGAAACTGAATGCACCCAGGGGATGATTTTAGGGGAAAGGAAGGGAGGGTGCAGATGCTCTGAGGAAACCTCTGCCCAGTTACCTCATCTTGAGGGTCCTTTCATCCAGTGTGCTGAATTCGGAGGATGTGGTTTCCTGGTTCCCCCTTCACCATACCCCAGACCCCATGACCTCATTCCGTTGCTCATCAGCACTGTCCCAGGATCCCAGAGGGAGAACACTCAGCCTGGGATCTCCTGTTTCCTATCCCTGCCACCAGCCTTCCCATCCCCCCCGCTGTCTGCACACCCTGCCTGTAACTGTATTCCAGGCTGAGTGTTATTATAAGCAATAATAAAGTGCTTATTGTACAGAGAAAAAAATGAAATACCTTAATCCTGACTCTTTCTTCTCCTACTGCTTAGTTTTTCTGAATACTTTTTAAGTATAGCTTCAAGCTGTTAGTAAATCTTCCTTGAACATTTTAAAGTTTGTTTATTGTTTTATAAATTCTTACTTAGTATCTATGTAATGGATCTCAGTCACATTCTCATAAATCTTTATTCAACTAGAGATTATATAAGATTTGTTGCTCACTACTCTTCGTGTATTCATCATCTCTCTTTATCTTTATCTAATGTTTGCAGGGTGGAAATAGTACAGGATTATCTTAAATAAGAGACAGGAATGGTATATTTATATGTTTGTTTTCTATTTTTAAAAAGTCCTTTACGTTTACATACAAGTGCTATCTTAGCTGGGATGCTGAATAACTTCCATTTTCCCTTATGAATACCCCCTGCACTTTTTTCTTCCTTGCTTTGTGCCGTGGGAGTTGTATTATATGGATTACATCAATGGGATTTTGCCCTTTGGCTTCCTAAAGGTTTTGGCCAGGGGATGGGTATGAAGTCTGGACATTGTCTCTTTTAACTCTCTGCTGATGGGGTCACTGTTCCCTGGCTAAGTCTTTTGACTGAAGATTATAGCGCCTATCAGGAGACCCTCTTCCATATTGCTCTCTCTTCCTAGATTCCATGAACTACTCTCTCCCCTCAGTCATTCAGGCAGTCCTGGGAAGTAACTGTGCCCTGAGGTGTTAAACTGTGCTTTGTGGGTTTTCTCTCATTCAGCCCACGCTTTATAAATAAGCTCTCCGTTAAACTTGTACCATCTGAGTGCACGATCTGATCCTTGTTTGTAAACTGACTGACACAGCTGTATATAGGATTCTTCCTGTAGACCTGGCTATTGAGATGTCTTGGTGGATTATCAGTCACAGCAAAACGGAGTTGGATGAAGCACAGTGAACAGAATTGCCAACCATCAGAAACATCTGTGATGAAATATGAAGGAAGGGAAGGACAAGGGTTATTCTGGTTTCTCTAGGTCAGGGTGTAGAGGGGCTGCTTCAGCCTGCCACCATAATTCCTCTCTGGTGTTATAAAAGCAAAGTAGAGCAGCACTCACTCATATGCTGAGGACACTGATTCTGGCTGTGTATGTAGCTTGCTGGCCCCTAGTCTAGACGATCGTGACATTGAGGGACTTCACCTTGGGCTCTGCTGGAGGGGCGAGCATCCTCGTAGTATGTCCCATAGTGTCTGTTCCTACACTCTCTTCCTGATACCTTTAAGTCTCAGTTGTATACAAAATTTTCTCTAGGTCTTAACAGAAGAGGGTCAGAATATGTCCATGTAATCCTACAGTAAGTAATTCCCATAAACATATTTGATGACAGAGAAAAAAACTATAGTTCTCTCTATTAGCAGAACAAGCAGAGGTGGCAAGATGTAGTGTATATGGACTAATAAGGAGAACAGATGTCTTCTTCAACTCACTATCTTCTTATGCATCTGTTGCCCTGCTGCTGACTCTGTCATCACCAGGCCCCTTCATTCCAGCAGGAGCAGGTTAGGGATGAGGCCCTAGAATAGGCCTGAACCCACAGGAATTGTATTACTGCTGCACATCCCTATCCTATTGATATGCAAAATGATATATGACTCCCAAAGACCTCTTATTACTATAAACAACAGCTCATGTGAGAAAACGCAAGACTTCCCTCACAGATATAAGAGACAGGATAGAACTATTTATTGCTGGCTGCCTGTTTTGAAGGTAATATCTGTTATCTAAGTAATATCAGGATCTTGTTTGGAGATTTTATATTTGTTTTACTCCCCTGAGGGATGCCCTAAATCTTTTGGTGCTGACTTACTCTTAATAGAATACCATTTTACACTACAAAATTTGAGAGAGAAGAAATAAAAGCAAAGAAAAAAGTGATGGCTGTTAACCAAATCTGGCATTCTGTTTCCATTTTTGCAGTGAGACTACCATTTTGCAGAACTCAACATCCCTTTGTGGCCACAATAATATGGCGTAATTCAAGAGTTTTCTGGAGCCCCTGCTAGATACAATGCATATATTGTTATGAAATCACTGAGTTTTAACATATATGTAAATAGAGATCTAATAATAATGTAGATTTAATAGTAAATATAATATAGATGGGGAAGAAAATATATTATTTTGATGTCACTTCTGTTTTATCTTTTCCTAACAGTAGATACCTTCCTAATAGTAGATACCCCATATGTTATTATGAAAATTTGTATTTCCAGAAATTTGTTCCTTACATAATTACCTTTCCTCTTTGTCTATGTGACATTAAATTCAGTGAAAGAATTATCAGAGCATTTTATTTTTACTTCCATGTGGAACCTATTCACATGTGTTTGTCTTCCTGTTTTTTTTAAGGAGGATGCCATGTATGAAAGTAATTACTTTTATTGCATTGCATGCAAAGAAGTATACAGTAACATAATCTTTGATCTTTATGCATTAGCTTCTTAGGGCTGCCATGACAAAGTTGCACAAACCAGGTGGCTTCAAACAATGAAGAGGCTTAATTTTCTCACACTTCTGGAGGCAAGAGATCTGAAAACAAGGCATCAGCAGGTCTGTGCTCTCTATTAAGCCTTATCCACCTTCTGGTAGCCCCTGGCATCCTTCGGCTTATGGCAGCATCACTCCAATCCTTGCCTCTGTCATCACTTGGCTGACTTGCTTCTGTGTCCGAGTCATCACATTGTGTTCTCTTTGCGTGTATTCTTATAAAGACACCAGTCGTTTTAGATTAAGGCCCATCCTGATAACCTCGTCTTAACTTGATAACATCTGTCAAGACCTTCTTTCCATATATGGTTATGTTTATAGGTATGATAGGTTAAGGCTTCAACATGTTTTTTGTGGGCACATCTCAATTCATAACTCTTGGCTTTAAATAGTTCGTTTATAGGCAGGTAATTTCAGTATACTATTGAAGTAAGTAAATTATATGACAAAATATTCTACATATTTAATTACTATATTTTATAAAGCATTTCACAGCGAGTCTGGTTTAGAGATAAGCATTAACAATTCTAGCATAAGCACAAAATAGTTCTAGTTTTAAGGATTGAATTTATAATAGATACTAATAATGACAATTTGTGGGCTGAATGCTACATTATATCATATATTAGAAGAAAAATACTGTAGAGAATATTGTGTTCTAGTTTGGTTACAAAATAAAAAATACAAGGTGAAGTTATTAGGTGATTTTATATATGAATAACCAGTCTAACAATAACAGCAAAATTTAAGATATGAATTTTAATTAGCTATTTTTCTTTTGAGTAAGTAGTTTTTCCCTTGATTAGTATTCTCCTGCAAGACTTTTTTAATTCTGTATCCTCTAGGCATAACTAAAATGAGAATTGGGAAACTGAGAACTCAAAAGTAGCGAGTATCATATAACTTAATTAATTCACCAGGATTGCTTTGTGAGTTTGCAAATGCAACTGCAAGTAGGAAGTAAAATATTTACAGTTTATTCATAAGTATACTAGTTGAAGTTTGCTTTTTAAATATGCTGGAGCATAAATTTAATAACTTAATTTAATAATAATTTTGGCTTTATTGTTACTAGGTCAGCAGTTAGCACTTAAGAAAAAAATTGATAGGAATAATAATTTACATTATTCTACTTTATTTGGTTATTTGTTCTTGTCTAAACTCTATTGCTAATACTTATATAGTTAATATTTCTTGTGATTTTTATTATGGGCCAAAGCTATTCTAAGCTTTGCATATATTAACTAATTTACCTTCAAAACAAGTCTATCAGGTAGGTACTATTATTATACCTGTTTTCCACATAATGAAACTGATAAACAGATGTTAAGAAATTTGCTTATGGTTACACAACTAATAAGTACCGCAGTACAGCTTTTTCAAACTATATCATCATTGCTCTTTTACCAAATTGTTGTTTGATTTTTGTAAGTCTTTTTATCTCTCTGTGCTTCAACTATGTCATTAATACAAAACTTTTTAAATGTAACATAAATATAAGCAATGGATTAAGTTGGCATTTCTCATTGTTCCCAACACCAAAGCTGCTCTCTTTGATGTTAATAGAAGTTATCAGAAAAAGAGAACTATGGTCAAATACATTGGGAAAATACAACATCCTTCTCTTGAAGATTTTCAG
Organism: Propithecus coquereli; assembly: GCF_000956105.1. Lineage (NCBI taxonomy): Eukaryota > Metazoa > Chordata > Mammalia > Primates > Indriidae > Propithecus > Propithecus coquereli. Next base: position 8,570,186 of record NW_012148174.1, read on the forward strand.
TGCACATCAGCATTAGGTCACATCAGCATTAGGTCTGAGAATTTATGTAGCAAAAGCGTTTCTTTCACGTAGGGTACTTTTCACAATATTATTTGATCAGTAATTTTTTATAAAAGGAATACCTGCTAATAAAAAGTATTTTGGAGACACAGTTTGGAAAATTATGAATTTAGAACTTTTAAAGTTCTCTCACTCTCTAAAATTACAGTTACCTGGTATTTTAAGAAGGTGATTTCCTCTTATTGACAACCTCTCATAATTCATCTGTATGTGATTCTCTTGGAGCTCTTTTTCCAGTTGTTCAAATTCTCTCCTTTTTTTCCCCTTTCAATTCTGCACCTACTATTTGGGATTATTTCCCTCTACTATTACCATGTTGACACCACATGATCATATTTTTCATTGGTCTTTTCTCTCAGAATATACTGAAATTTAAACAAATTTCCAAAACTCTAAATTTTCCAAAACAATTTTTCTCTCAAACTTTTTTTTTCAATTTGAGTTTTAGTTATATTTATTTTTACAAGTTTGGGAGTTTCTTACCTAAGCTTATTTTCAGATGACTCATCAGGGAAATAATTATTTAGGCAACATATGTGTTCATTGAGGTTGATACCCATTTTTGTGTTTTTAGTATATTTTCTTTCAGTGATGAATGTTTGTGATGTACAAAAAAATCCATGAACACTATCAAAATAACATCTGTGTCTCAGCAAGAAAAGGGAAAAAAAAATAACCAGAGAAGACAAGCAGTTGTATTTGGAATATTTTTCAAATGAATAGTATGTGAAAATTTTACACACATAATAAAAGCTATAATATTTTAAAAAAGAAAGCACTAGCCAAAGAGGTGATCATGAGATATTGGACAATTAATTACTGTATGTGCAAAAAATCTCCTAAACTATAAATGAAATGAGATAAAATATGCCACAAAAGTAGTAAGACAGGAAAAAGAATCAGTGTGGGGTATATATCATTATAACAACTTCAAGTTCTCTTTTAGAAATAGTTTTTCCTCCTTATACTTCTTTATACTTTTATCTAAACGTTTACAAGGGGTGTGGGTGTATGTTTGTGCTTGCGGGGGGAAGCAGCTTAAAATGAAGTATTTTAAGTACTGTGGTAGCAGAATAATGCCCCCCCAATATGCCCACATCCTAATCCCTGAAACCTGTGAACATGTTACCTTACCTGCAAAAGGGCTTTGCAGATATAATTAAATTAGGGATCTTCAAATGAGGAGATTTTCCCAGATTGTCTGTGTGGGCTTGCGATAATCACAGGGTCCTTATAAGAAGGAGGTAAAATGTCAGAGCAGGAGAGAGATTTTTGAGGTGCTTTGAAATTGGAAGAAAAGGCTACAAGCCAAGGACTGTGGGTGGTCACTAGATGCTGGAAAAAGCAAGGAAACAGATTCTCCTCTAAAGCCTACAGAAGAAACATAGCAGTGCAGAAACATTTACTTTAGCCCCATAAAATGTATTTTGGGTTTCTGGCCTCTAGAATTGTAAGACTTTTTATCAGTTTTTACATTGGCAATGTTATTGGTAACCCATAAATTATGAAATTCATGAAACAATTGTAGATACAGAATATTATCTATAAACCTGATTCATAGACAGCCTTATGAATTCTTACTACAGTAAGAAACATGGATGGAACTATAGTAGTAACTGTTTACATTTGAGATTGAAAGCGTATATTTAAATAGTTTCATATTATAAGTTCCTCTTGAGCAGGAATCAAGACTTTTTAGTTCACCTGATACAATATCTAGGATAGATCAAGGTACACTTAGTTAATAATCTAAAATATCATTTTTCAATACTCAACTGTCCCTGAAAACCTTGAAACAACTTCTAAAAGTATCATTTTCTAACTAGAAATGTAGATTTCTTCTATAAATATTTTTGTCTTACTATTCTGACTCCAGTGTATATGCATTGGAAAAGTATAATTCTGTGTTTCAATACCTTTCATACTCAAATTTCCTTTTTTTCTTAACATTCTTATTATTAGTAGTAAAATTGCTTTCACTGCTATTCTTTTTTGTGTTTTGTATGCTTTGCGTGCATTAAAACATGTTACAGGGGAAGACCGATTTCCTGCAGAGCTGTCTATTCAATAACAATAAAAAGAGATAAATTGAAATGTATGTAGAATTAATCATGAATCCCCAAATTTACCTAAATGATGCCAAATATCCAGGTATTTCTAAAAATAAATTCACTCTGTTTCCTGTTTTTCTCTGGAGGTCCAGGATTATATTGACATAGCTGAAAAATGAATCAAGAAATTTCACTTATATGATTTTTTCTATAAGTCTATACCAATTAGAGTAATTAAATTTTAGAATATCATTTATAATGGGTAAGATATAAACTGTTGAGAGTAAAGAGCAATCACATTTAAATAGAAGAAATATACTAATATAACAATGCTAATATCATTAAATAAGTGTTCAATAAAATTTTAAAAGCTATGAAAAGTTAAGCAAATACTTTAAATAGTGATGTACTTCATCATGGATAAGTACATTTTTGGAAGTTGTCTTTATCTATAATTAGAGACTGTCACACTCAATCATGTTAGAGGCTACACTAATAATGATCATCTGCCAAATTTTTACATTCTGAAAAAATATGCATTCCATATAAATAAACTCCAATTGTTTGCTGCCTAAAATATTCCATATACTAAAAATAACAGCCTCAACCTTGGAACACCTTGTGTGAACTTAATGAAAATTATTTTTAGCAATAGCTTATTATGTAGGCTGATTTTCAAATAAACATGTTTTTAATATATGAATATTGGCATTTTCCCAAAAAAGGAAAGTGGTTGTTCATTATCGATGAGGGAAATACATGTCAATTTAGACACTTAAGAATAAGTCAGTTTGATTTATCATTCTATTATAGATTATGAAAGGATCCTTAAACAGTGAAAATGATCTGCCAAATCAGATCAATCTCATTCCATGAAAGGGTGGTTTTGGTGGTAGAAACTTCCATCCCTGAAACAATAGAGAGGTATCCAGATTTAAAAATTAGAAACAAAAGGATGAAACCATAATATATAGAAATGCGAAGTCATGTCAATTTTAATCATAGCATTGCTGCTGTGATTTTAAATATAATATTCCAATACTAATTATCAATTTAACACAACATCCCTATTTTAATGAGGCAACTTTGTTGGTGATGTTTGTTTTCTTATCCAAGTGGGATTATATTTAATGCAGTTAAGATCACTAGCATCAGATGAATGAAAATTTGATTTATGCTGCGCCAGTATACAACTCTTTATAAATAATCTTGCAACCTGATACAGAAAGTGTCTATAAATCTGGCATGTTTGACATTTCCATTCAGTACAACAATTCGTTGACATATACTTAATTTGCTACTTCTTAAAGGTGTTGCTTGAAGTTCTCTTCTACTTGACAGTTGTCTTGACAGTTCAGCTTCACTCAGAGCTTAACAAAATGGGAAAAGAATGCATTATCTAAACTTCTATGGAATATCCATTTTATGTCATTTTATGACTTTGATAATGTCCAGGACTAAACTCTGTTCTCCTAAATATTGACTAAGATGTACTTTTTTTTTTTTTTTTGCTGGTTTTTGTGGTTGTGTATATACCTTTTGCTTTCCAATGAGCTCTATCTTGAAATGTCAAATCCTTCTGCCGTGCAGTTCTTAAACTATAACTGATGATTACAATAGGGACTTGTGAAGGAAATTAGATAAAAATATAACTCCTGGCCTCCCATTGTTTTAGTCAGTTCAGGCTGCCCTAACAAATTGGCGGAGATGGGAGGCTTAAAGAATAGACTTTTATTTCTCCCAATTCTGAAAGCTGGACATCTGAGATCAGGGTGTCAGCATGGTTGGGTTCTGTTAAGGGCCCTCTTCCTAGTTGCAGACAACCAACTTGTGTCTTCACATGGCAGAGAATGAGTTAGCTCCTGGCCTTTTTTTATAAGGGCACTAATTCCATTTATGATGGCCCTACCTTCATGACCTAATCACTCCCAAAAGCCCCACTTCCAAATACCATTACATTAGGGGTTACATTTCAACATATGAATTTTAGGGAGCACAAATATTTAGTTCATAACATCCACCATTTCTATATTTTAAGCAAGATGCAAAAATTGTGATGTTTGCAATACCAATAATGCTCTTAGTGTCTGGCATCTTTGACGAATGCTTTTGGATGTTGTTCTGGTTAAAGTTCCTATTTATAATCCATGCAGACTTCTCACACTTCTCTTTATACTGTAGTTATTCATTATAGTGGATATATGTACACACACTTTTAAAGATGTGTGCATATGATTTTATTTAAGAATCACACAGAAGCATATTATATGTCAGGACTTCTGAGACAGAGTAACTATTATAAACTGAATTTCTAAAGGAAACCAATATCATGGTCTCCTTTATGCCTGTTTCTATTATCTCAGGTATCACAGTAAACTTCGATGGTGGACTTTATATATGTTATTTACATTGTACCATAAACTCATAAAGGGAGAGAATAACATTGTGTTATACTAACCTTTTTCCCAGTGTATAGTTAGTGCTAATAAATTATATTTGGATTAATGAAACAGATTCCATCTTCTATTTTGGATTCTAGTTTGCTAATGCAAGAGGGACTGGAAGTGTCATTAGTTGTCTATTACCTTTTCATTCAGAAATCACTTGAAAAAGAAAATGCTGTTTGAAATAGGTGTTAGAAGATAATGATAGGATTTTGACGGGTCAGGTGGAGGCAGAATGGGCAGAGGCATTACAAGCATAATACCCAACTTAGCAAGAGCTATCTTGCCTATTCGAGTGGACGATTAACAGTCTGATTTGGTATATTGGTTGGCAATGATCTTACAAACTTATTAGCTGTTTATTTACTTTTAAGGATATGGGCAAGTGACAAATATTTGCAGAATTCAGAGAATTCTTATATTAACCTGATGAGACACATCCCATTGGAGTCTCCTACTCCATCCAGAACAAAACAGCCTCCCTGGAAGTGCTCCTTCACTCTTTCTGTCCCTTCCTGGTAAGGCAAACGTGAAGCTTATGTAAGACACATCTGAACACATTCAATTTATCTTTGCCCAGGGACAACTACCTTTTTGCAACACATATCTGAAACATGTTTTCTACATAAACGTCTTGAAGCCACAATAGTCATATTGTATCTGTAATTTTGTATGATATTATATCCTTTACAATAATTTTGTAAAGTATATTTTATTTTTCTCATTTTTAAATAATGAGAAAATTTATGTTGCAAGAGTTTTGTTCTCACTATATATATATATATATATATATATATATACACACACATACACACACACCTAATTGCCGTCATAGGTTGGTGATGGGCAGTGACTCAAAACCATTTATTTCCATCTTACACCAAAGCCCTTGTTTTTTCTCTTTTTTAAATATTTATTTATTTGTTTTATTTCAGCATATTATGGGGGTACAAATGTTTAGGTTACATATATTGCCTTTGCCCCACCCAAGTCAGAGCTTCAAGCGTGTCCATCCCCCACACAGTGTGCATCGCACCCATTAGATGTCAACTAAGCAACCGTACCTGTCAGCATGAGCAAAGGTTGTGAGGATAGGAAAGTACACTGTTGTTCAGAGAATTATGCATCAAGTGAACAATTTTGGCCAAATATGATATTCTCAGTGCCGTTTGTACATCAGAATCACCCAGGGGAGATTTTAAAACTTATGTTTAGACATCACCACAAACTTCAATCACACACAAATTAGATCACAACCTCTGAGAGATGATTCCTGGCATGAGAAGTTTTTAAAGTTCCTGGGAGATTCTAATGCACAACCAATATTGAGAACCACTGGACTAAAGTGAAGGGCACATATATAGGGGCAGCATGAATAGTGAATAGTGTTTAGAAAAAGATTATTAGAATCAGGTCTGCAAGGTAAAGACCCATCTGCCTCATTCAATTGAGCTATTTAGTAAACTTCTCTAAATCTCTGTTGATCTTCCTGTATGATAGGAATAAACTAAAATATGTAAAATGCTTAATATCTGGAGTAGGTTTAATCAATGACAATTCTTACTATTTAAAAGGAAACAGCAAAATAAATCTGAAAAACTGTAATAGGACTATGTTGTGGAAATATCTGAGGACTAAGTATGGGAAAAGATATTATTGTAATAGTGTAGATGACAAAAACGAATTGGATTAGAGATATATTTTTCACTCAGATACTTACAATTTTAAATTTTCTGTTCATATTTTTCTTGCAGTGAGTAATCTTAGGTATTAAGTAGTTTTTAATTGGCATAAGCTTATAAATTCTCAGTATGCCATAATGAAAAGAAAGGATAAAATGTGTCTAGAGTCGATAATACAGGAATAGTAGTGAGAATTATGTTTTGCTTTGCTTTACTAAATGTCAGATATTTTTTTAGATGAATGGAAATTTAGATGCCTTGGCTACCAGTTGCATAGTACCATTTCCTTTTTTTTTGATTTTTTTTAGTAGGCATTCCTAGTCTTGAAATAATCTAGAAATGACAAATAACAGTGAAATATTTTGTATTTGACGTATTAAAACACTTTCACTTTCAGTTTTCGTTGGGTTCTCACCATAGCCCTGAGAATTCTATGTGGTTTAAATGGTTTGTAGGGGAGAGGGCTATGACAAGGACGCTTCCTTTCTAACTTTTAATTTAATGCTTCCTTTATAACACATATACTTATTTAAAATATGTTGAATGTGTAGAAACTAAGAATTAATGTGTAGGTAAAAGAATTAGGGCAACCCCGTGAACTCAGTGTGACTAGAATCTTAAAGATTCTGAGGAACACACTAAAATGCCTTGCAGGTCCAAGCTGAAAGTCAATCAGTAAAGATGGCAGAGACTTAAAAATTCTCAAAGAATCAAACAGGCAGAGTTAACTCAGACAAAGTGTAGTTGGTCCATGACACTGATATCAGCAATAACAAACAAACAAACAAACAAACAGCACTATGTGACCTCTGCTTTCATTATGGTTCTTGCTAGACCTGAGTAGTCTTGGCTGCAATGGAATTTATAGAAAGTGTTCAGGTTGGAGACTGAATTCTTGTAAGCACTCTGGAAATAGTGGGTAGTGTGATGTCTTCTGCAGTCTCCTTTCAGTAGATAAACTTTAGTTCTATTTAGAGTGCATCCTTTGCACTACAGTTGATGTTTTAGGAAACAGTGACGTATGTACAAATATCTCCAACTTTCCATTCATTTCAGATTCAAATTTTACTAAAGCAATATCCATTAAAATTATCACATTATGATTAATCACTTTGTTGTAAATTGTATAAGACTCCTATTTTCTTGTGTAATCTATGAGTGGATTAGATGTGCAAAATTTCAAAGTAACAAAATAATCTAGATATAATACTAAAATCATTTTCTGTAATATATAGATGTAAGGTAAACCAGCTAGTTCATAAACAACTATTCATATAGGGAAGTTTGCATAAAATATTGTGAATTTGACTTAGCACAGTGATAAAGAAAGGGACTGAAAAGTTTAAATACGTACATATATGTGTTCAATTTGAAATTTATGTATGTTTTGAAAATAGATAATAGATATTTTGAATTGATAACATTTATCTGGCTTAATTCAACACAATTTAAACCAGATCTTTTATAAAATTTATTTCTTAAAATTTCTAAAATAATGGGTGCTCATCGTAAATAAATTCAATACAGAAATATATAGAGCAAAATGCAATAGTAAGAAGTTCACTAAAATTATGATTGCCAATGCCTTTGGCACTGAGGAAACGGGATTAGAAGAGGGAGCAAAGGGGTCAATAACTTTATCTATAATGCTTGATTTCTTTCATTGTAAAAGAAAATTAAAATGACAAAATGTTTCCTTTGACAATTAGGGATTATATGTACAAAGAAGCTTGATACAGTATTTTTTTGTAGTTTTCTATACTCCTTTAAGTTTCTCAAAAATGTCTAAAGATTTAAATTAGACCTTTTTACTAAGTAATTTAGCTTGATTTAAGTTCTTTAATACTCTAGAGGTATCTGAACTGAACTTTAAAGTGTTTTTAATTCTACAAGCATTCACTTCTGCATTCATTAATTTAATATGAGAATACCAGATCAGTCTACTGGGATCAACTTCCAAATTCTATCGGATTTTCTCCCTGCACATAACTCCCAAGTAGGACACTCCAAAAGCTATTTCAGGTAATCTTCCTCAAACATAACAAAACAAAGCATAACAAACCCAAAAGTTAGCTCTTTCTTTTTCCATTTCCACGTAACTGGTCCTCAAACTAAGCAGTCCTGCAACTGAAGCTAAGAACCTCTTTGAAACTCACAATACTTTCTTTTTAGCAGTGTAAAGGGACCCTGAGTTAAAAAAAAAAAAAAGAAAAATGGAGAGTCAGTTTTCTTCCCTATGAAGCCCTTTTCTACTCCTACCTCCTCCCAGCTAGGCCAAGAACAGATCTTCTGCTTTCCTGGTAGTAACTTCACACTATTGGATTTTGTTTAAATGGCCAGAGTAGCTCTTAATCATATTATCTTACATATGAGTTTATCACCAACCAAGAAAACAACATTTCTGAGAAGCCTTTTAATGGGAGTGACCCTCAGTTAACAGCTGCATCTGATGCCGTTCAAAAGGTGCAAAGCAGTGTAGGTGCTCAGTGAATGAAAAAAAAATCAATGACTGAATTGATGTATGAATAGATAGATATAAACATCTTCATGTTAAAAGGAAATACTCTTCTTTATTTCATATTTCAAAATATTTAACATATGGGTTGGTATATTGGTGATAGTTTTCCTTCTTTTTTAAACTTTTAGAAATATATTGTCATTTTTTTAGTATGGGTCTATAGCTAAGCAGCCAATTTCAACAGTAAATTTTGAATAGTGGATATGTCTAAATTTATTTCCTCAAATTATCCAATTAACAGATATCTAGGAGTTTCTATTAGATATGCAGATTTGTGAACTTCATGCCATGCTTACTTCAATCTCTAAGAAGTGTGGGAAGCTGTCAAATAATTGGTGATATTGGTCAAAAATTGTTTCTAAATAAACATAAAATATTTTAGCTGCTAAGATCAGTGTAGGACTATTCTGATTTGTTCATTTGCACATCCACTTTCTTTCAACCAATAGCCAAATTTTATTAATTTTGAATTAAATTCATTCAGAATTCATTAGGATTTTACTATAGAAATTTGTAGGCTATATTTGCATTTGATAAAAATTATTTTTGATAAAATTAGCTAAGTCAATTAATAGCTTTAATAGAGCTGTGTGGAGATCAAGAGACAAAGTGTTTAACTTTTCTGAGAAAACTTACTTTAACTTAACTAAAAAATCAATGTGGTTTCAGCAGTGTATCGAAACATATGCATAGAATAGTGTGCTAATTATAAGTTCTCTTGTCTGTTCATTAAAGTAGATTTGTCAGAATCATCATTTTGTAACATTTGTTTAATAATTATCTTGTGTTACTTTATGGTCCTGAAGGAAATAAATTCACATTTGTTTTACAAATGCCCTATATTTCAGACTTTTAACTAATTAAGGATGATAATCTTCTCACCTCAATTAACTCTTAATTAATGAAGTTTTAAAATATTTTTTTCTTTTTTCTTCTTCTTGTGTTTTTGGTAAGTAGGTAATCAACATCAACAAACATTGTTTTTCCAAAATTTGCTAGCCTATTATGTTCTATTTTATTGCATGTTGAAACAGGTGAAAGGGAAAATAGTTAAAACTAACACTGAGCAATCAACTACAGCAAGCCTAACTTTGATAAACACTTCCATATATTCTAATGTAATTTCAATAATTGCACCCAGTTCTTTCTCAGAACAGAAAACTGAGGCCAAGAAAGACAAACTATTTGTCAAAAATCACATAGTAAGTAGGACGACTGGGACTTAAATTGTTTGCCTAGTTTGAAATCTCTCCTCCTTTTGTCCTTCTTCAAAATATTTCTGTGTTCTCTAAAAACAGAGCAGGGATAAGCCTACAATTTGTGGTGCATAATCTATACCAACATAATTATGAATCGTTATCAATCAGTATGATAGCACTTTGCTTTATGTCCCAATGTATTTACTATCTTGTAGACATTTTTATGTTAATAATTGCTCCTAGTTAAAATACTCTTCTGATTACTTTAGTATTAATAACCAAACTTTATTTATCAAAACATTTTTACTTCTCATTTTAAAAATATCTTTCATCAGTCATAAGTTAAGTAAGGATTCTCAGCACAGACTTGCTATGGGCAGATACTAGGAAGTAACTTCTGCTGAGTTTACTAAGAGATCCTTCATAGATTTTCTTTTGAATTATTTTCTTTCTAATTTTATGATTGTATTGCACTTTTATTTAAAATAAAGCAATCATTTTTATTCTTCTTAGGTCTACAATCTCCATCACTTTAAAAAGAAAATAAGGTCATTCCATTTAAAGTAGGTATGTATTGCAACAGTTCATTGTATGGTTATAGAACATATCATACAGCAATCATCTGACCCTTCTCTAGGTGAGCCATTCAAGGCTGTCTCTTTCTTTGAAGGTGATAGAATAATTAAATTGTCATTACAGTCTAGTGCCACTGAAAGAACAGTAGTCGTAATGCCATATTGCCTGACATTTAGACTTACATAGCTTGGGATATTGAGAGACAGGAGGGAGTAGAGGACGGAGTGAGTCAGTTTTTAAATTCTGTCACTATAAAGAAAGATTTTAGGAAACAACTTGGTGTTGTTAGCTTGTTGGCACCTTTGGCAGTGTTGGGTTTCAGGATCTGAAGTGTTGATTCTTGGCAGGCTCATGGCCAAAGGATGACCAGACACACCAAAGTAAGGCAAGCACGAAAATGAGGTTTATTGAGAAGAGAAAGATAGGATTACAGAACAAGAACAAGGTATAGATTTACAGAGTGAGATACATACACGGCAGATGATGACCGGACTCATTGTCATAGTAAAAGGGGGAAAAAAGGGCCTGGTTATGGTCTGCATCTTGTTATATAGCATCTGCATAGGGACCTCCCTGTGGCTCAGAGGTCACCATGGAAACACTTTGATTGGACAGTTGGGAGTTACATGACCTGAGTCTTAGTACACACGTGGATCTCCCATGAGCCTCTCGGAAAGCCCCTGGTGGGGTGAGAGACACAACAGCACCCTCTTTCATCCCTAGGAGACCCGAATCCCTTGCTATCTGCCTAACGGCAGCATGCTCCTACAGGGCACTTTGCCTCCTAGAATCTTCCTCTATTTAGTTTCCCGTAGGTAATGATCACCACCTAGCAAAACCCAGCACATTTTAACTTTTGCAAGAGCAACCATCGTGAAATGGAAAACCAAATGCTTTTAAAAGGATGTTTTTATAGACATCCATTGAACTCAGATTCATGTCAAAGAAATCAGGGCCCCAAATCCATTTTTTTGGCAGCATTGATTCGAAAATGTCAGTTATGGTAGAGTAATATTTAGTTAAAGTTGGTTAAGAAAACATTTTTTCCTCGTAAGTGTCAACATTAAGGATTCCTCTATACCTTTATATTTATATTGCTATGTAAGGAACAAATGTCAGTACTAGGTTAAAAAGCTATTGCCATTCCAATGAATATCATCAATATTTTCTTCAAGGATGTGGGGGGTTATGTAAGGTTTTTGTATTTTGTTTTGGTTTTTGTTTTGTTTTGTGAGAAGAATTTTATATCTCAGGCAAAGGCATAAAAAGCCATCTTTTTACCACAAACATTTTAAATGTTTCCCTTTTCATTGTGTTTTATATTCCTTTAGGCCCTAAGTATTGTCATCATTTGGCATTATAATAATGGAACCTTGTCTATAGATAATCTCCACATGCTGGCATAAAGCTTAGTCCTTTTATGAGATGGAGAAATGAAGGAATAGGGAGTTTTGATCATATAATCAGGTGTTACACAAATGTATATTATGAGCCAGTCACTGGGGGACATGGTAATGAACAACTCAGATACAGTTCGTACCCTCAAGAAGCTCATATTGCATCAGAGAAGAGATACATTAAACAAATAATTTCCAATAACTCAATACATGATTTCAAATACAGAAAGGGCTTTAGAGAACTACTTGGTTATGGGTAGGTTAGAGAGTACTAATATTTCTCTGTGTGCTTTCTGGACACTGCATTTTATCGTAACGAGGCCTGTATTAGCTGGTCCGTGTGGCCTTAGTGATATGGGTGGAAAATAAAGGATGAGAAAGTGTTAATGGACATGTGCCGAGTGTGCTAGGAATGGGATATAATAAAAACATAGCGCTTGAGAGTATGTTGAATAAAACTGCCTTGTTCATTTGCATTGGAAATATCGAGAGGTCCTCTTCTCTCAATTCAGTTAGCATGCATTGAGTACCTGCTGAGTATCAGAACCTCTGTAATACAGCAGACTGAAACATCTCTACTCCTCTAAGAGCTTACTGTAATGATGAGATAAGTCAAGGAATCACATAATTATAATATGATAAGGCAGTGCTCAATGGCAAGGAAAATTTTCTTTGAGGAGATAGACCAATGATTGAGAATAAATAATAATAATAATAATAAAAATTTATACGCTGGGCGTGGTGGCTCACGCCTGTAATCCTAGCACTCTGGGAGGCTGAGGCGGGCGGATTGTTTGAGCTCAGGAATTCCAGACCAGCCTGAGCAAGAGTGAGACCTCGTCTCTACTAAAAATAGAAAGAAATTAATCAGACAACTAAAATTATATAGAAAAAATTAGCTGGGCACGGTGGTATGTGCCTGTAGTCCCAGCTACTTCGGAGGCTGAGGCAGGAGGATCGCTTGAGCCCAGGAGTGTGAGGTTGCTGTGAGCTAGGCTGACGCCACAGCACTCACTCTAGCCAGGGCAAAAGAGTGGGACTCTGTCTCAAAAAAAAAAAAAAAAAAAAAAAAATTATAGAAGAGGCTACTCAAAAGGGCAAAATTTAACAAGTGAAGATGAGCTTGAGGGTAGAATATCTCAAACTGCAAAAGCAGAAGTAAGAAGGTATGAGGTAATCTAAGCTTTCTATGCATACATTGACAACTTTTGGAGGCTGTATAAGGGATTAAAGAGATAGAGGAATAAAATCAGATGAGCTAAAAGTAAATAGTGGCTAAACAGGCCTGTAGGAACATTATAAACAAGGATAGCTGAAGATGTCTGGAGAAATAGGCTTGACACTACTGATATATTTAAGACACAGGAATGCTAGTTCAGGAAATCCTACAGGTAATGCTTAGAATGCTGTTTCTAATATGTGACTGTACATTTGTTTTTTCCCACTGCCTCCTGCATCAAAATTGTATGAGGTCCTGCTGACAAGGCAGATTTCACAAGCTATAGTCTACCATCAGACATAATAAGAATTTTTAAAGACCACTCCCCCATTCCCAGGTGTTCTGAAGCCCACTAAAAGTTGACAATAATTAGATAAAATACTGTGGCCTTTTTTTCCAGAATATTTCCTACAATCTGCATACATAAATGTATGCATATATATACATCTTAAAAAAGCGGGGAAAAAGAAATAGTACTGAGTGTGTATATTCTCCTTCACATTTCATAATATCTTTCGCTTTCTCAGATATAACAGAAATCCCAATACATTGCGTCTACCTTTCCCTCTAGGCAATTCCTTGAGAGCAGATCACAAGGCTTAATTCAGTTTTGGAAGCCTTCTGCAGTAGTTTTCAAAGTTCTTGGTCTCAGAACCCCTTTACACTCTTAAAAATGTAAATGTATTAATATCAGAGGTCAGCAAACTGTAGCCTGCAAGCTAAATACACCAATGTCTTCTTTTTGTAGATAAAGTTTTATTGGAACAGAGCTACTGACATTTTTTTTTTTTATCATCTGTAGCTCTTTTTTCATTGTAAAGGCACAATTGAGTAGGGACAGAGAGAGACCACATGGCCTGCCAAGCCTATACTATTTACTCCCTTGTCCTTTACAGAAAATGCTTGCCAGCCCTTGGTTTATGTGGATTATAGCTATTGATTTTTACCACAGTGGCAATTAAAGCTGAGAAAATTTTAAAATCGAGAAATACATGAGCATATATTACATTTGCCATTAGAGCCAATGTTCATGAGGTCTTTGGGAAACTCCACTGTACAGCCATGAAAGAATGAGAGTGCAAAGGCAAATAACATCTTAGTATTATTATGGAAATGGCTGTGACCTCATGTCACAACCTGAAGTGGTTTAAGGGAATATTGGGGACCTCAGACCACACTGAGCACTACTGGAATAGTACATGGCAAATAGCAACTGCTTAATACATGTTTGAATGAATAAGCAATAACAAAAAAAAAAGAGAGAAAGGACAATTTTTCCATAATGCCTTACAGTTTACAAGGAATTTTTATGTCCATTTCTATTTTAGGAAAATATAAGGAGGCAGAAGTATAAAAGAAACGGATTTGAGTGTAGGAGATATTACAACATGTTTGCAGGCTGAGGAAGATGGACCTAGCCCAATGAACATGATTAAAGACATGTATACAAAATATAAAGTATTAATTTAAAATGGACCATATAAATGCACTTAATTGACTAACGTTTGATATCTCACAGAGAGTACAATATAGTACCACATTAAAGGAAATATAACGTAATAATCTGTCAGGGAATAGAAGAGGAGGAAAATTTACAGTGGAAGATATACCACCTTCAAAGGAGATAGGGAAAAATATTCTCAGGGTTTGATTCTGTTCCTGACTTACCCTGCATTTGTACCCTTTAGGTAAAATACTTTAAACATTTCAATTTTATTGTCTGACTTTCTGTGGTAGAAAAACTAAAACTAGCAAATTTCAAAAAGAAATTTAAATTTATTTTTTTAGTGGTCAGAAATGGCCGAAGACATTTCAACACTTCTTTTGTAATCTGAAGTTAATTTGAAGAGGTCTCTGGTATACTAATATATCATAACTGTGCCTTTAAAACATAGTGTGATTTGGACTGGGATCTATTTAGTTTTGTCACCTACTTAATTGCATGAAAATGTATGCACCTCTGTAAATTAACAATAATCCAGTAGTTGTGGTTAAATAATGTATGATTTATATTTGAGCCACATAAACGAATTAGTCTTTATTCAAGGTGTTCATGGCTTCTTTTATGTGTATTGCTTAACTAAACTTTATTCCTGGGAAAACTATCTAAATGATGCACAATATCCAACCATTCAATTGAAAGAATGTTTAAAAGAAGATTTGGGATCAGCAGTTATGAACCTAAACCCATGCAAAAACAATTTGTTCTATTACGTTATTGAAAACAAACATAAACAAACTTCAGTAAGCCATGGTGTTTTACCTCCTTCAATATTATATTTATATTATTTGCACAGCAGGATGAGAAAGTAATCCCTGTGGAGATATTAAGGAAATCATTTATTTTTCTCTTACATACACAAATGGGTGAGTGTGTATTATACAATACATAATGGCTTTTAATTGGGAGACACAAAAATTGAATATCACTACCATGTGTGACATGTGAATTATTATGTGATATTTATAAATATTTTAGTAGTTACCATTTACCAGATGGAAGCAATGTGTGTTTTTCTAAGTCTGGAACATCTTTTTTATGGTAATAGTCTACACTTGAGATAATTTATTCTGTCTTTGCAATATGGATGCAAGTTCTCTGCACTGTACACAGTATTCCAAGCTTTTAGCAAATCAAACAATCCCAAACATGAACACACATCAAGATGAATATTAACAATCCATTTGACTAATGAATATTAAATTGAAATATTTTATCTCTGCATGTGCTATAATTTGAAATAAAAAGGCTGAACAAACTCCCATGTATATTTTTATTCATCAAATGTAACCTCGGAAAAATAAAGGTGATATTCTGATGAAAGCTCATGTTCTATTAGACATAAAACATTAGAATGGTATTGCTTATTTTCAGGTGGTAAATTCTCCTTTATCTATGTTTTGTAATCTAGAAGAAATACCTGCTGAAAACTTTAATCTCTGGTGGAGTTGGAGAGTTTTGTTGGGAGTTTTACCTCCAATTTTTCTTTCTTTTTTTACGTTCTTTTCTCTACTCCCAGATCTCAATTACCTCTTATCACCACGTTTATGAAATGCTATGGATTTTCTTTAGAGCCATGTAGACCAGACGTGGTGTCAGTTTTTCAGTTACCACCAACAACCACAATAAACATGAAACAATTATGTTCTTACTCTTTCCTTTTCTACTGATTGACACAATGTCTTCTCTTGGCCAGCATTCTACACATGAATCGGACATGTCTGAGAATGCTATGGCAGTGAAATTGTGAGTAGCAAGCATGTGTAAGTTTAGCATTTCATGATGCATCCTTGAAGAGCTGCTCTTTGGTGCTTTCAATCATTTCAATGAGGTCTCTTAGTTTGGTTTACAAATTTGGTAAATACGACTTGGTGGTGTCATGTTTGACTCTGCTTCTTTCATAATGTGTGTTTCAAGAGTCCTTGATGCTATAGAAAAATAAAGAAACTTCGTTTTTGTCTTCTTCCTATATTGGCAGACAAAACAGGAAAGGAGATAAAGCACAATTGGAAATGACTTTTGGGATATCAAATAATATTAAAAGATTTCAAGTTTCTTAGGATGGAACATTGATTATAGCAATGTACACACACACACACACAAATGGGCGACTTTGAAATAAAATAATATTGTTCTTTACCCACTGTTAACAGGATTATGGTTAAATCTGAGACTTAAGAAACTAATCCCCTAACGTTTGAATCCATCTGAAACTCTAGATGAGATATTACAGTTTTAAAATGTCCCAGGGAAACATATATCTTTAAGCAATGTGATGGAATTAAAGTGCTGTGAACACTTGCAAGAGAAGCTAAATTAAAGGCACAAAATTTAAAGGATATATTATTTCATACATAAACTGCTGGCATCTACTTTATAAATGGGAATTAGGTTTGCAGTCTATATGAAATCCTTTAGGTAGCTATGATTTACATTTTTCTATTAGTTGTTACAGGTTAATATTTTTCTTAATGCATCGAAATTTGTTTATGCCACTTTTTGAGAGACTAAAATGAAAATGTTACAAATAGGAATATAGGGATGGCATAATCAGGTAGCACAGCATCTTTGCAAGGCTGCAATAGTGGAAAGTTTAAGGCATTTGACATTCATAGCTTCCCTTCTCTTTCTAGGTGGCTGTATGCCTAAAGCAGAAAAGTCATGGAAATAGATTATGAATATTCAGTTACTAATAGATCCTGTTATTCTTGATTCAGAGGAGCTATATCTGTAAGACTGCTGGGGGAATAGGGTAAGCTGTATCTGTAAGATTGCATAGGGTCTGTAGGGTTGAATGAGAGAATAAGTGTTTAAAATTCAAACACCCAGTTTCTTATTTTCCTTTAATCTTTAAGAGATTCAGTGCTGTTTTACAAGTCATTGCTTTTGTGGTAACAATCCTTTACTATCTGTGACAATAATTTATTCCTGATCTAAATTGATATAAATTATCTAGAAATATATGTTTCAAATTTTACTATGCAAATAATAATCGAGGTCTTCCACCTTTCCAGATTCTGACTTAGTAAGTCTTGAGTGTGTTCCAGGAACTTACCCTTCTCATTTGTACTGCATGGTATTGGGATGCAAGTGGGTCGTATTCTGAATGGTACTATCTTAGGGGTTTGGCTCAGTGCTAAATTATTCCCCAAACTCCAGTTGGAGCTAGTCTTTATGAATCCCAGATACTTACATTAATTCTTCATAATAGGTATTAGAAGCAAAATCACTTCAAGAAATACTGTTTGAAAATATATAATCCTTTTTCTTAGGGCTTGTGTGTGCTAAATGCCTTCATCCAGCAGCTCCTTCACTGAGTATGTATGCCTCTCCTACTCCGCCAAGAAAAATCATTGATACTAAAGGCATTCGCAGCCGCACGCTCATCTGTAGTATCTCTCCAGTGAAAATTCAAAGGAATAGTTCAAAGACATATTTGAAACTTTTTTGCTCCTACTGTAATATTCCTATGTTGAAAAACAGCAAAAGTAGTATTCTTGTTTCTCTTGACACCCTATTTCTCTATTTGGGTAACCTAAATGGGTCACTTTTATTTACAATAAGGCCTCCGATTCTGTTCTTTTTAAAAATAACCAGTCCAAATAGGAAATTATCACTGAAACAACTGGTTTCCCAACTAATCCTGTTTCCAAGGTCTGCTTTTATCTAATGAAGTCGAACTGGGGTAGGGATGGTTTATATGGGTTGACGCACAGAAAGCTTATAATCTTCCTAACAACTCTTCTCATTAATCTAGGCTGCATTTAACAATTGCTTTTCCCACAGAATAGAACAAATTAATTGCAAACTTTCACTCACACTGGAACTGTCAGGTAAAATTCACTGAATTAAAGCCAACTGAAATTTTCTTGTCAGAAATGACTCACTTGTTTCTCGCGACATGTAAATGCGTGCATTTTTAATTTTACCAAATATATAGTTTTTTTCCAACAGGAACTATATATTTTTCAGAAATAACAAGCTAGCTGATGACCCATGTCATCCTTCTACAGCTACGATTTTACATGTGCAGAAGTAGGGGTTACGAGCTCATTTGAGGAGCTATTTATGTCTTTAATATCCATCTGATATTATTAGATTGTTTTATTTCCAGACCACAAGACTCATTACTATTTATTCCACATTTGATGAGGATTAGTTTATAAGCATCTAAATATCAATTAATGTTGGTTTAGCTACAAAAAGTTTAACATTCCAGATGCATTCCTTTCTCATACAAACAGGTGCAGCATTGCAAGTAAGCTGCATTTAGATGCCTGATTTCCTGATTTTCTCCATGGCACTGTAGGCCAAGTGAAGCCAGAAGAATTATTGCCCAAGGGGAAACATTTGTATTTCTCACTTCATTTTCCTACCTTATCGCTTACATAATATGGTACTCAAACAAACACATATATTTGTATTTATAGCTTAAATTTTTTTCTTTAGCAATTTTGACAGCTGCAAGTTCTCCTCCTGAGAAAATACATAGGAATGTTATCTTTAATTTTATTTTCTTTTTATCTACTTTCCTTTATCCTGGCTAAGGATTGTGAGGAAAAAGTCAAAGTGCAAATAGGCAGGCTGCAGTAAAATGGATAAAGCTTCCTAGCTGGCATTAATAAGATGCTGCTGGAGAAGTTATTACCAAACTGCAATGTTTGCAACTTTACACAAACTCTTGGGAAAAACCTAAGGGTCATCTCGGTAAATAGCATGGTTGGGTTTTTAAGAAGGCTGCATGTTGTTATGCGTGTAAATTCATTATAGTGAAGTAGCCCAGTCTCTCTCCATGGATCATTAAATAACATGCTTTAGAGTTTTTGGCCCTCCTGTATATGAGTTCTAACTCCACTTGCCAATAAGTTATTTGTTTTACTTGAAAGAGCTTGTGGTATTTGTGGGCGCAAAAGATTTGAAGTATAGTGATCACAAAGAAAAGATGGCAAGTGTGCAGTGCTCAGGATCTAGTATAGTACAAGAGTCCAAAAGCCAAGAAGCAGCTTTTCCCACAAATATGGTAGTTATTTAGATCATTAATACTAATAAATATGTTTACTGGATGTTGATCTCAAATATGTAAGTTGTATATGAGGAGATTTCATAGGCTTAATGGCAAGGGAAAGTTTATATAATCATGTTAGTCTATATAATTTAGAAATGTTATGAAAATTTGGGAAGGCAATATAATGAAGCATCATTAGGCTGCAACCACCACTCAGGAATCTATGGCAAAGTGTACGTCTCTTATAGATAACAGGCATGTGGGCAGGTGCTGAGAAGTGGTATCTTATCTGCCGAGCTAGAGGAACCATCTAGTGCAGACATGACCCCCACGCAAAGGGTAAGGAGAAGCCAAGGCCTAGAGTAAAGAGACCACCTCAGAGAGCTAATATCAAATATCAGTTGCAATAAGAGGTCTGGAGGAGGGAAGCATTTAGGGGATGTGTGTTAGGAAAGGTGAGGCTATAGATAAGAAATCAGAACCTGAAAGAATTAAAACAAGTCAAGAAGCTGAACATAAAATCAGATAAAATAGAGGTTCATAAATTCAGCCTTCAACAGCAGAAAGTCTAGTTTCTGATTCTTCCCGGTTGGCAGCTACAAGGATTGTAGAAGTATTTTTCAAAGCTTTGGGATTCAGGAACCACTTTCATTTATGAAATGAGTGAAGGCCCCATAGAACTTTTATCTATAGAAGTTAAATTTATTGATGTCTGCCGTATCATAAATTTAAACTTAGAAAACATTAAAACATAAAAATTATAATTTTAAATAAACAAATATTTAAAAGACATTGAAATAAATCTGTTGCATATTAAAATTAATAATATTTTTATAAAATAACTGTATTTAACAAAACAAAAACAAATTCTTGAGAAGATATTGTTTCACATTTATATAAATATATTTTATGCCTTTCTTTCTGGAAGATTCTGCATTCAGTCTATTTCAGTAATTTGTTTCCATTAAAGTATTTGAGGAAAGTCCAGTCTCACACAGTTTATATAGCTGGAAAGGGAGGAGTGTTTAAATTATCTTTCCAGATAATTGTGGATGTCTTCACTGATACTACACCAAACTTGACAAATAGTTTCTTAAGTGTTACTTGCAGTGTGGAATCTGAAATCATACCAATAAACTTATCATTCTGCTAAATTAAAATCCATATAGCTAATGTGTTCTTTGAATGCGTATTTACTCGTGAATGATTTTGTAACAACTCATTGATCTTTTGGAAAATGTTGGTTCACTGAATTATACAGATCTTTAAAATGTCGAAATATTTCATTATATAATATGAAAACATCACATTCATTAATATCACCACGGATTTCATCAAAAAATCTTTAAGCGTTGGGAACATATGAAGTTAACGTGGCAGGTATCTTTTCCAAATTC
The DNA here is from genome assembly GCF_000956105.1 of Propithecus coquereli. Taxonomy (NCBI): domain Eukaryota; kingdom Metazoa; phylum Chordata; class Mammalia; order Primates; family Indriidae; genus Propithecus; species Propithecus coquereli. The sequence goes on from NW_012148174.1 coordinate 8,591,235, forward strand.
TATTTCTGCTTGAAATTTAGAATTTTATTAAATTTAACAAGTAGCGTAATTCTGTTTTCCTTTAAGTAACAGGCTCACTTCATTTATTTTTGAGAAAATGTCTGTCAGATACTGAAATCTAAATTATCAGTTTTTCTGTCAGTCATTCTTCCAAGTGCATGGGGTTTGATGAAAAGCCCAGCTAATTCAGCTCGCATCTCGATCACCCAGTTGCAGTATGCAGACTTCTTATTATGTCACATAGGATATTAGAAAGATGTCCTCAAGGATTAAAGTTTAATAAAATTTGTGCATATATATCTTTACTGCTTTATTAAGGACATTCCTAAGTGAAAGTGGATTTATGTATCTGTTTATTTTTTTATTTACTTAACAGTTAACAGTTAATTTCTGGCTGTTGAACATTGACTAGTACAGTCCAGTGCCACTGCCTTGGTTAGGACTAAGGCACCGACAGTTTTACCCACCTTTGCTTTAACAACATTGCTGCAAATTTCAACACAGTAGAAAAGGAAAATAGCATTTCAGATACATTGTGAAAATAGTTTTGAGCCCCTGAAAGGGTTTTGAGGACTCCCAGGATCCTCATATAACACTTTGAAAATCACTGGTATAGAAACACTTTGGTTTTTAAAAATGCCATGTTTTAAATCTCTTTTTATTCTCTTGTTTTTTTTTTTTTTTTTGGTTTGTTTTTGTGCTCATATTCATGCATAGGGGAAGTAGCAGCCCTGCAACAATTTCCTGTCTTTACTTCTAGAGTTCTCTAGTATACAGCATTAAAGTGAGTTTTGGGTTGCTCATGCATTCATTAAATATTTATTGAGGGCTTACTGTGTCCTGGGAATTGTTTTAGAAACTACATAACCTGTCTTTGTATGCATTATTGTTGACATGGAAGTAGGAGTTACCTTTGTTCTCCCCACCTCCATAGGTATTTAACAAAAAAATGGAGAACTATCGTCCTGCTCTCTGCCGGCCTCCCTCCCTCTCAGCTTCCTCCTCTTTAAATAATCCCTCTGAGCACACTGAATTTCAGGTTCACACTTGACAGGAACCACCTGAATGACAGGCAATTTTTTTGTTGTTGCAGGTGTTTTTCTTTAAAGATAATCCCTGTGACTATTATCCTAGTTCTTTATATTCTTTCAACAAACATGTTTTATCTTTTGGCTTTCGACATATATTTGGATCACATATACAAGCTTTGCTTTAATGTAATCTCCTAAAGGGATGAATTTTTACTCCTCATTTGCCACGTAGTTACAATATTGAATAATATCTTCATTTTATGGTTACAACCCTTTCTTAGGAACCTCGATCCATTCTTCCACCTTGCACTTCATTTCTACCCCTAACCCTAGATCTGCTCATGTTCTTTACCTCCTTTTTTTTTTTTTGATCTCTAGAGAAATCTATCATTTCTTAAAGTGTTAAATTTGTTCCCTCTTAAAATCTAGTTAAAATCACTGACTTTATTGTCATTTCCTTCTCCAACTTGGCCTATCTTCTCTGGGATGATGCCTCTAGCCTTCTTCTTTTCTTACTGATCAATCTCTGCAGACTTTGCTTTTAGTTGCATATCAGTCCTCCTTCTTCGGTTTATATTTGTACAGTCTTAGACTTCTGCACTCCTCTCTCTGTCCCTGTTTTATCTAACACATTGGAATCCCCACCCTGCCACCTACATAATTCCCCTGTCTGGGAAGATGAGGTGACATCAATTCTACAGTCATTTTTCTACCTTCAATTGTTCTCCAGTGTAAATATTTCAGTCAGCTTTCCACACAAAATAAAGTAGCTAATAATTAGTTAATTATTAGCTAATTCTTATTGTGTGCCTTATGTGTATTTGATTGTCACCATAACCCAAGATGTAGGCACTATTACCAGTCCCTACAAATGAGGGAAGTCAGTCATAGAAAGATTCCTGTGTTCTCACTGATGAATACCGAATCCCAAGCAGATAATCAGTCTTCAAAGTCAGCACTTTTTATCACACAATACTATATCCCATCAACTATTCTAAAGGCTCTCCGTGGTCTCTTTTTTATTCTTACATTTTTATTGTGGTTAAAAACACATAAAATTTACCATCTTAACTATTTTTATTTCAGTTTATACTTACATGAGATTAACTATTTTTAAGTATACACTTCAGTGGTGCTAAATACATTCATAATGTCGTGAAACTGTTACCATCATCCGTCTCCAGATCTCTTTTCATCTTGTAAAACTGAAACTCTTTACTCTTTAAACAACTCCCCAATCCTCCCTCCCTCCAATCCTTGGCAACCATCATTCAACTTTGTATCTCTATGAATTTGACTACTCTGGGTCCTCATGTAAATGGAAGCATACAGTATTTGTCTTTTTGTGATTGGCTTAGCATAATTTCCTCAAGGTTCATCCAGTTGTAACCTGTGTCAGAATTTCCTTCCTTTTTAAGAAAGAATAATATTCCATTGTATGTGCATACCAAATTTTGTTTATCCATTCATCCATCAATGGACAGTTGGTTTCATGCCCCTTTTGGCTATTGTGAATGATGCTGCTGTGAACACGAGTGTACAAGTATCTCTTTGAGACCCTGCTTTCATTTCTTTGTGGTATATACCCAGAAGTGAAATCACTGAATCATATGGTAATTCTACTTTTAATTTTTGAAGACCTGCCATACTGTTTTCTACAAAGGTTGTACAATTTTACATTCCCACAATAGTGCAGAGGACTCCAATTTCTCCACATAGATGCCAAACTTATTTTCTGGCATTTATTTTGATGATAGCTGTCCTAATGAGTGTGAGGTAATATCTCATAGTGGTTTTGATTTGTATTTCCCTAATGAACAGTGACATTGAGAATCTTTCCATATGTTTATCGGCCACTTGTATACCTTCGTTGGAGAAATGCCTCTTTTTAAACATTTAAAATGCAAAGATAACACTTTCCATTTTCTCTCATTTTTATCCTACCTTTTACGTCATCTGTCAATCTATGGCCATTTTAGGAAATGATATATTTTGCTGAACATATGTAAACTCTTCCTGCTCAGCTAAGAGCTGAGATTTTTGCCATTGTCTGGGTTGTAAATAGACAATCTCTTCCTTTTCTGATCATGCTACTGTGGCTTCTTCCGTGGAGCCTTGCCTGAATTTTTGCTGAAGCATCAGGTAGACACAACCAGATCAAACTGCAGAATTTCGACCTCTAGCACTTTTGCTCCTGGCATCTCCCCACGGCTCAGTCATTCACGTATGCTCATAGAATGGCAGTTTTCTGCAGCAGTTTTCTCCTGGGCCAGTCCTCCATGTCACATGTCAATGCTGCTGCATGATTTAAGTCACGTCTTCCTCCCTTCCTATCACTATCCTTCTCTTCCTTTTCCTCTCTTTTTAAATTCCCCTTCTCCTAGGCTGCACTTGTACCTTTGAATAACAAAACTGCTTTTCTTTAGAATAATAAGATACCTATTTTCAATAGCATAAGGAGATGTCTTCTGCTCCAGATCTCTATGATTTTAATATAACTATATTCTTATAAACACAGCTATACTGATGAATTTGTGCATACGAATTTTATGATAAGATATATCCCATTCCATACTTAGCCCAGTGTCATGAATAGAGTGATTTCCTAGGGAATATTCATTTTGTGGAATGGAATATAATAAAATGTGTTCAAATGGCAAATGAAAGAGCAGTGTTCCAGTTATTTTCTTTTTTGAAATTTAAATACACTAATGTGCATCTTTTATAATTATCCAGATATTTCTACCTCCTGGACACTATTACACTATTAGCTTCATGTACATTAGTACATTCGGTTAATGGATGACAAATATATGTCTTTAAGGAGGAATTGATTATTCCTATGTTAATGGTCAAAGGGCAAAGTAACAAGTGAGCAAATCCCATCACTTCATACTTATCTTACTAGATTTCGCTATTATTTGTTCTTGTGAAGTACATCAGTATTGTGTCTGAATGGTGGAAATAATGGTGTGCTACTGTGCATCTCTTCCAATTTTTCTGTCATTGATGTAACATAAACAGCTTGAAATCAGTCTTTGTGGAAGTGTTTACACCACAGAAATCAACAAACACAATCAGGATTTTTCTTTTTTTTTTCCCTAAAGATCCAGTTATTAAATATTTGGCAGTACTTGACTGGTTTTAATCCTGATAATCTAGAGACACAATTAGGCTTTTGACCTGCCTTCCCTTCCTTTCTTGCTTACTCTACGTATCTCTCTCTCTTTCTCCATCCCTTCTTCTCTCTCTTAACCCATTTATTGTCTCTATCCCATGCTTGTGGACTTTATTTCCTTCTACTGAAGAAAGCCTTTCTCCATGGAATAACAGAAATGGAAGCAGCAAATGATCATAATATACACGATCCCCAAAAATAAAGCTTCTTCTCTAACTCCATTTTGCAAAATGCAAATCAGAGGATTTGAGGTGCTCTGTGATTGGTCATGTGCCCACACCTGGAACAATGGCCATGACCATGGGTAACTAGAATGGTGAGTCTGTATCATTACCACCTAAGAATTTAATGAAGAGAATTACTGGGACTTAGAGTCACACCAGAATGACTGTATTTGGATACAGAGCCTTTAAAGAGGAAATTAGGGTTAAATGAGACTGATAGGGTCTCATCCAATCCTCATCCAATCTCGCTGGTGGCCTTTATAAGAAGAGGGCATTTGGACACACATAGAGACACCAGGGACACACATGCACAGAGGAAAGACTGTGTGAGAAAGTGGTCGTTTGCAAGCCAAAGAGGAACGACAAGCCTCAGAAGTAACCAAACTGAGAACACTTTGATTTTGGACTTTTAGCCTCCAGAACCGTGGGAGTTAAATTTCTGTTGTTTAAGCCACCCAGTGTGCAGTACTCTGTTATAGCAGCCCTAATAAACTGATACCCTTTCTTTAGCTTTCCAGGGTACAAAGGATTATAAGAATCCTCTCTATGCCACTATGCCACCCGCTACCATCACTGCCACCACCATGCCACCCACCCAAGCATTATATTGAAAGTGGGCAAAGTAAATTGATGCAGAGGAAAAAGTGGTGTTTGTGATTTCATGTTAGGATGTGATATCAAGCTTGGAAATATCTTGAGTTAGATAATTTACTTGTCATATGGGAGACATCAGCAGATGCATCTTTCCTTACCTGCCTTTATCTGCATGGGCTGGTTCATCTCTTGGGAGATGGTGGAATCCATTCTTTGACTGGGGTGGTTTATAATGATGCATTAAAGAGAATTCTAATGCGAGTTGAATTCGGCCTGGACTGAACTCTATTTCTAAGGGAGGATGTTTGAGACCACGTGGTGAGGGAGGGAGTGGGGGGAAGCAATCGTCAACAGTAGGTAAAAGGCATGGCTTGGCTAAAACATGGAGAAAAGCACATCTGATAACAAAAGCAGTAATTTCAATAATTTAAACCGTTGTGGCTATTCTTGTGTCTGATGTTCTCCCCTCTGCTACTCACAACTGTCAGCCTTTGGCAACCCCCACCACTCTCATCTGCTTACGCCTTCAACCGCACCACTCTCTACCTTATAACGTCTCTTCTCCCTTCGCTTATTAAGCAGTCTTCATTTTTGTCTAAAAAGAAATTCTATATACTTTGATATTACCAGGATGTTATAATCTCTACCTTATGTTATTCTCTATTATTCATTATTGGCTTCTAATATGACACTAGATAATCATTTCAATAAAGAACCAAGACTTTTTTAATAATAATTTGTAATTTTTTTCTGGAATCATGGCTAAATTTTTTAATGATTGAAATTTTCAGACGTCTAATGTATACTGGATTATTATAGTACTTTTAATTGTAAAAAGTAATAAAAGAAAGCAATTAAAATTAAGATATTTATTTTTTATAGATTTCTACTCAAAAAACAAAATTATTCACATGATGTGCCAAAAATCTTAAATCTAATGAAAACAATTATATGAACATTGTGTGTTTTTCAAAAATGCATTTTTATACTTCAAACAGATATTCTAATTACAAGCTCACTAAAGACTACTGAAATATTAAGGGATCTGTAAAGTTTATGAGAATTAGAGATCATTCATTTTTCTAGTAATTTATATTGACATGTTTTAGATAAAGTATGTAATTAAAAGTGAATTCATATACTACTCATTGGTGCTATTTATATATACATTAAAATAAAAACCTTTTAATAATCTATGTCATATTTTATAATGATTCTTCATTATGTACCTGAACAAATATTCTTATAGAAATATGCTTTATTTCAGACATTTTATTAATTGTAAAACTTTTTGTTTTATAAATGTTACATATTTACTTTGTAGTGGTAGTGGAGCATTTTGCACGAATGCTAATAAACAACTTATTTTGGTAGCAAACGCAAACAAGGTTCATTGATACAGATACAGTCTTACTTGTAGTGTTTATGTATAAACTTTCAAGATTTCATACAGGAATTATCAGTACTTTATAAACCCAGATTTATAAACTCAAAATACTGCAATATTTTGTTAGTCTCTTGCCCATGTATTTCAGTATTTTTCCCTCCTAGTGAGCTAGCCACTTTTTAGAAATTTCAAGAAAAGTGAATCTGAATTCCCAAATGATACAACAGTTCAGCTATTTTGTTGCAATATAGCAAACTGCTGCAGATGTCAGTGACCAGTTGAAAAGGTTGAAATGTGGAGATGTTGAATTGAGACCTATAATAACCCAAGAGCAAATTGGGTCCTTCAGATGATTCAGATGTGTTCAAAATACCATTTGAGCTATAAATTTCTGGACTTACAGAGACTTAAGGGACTCCATTGCTTTTGAAAATTTTTCATATTATGACTTTGTTTTAGGCACCAAGAAACGGGTATCACAAATTTTCCATCTAATATACATTTATTTGCTGTAAGTATGTACATATGCACATGAAATTCAAAAGATGGGAGAGGAAAAGCAGATGGCATGACAATTTAATAATAGTCCAATTGACTTTTAGTTAATGTGGAAATATTTTAAATTTGCAGCTTTCACCTGTTGTTGCAATAACAAATATCCTTAATGATATCAAATCTGGCTTCATGGTTTTTAATGCCATGTGATAGTAACCTCAGCATATCCTTGTGGTTTACTGGAAGACCTAAAATATTAGCAAGCCAGCCAAAATAGTTCACAAACAAAATTAGCAATTCAAAATCATTTGCTTTTGACAATGTATAATGTTTTTTCTCTTGATGGTTATAAGAAAGAATAAATATAGCATTGTAATTTAACCATTACTATACTAGGAAAACATTTCCATTACACAAATTGGAAGAATGAGATAAAGATAAGTACAATTCATTCAAAATGCATAGTAAATCATTGAGAGGATTTGGTTTGTACTTCATTGTAGTTATTTTTTATTTAGCATTATAGAATTATTTAAAATAATATGTCTAGTCTGTCGTTTAATAACACATATAATAGCTTTGAATAGCTTTTTCTTCTCTCTAATCAGATATTAAATCTAAAAAATCTATTAAGAAAAGTTACTTAGGTAATGTTTAACATGCAAAAGAGGCATATCAAATATTAATGCATAAGTTTTAAAGGAAAATTTTGTTGCATAGCACTTAAGACACTTGTCCAACTCTCTACTGAATCAGTAACACAGGTAGAACCTAGGGCCAAATTCATAATTTCATGCTCTCCATCACAGATCATAAGAGTACATAATATTTCCAGGTGAGTAGCTACTAAGCTGAGGCCAAAGTGAGACCTAAGTTCCTGCCTACAGAGAAAAGCAAGTGAAAAAGTATGTAGACTTTGTAATGGCCATTTACAAAACAACAATGAATCAAAACAGGAGTAATTTCTTTGCAAAATAACGCGTTAACTCTCCTGAGGTCACCCAAAGGAATCATTTTCTAAGGATTTGGAGTCCTTTTGTGTAGGAATTTGTAAAGAGTGGTAATTATACAAAGCGATTAGGTCTGTGCAGCTGGGGAAGGACCAGGCTTTTGGTCACAACTTTAACTTGCATGAAAAACATTATTAAAATATTCAGTGTAGGCACAATGATAAGCAAATTCAACACTAAATCTTAAAAAAGAGAGGGACAGTTGTGTTCTGTGTGTGTGTGTGTGTGTGTGTGTGTATTTGTAAGAGAGAAATTTGTCTATAAAAACTTGTAGTAAACAAAAACATTTGTGTAGGGCCGGGTGCGGTGGCTCACGCCTGTAATCCTAGCAGTCTGGGAGGTCGAGGCGGGCGGATTGTTTGAGCTCAGGAGTTGGAGACCAGCCTGAGCAAGAACGAGACCCCGTCTCTACTAAAAATAGAAAGAAATTACTTGGACAGCTAAAAATCTATATAGAAAAAATTAGCCGGGCATGGTGGCTCATGCCTGTAGTCCCAGCTACTTGGGAGGCTGAGGCAGTAGGATCGCTTTAGCCCAGGAGCTTGAGGTTGCTGTGAGCTAGGCTTACCCCATGGCACTCTAGCCTGGGCAGCAGAGTGAGACTCTGTCTCAAAAAAGAAAAAAAAAAAAATAGTATTTATGTACATTTATTTATTTGTATTATTAATTTCTGTCATGCTTTTTTTGACATGATAGTTTATCCCACCAGAATTTTAACTCTATGAAATAAAAAGATGTGACTTTTTTTTTTTGCCAGAGCCTCTCCTGACTCATAATAGCTGTCATTAAATGGATACATTTCAATTGTAGCATGTTATTGAATCATTTAATGTTAGGTTTGAGTACATACAACTCCTATCCTTTCCACACATAAAATATTGACAGTGGCTTAAACAGCCTATAGGACCAGAAGTGGGCAGATCTGAGGTGGTGTGAAGGCTCCACAGTGTCAAGGACCTGGATTCTTTGGTCCTGTCTTTTCTCAACATGTGGCTTCACCTCATCATCCCTAACAGCAAAGAAAGGTTGGAGACGTAGACTTTATTCTGAATGTCCATATGCTAAAACACATAGGGAAACAGATATGTCAATTAATCAAAAGATTGTTAGCATTTTTTAGGAATAAAGTATTTTTTTATTTATTTATTTTTTATTTCAGCATGTTATGGAGGCACAGATGATTAGGTTACGTATGATGCCCTTACCCTTCCTCCCCCTCAAGTCCGAGCTTCAAGTGTGTCCATTCCCCCGGGGGTGCGCATCGCACTCATTGTTTGTGCATATGCCCGTCCCCTCCTCCCCCACTCTTGCCCAACATCTAATACATGTTATTCTTATATGTGCACTTAGATGTTGATCAGCTAATACCAGTTTGATGGTGAGTACATGTGGTGCTTGTTTCTCCATTCTTGGGATACCTCACTTAGTAGAATGCGTTCCAGCTCTATCCAGGAGTATACAAGAGGTGCTATATCACCATTGTTTCTTAAAGCTGAATAGTAGTATTTTTAATAAAGTATGTAGCTTTTTAGACATAAGGCTATCGCATAGGTAATAGACTTCAGTATAGTGTAAACATAAGTTTTATATGCACTGAGACACCCAAAACTTCTTATGACTTGCTTTATGTGGTATTCACTTTATCGATGTGGTCTGGACAAACCTGTAATATCTCCGAGGTATGCCTGTATTCTGTTATTTTAAAGAATTAACAACAACAACAACAAAACACCAAAATGAACCCCCCCTTCTTCCTAGTCCTCTTCTAGAACTGCAAATTATAACATGAGATTCATTTCTTTTGATTACGTTTCCAAGTTCACCTTGTAAAAATTCAAACAATACTAGGAGATCCCACGTACAAGTAAGATTGAATGACACATTAACTGAAGAGTTGATATCTTTACAAAAGGAATAAAGGGCTTCATGAGGAACAATGAGAAAGAAAAAATCAGATATCTAGAAAAGAAATTTCTGTAGATAGCAGCAGCATGCCTGCCTAGATCAGAGTTTCTCAGTCTTGATACCGCTGACAGAAAATTCTTCATTGTGGGGATCTGTTCTGTATATTGTAACATCTTTGCTAATACCTCTTTCTTAGGAAATAGTATTTCTGGCTTCTACCCAGTATATGCCATTAACACCCCTTTATTCATGACTATCAGAAATATCTCCTATATTGGCAAAAATCCCTTGAGGGCAAAACTGCCTCAATTTGAGAATCACTGGCAAGATGAAAAATGTAATGATCATATTAAGTATTTCAAAAATATCATCTCATGTAATTCTTATAACAAACCAAAAAGATGAAATTTTTATTGCACAACTAAGGTGGAGAGAAGTTAAATTTTTTTATCTAAGATTATAGACTTTACAAGTGGCAAAACTCAACATTATAATTATAATTTACGCTCTACAACTATATAGAGTTGAAGAGAAGGTGAGAGGTGACAAATGAACATTGTGTCCACCTAACAATTTTGCCAGGGTGCAGCACCAGTCAGCTTTCTCTTTGTTAACATCAATTTTTACAATGCATTGCTTACTCAGAACATCGGTCCATGTATAGAATTCTAAAAGTGATTTAACTTTATTTCCTACTTTGTACTCAGAGCTTGGATTGTAGTTGTTAGACTATGATTTGTGAAAGCTCTTGGAAGCCAGGAAAAAGGCAGAGTTTTGCTATTACAATGATAGATTTGATGGCATTTCAAAGTAAACATTGCCTATAAAGAGAGTAAGAGTGTGCAAAACCTGGAAGATCAGCTATAAACTGTCAGCATTTTTCACCTTTTCTCTTAAAATTTATCTATGAAATGTTAACTTCTGAAAATGGCAGTTAAAGACTAAGGGAGGGCTTGAAAGCGGGTAGAAAAGTGAATAATTTATCCATTTGTTTATTTATTCATTCATTCTATCAACAAGTATGGAATCTCCATGAGAGGAAGGCCTTCATTTTGTTCCTATTTCTCCTTGTTGTGACTGCTATTTCCCCTGAGCCTTATACGGTACCTGGAAGTTGTTGTCAATATTAAATATTTATTAAATGACAAGCAATAGTAAAGAATAATAATGCTTTTATGATGCTAGATATGTATATATTTATATGTATCAGAAAATGTGCTAAGTACAATAACTTCTTTAAAGAGCTAATAGTCTAGGGAAGTGTGTGGGGCACAGAGCAGATGAGAAATACAAACATTTAAAGAGATAATATAAGGTGTTAAGTTTAAATAGAGTTATAAATTTATGAGAGTACCGAGCATTTCAGTTCTAAGTAAATAGACCTTTCCTTACTTATCACTTCTACCTATTTCAAGCCATCAGTCCTAGATTATTAAAATATGACTGTATGCAACTTAAATTGAGCAAGACCCTTCATTAGTATCTACATCTGTATTAGTTTCTATTGCTGGTAATAAATGATCACAAACTTACCAACTTAAAACAGTATCTGTTTATTCACAGTTCTGGAGGTTAGAACTCAGAGAGAGAGGTAACTGTTAGAGAGTCATGACATTATGTCAGGCTCATCCTGATAATTTCCCTATCTTAAAGTTAACTGTGCCATATAATATAATCTAGTCATAGGAATAAAATCTATCAAACACACACTCCCATGGATTATGCAGGGCATGTGCATCATTGGGAAGAAAATCTTGGGACCATCTTAGAATTCTGTATACTGAAACAACCTTCCTTTTTAAACGTTGTTTTTCTCATATGGAACCACCATACTAGGTTAGTCATAGTTGTCATAGTACCTAATATAGTCATGATTGTAATAATCACTATCTTTATTGTCATTGCTTTTCTGCCTTCCTTTTTAAGCTATATGCATGGTAATATAGTTCCTGGTCTGGCTTCATCACAACTGCAATCCTGACACCTAACTGTTGCTTGGTTACACAAAATAGATGCTCAATAAATGTGTCTTAAAGGAGGAAATGAAAGCAAATTCATATTATTTAAGAAGATTTTACTGAGACTAATCTTAAAGCTCATCCATAGTTTCATTCTTCAAGTTTAGCTTGAATTTTACCTTCCTGGCTCATTGCAACATTACAAGTGGTAACCCCAGTTACTCCTTGGGCCATCTTCCTCTTTATTTACTTCATGTCTCTTACTACTTTCTATAAAGATCTTGATTCCTTGTTTGTTAACTTGCTTATTATTTGGCTCCCACTAGAATATAAGATCCCAGAACTTGTTCGATCTCATTTATTGATGTATCTCCAGGTTTTAACCTAACTCCTGATCTATAATGGGTGCTCAGAAAATACTGAAACAATGACTGATGGCCTGGAAGAACTGTCCTATGGGGCTTGGATATAATTTTTCACAGCCTAGGGGTAACCTGGACATTTAAAACTTCTCTTCCCATGCATTGCAGACATTTTCTAACGTTTCTGGAAAATTATTTCAATCTTGGCAAAATTTCCATCTATAATCTTCACTCTGATTACATTTACCTCACACTTTGCTGTCCTGCCCCCAAAATCAGGAATGTGTTATACAAATTATTTAACAAATTTAAGGCAACTATGGGTGAGATTAAGGATTTAAAGAATTTGTTTGAGTAGCAGCTATGCTCACAAAAGGGGGGATGGGTAAGAGTTATATCCAAAAATTTCATATAATAACAATTCTGATTTTGTGATATAAATTTATTCTAGCATTCACTTGGACATAATCAGGTTTTGTTGTTGTTGTTTTTTACAAAGTGAAAATTAGTCTTTATATTTGGCCTCTAATAGTTGTGTTTTGCTTTTTTTAAACTTATATTAGTCAGCATGTTCCTATGCTCCCCCTATGTTTTACTTTGGAAATCTAAAGTAAAAGTGTGGCATGTAGCACTATTTTGTTAAGCATTTTAATATTCCCCAAGCTTCTTGTGCCATCACCAATTATAACCCCCAGAATGTTCTCCTATTGCCATTGTCAAATGCAAAGTGACAGTTTTCTGGTATTTTGCAGCTTGATAAACTGTCTCCTAGAAAACACCGTAATCAGCATAAATGTAAATTGTTGTGGGTACATTTTTTATAACTAAATGTTCTAATGCAATTTTAGTTATCCTAAAATGTAATTATTTAGATAGTAACTGCAAGTAAATAAATCCTTGATGCATTTTCTTTTAAATCTTGAAAGCTCGGTGCTCTAAATACTGCTTTGGTAGAAAATCATTGACAGCTGCAGACCACTGGCACTTGAGACAGATTGATAAATGCACAACAACTTTTAGAAATCTCCATTCGTTATTTACCAGTAATTATCTTCTGCTGGATCTCATGTCAAAACTTACCCATTTAATCTATCAACTGATTAACGCTAAATAACTTTTTAAGGCTTTGAGCTTAAAATAGCAAATCTTAGAATCTATCCTGGAATTATGCGTTATGAAGAACCTTAGAGTTTTCCTGTCTTATGAAAAATGGTTGAATTTTCATTTGTCTTTTGATTAGGCTTTATTTTTTTTGCACTTCCCCCTGCCACCGTGTATACTTCTACGTTTCTCCTCCACATTCATCCTTTGTCCTTGGTGAGATAATGACCTCTCAAGCTCCATCTTTCAATATAATTTTGTGCTCTTCTCTTTGTGCCTTCTCTCTACACCTTCCAGCACGGTCCCTATGATGTTTTATTATAATCATTTTGTATGTCTGTCTCCTTCAGAAGGCTGTGAAAATCCCTAATCTTTTCCTCTAGTTTGGCAACTAAAATGACAAAACTAAACCTCAATAAATGACAAAGGAAATTTTTGCCAATCAGGATTAAATCACAGCAGCCTGCTCTCCTGCTCTTCAAATACCCTACAGCCCTTATTCCAAATTCCACTTCAGCTTTTACCCAATAGAGTAGGTAGATATGTAAGAGGATCTCTGTGTATAAAATTAGTAGGTGTCTTCATTGTCATCATTTTAACTGTGCTATGAAAAGTATGTCTTCATTTTATGATTCTGATGATGTGTTCAGAAGTATTGCTGAAAATCCAACGTCAAAGGATATTGGAGTGGATATTTCTAATGGTTTTGCTATTGTTAGGTCACCAAGGAAGAAAGATCATTGAAATCAGTCAACATACTTATGGCACCCTGTGATCATTGCATTTTGGATGTTAAATAACAAAGATTTGTGACCTGAAGTATAGGAAAAAGGACTCATCTCCTTTCAACTTCATAGGCTTAGCAAAAGTCTCAGCATTTCAGTTCAAATAATGAAAAAACACATATAAGATGGTTAATACTAAGACCAGTAAATACTGTTTACTTTTTCCTAAGTAGAGATAGTCTACATGAGCCTCAAGATGATTCTCATTATTACAACAAATAATGTTGATCAGTTGCATAATGTTTCTATCCACAAATTATTTAAATTCGATTATAGTACCTGACTACTAGTGTTTTATAACGTAGTCATAGCTGCATTTGACGTGAACCTAGGTTCACTCTGAGCCAAGCAAAAGATGAACACATTGAAGGTCTTCCTTTTTAAAAGTCTGATGAAAGAAATTTGGATTGTTGACCAAAACTTCTCAGTCACTTCCCATGGGAAAAGAAGCTCTTTTGGAGGACAATGCTGAATAGCTTGGCATATGCTGACTCTTCCTTACAGTCTTTTCAATAGCAGAATCATTTCCAGGCCACCAGACACAGTGAATAATTCCTGAATGTGCTACACGTGGTGTGGCCAAGATGACAGTACTGCCATCTGGAATAATAACAAAATTTCCTCAAAACAGACATCCTTTATGGAAGGATAACTCATGCAGATCATGTGTCAAGGCCTTGATTTCTTTTGACGTTTCCCTACTGGACTTTGCAATCACAAGCAGAAGCACATTTGTAGCATAAAATACTACTACAGATAAGAACTGCATAAAACACACATTATTACCTTTTTTATATGTTTACAGGTGTTAGGAAGGATACAGTATCCATTGATACATAGAAATAGGTCTGGGCTTTTCCATCTAATATGAATGGGTTACATTGTTATTTAGCATGGAACAAGATACAAATTCACCAGTGACTGGAATATCACAGACTAATTATAATGTAATGCATTACCTGGAGAAACTAAGAAATCTTATTTCGTCTTGTATCAACAAACATTAATGCAGCAGTTTTTAACACTATTCTTATTTCTTCCACTTTCAACAGATTGTTTTATTGTCTAACTAGCATGCCTTCCCTCCTGTATCCCTCAACTTTATTTTATATACCCCAATTAATTTTTCTTTCATGTTCTCTTTATTAATGAATTCCTTACCCAGTGATTTTTCAAACATTTCACTAAATTAACAGAAACTTTTCTTTATATTAGGTCAATGTAGAAGCTAAAGGCGTAAAATCTATAAAAGATTGCTTTCTTAAATCTGGAGTGAGAGATGTGGTTCTCCGACAGGTTAGATTGGTCCCTGTTCTGTGTCATCTCTGAAATTCTTTCCACAGCACCCTAGGGCTCCAACTTTTTGTTTTCACAAACTTCTCCTTTTGCTGTCATGATATTTATAGAGTCACTTTTCTTTGTCTAGTGTGAAAGAAACCCTGTCATAAAATTTAATTCATCAGATGATGCTTAGAGGTGATGTCTAACAAATGGATGTTTTGAATTAGGTTATTGAAATAATAAAATACCAGGTTTGTTTACTATTTATTATTAATCAAAATGGAGTAGAGTTAGATAAAGAGAAATGTATGAAAGGATACATGATGGAAAAATGTGAAATTTAATTATATTCTTCTAGTTGTCAAGCACCTTTAGCTTTAACTTGCCTGATCTATAAATACATGTGTGAAATCTTGCCTTTAGCCATATATATCTGATCCTTGCTACCATACTCCCTTTAGGCTAAAGTGGTATATAAAATTGTGTCTAGATGAAATATGTTGTGATTCTGCTAGCCCACACTTTCGCTCTTTGACCTATTTGATATACAGGACAAAAAGAGGATGCTGTATGTTTTTCTGAATAAATTGAATGACTGAGTAAATGATATTCGAGCAATAAAACATATGGCTTTTAAAGTTTGATTATCGAAAACTGGCAAGGCAAAAATACTCTTGTTTGAAAATATGTAATATACACAGTGAAACTAACATGACAGCCTACGGAAAAAAACGAACTTTTTCAGAATGTTAATTTATTTTCTTAAGGTAAGAAAATTTAAAAATTTAATTCCAGACTTCACTAATCGTGCATTGCTTTAAAAAGTGGAGAATAAATGTAAAGCAGTTGTTATTCATCTGTGGAACCAAAAATGAGATCTATTTCTTTGGTTATTGAATCATGATCTACATGAAGGACCATCAGTCCACCACTCGTGTTGAGGGGCTAGGGATGAGGAATGGAATATTGTAAGAAAGTGTTGTCAGAACTTCAGTCAGATGTTATAGTCCATCATCACTTGAATTGCTGATACAGAAATAGATGGCCTTACTTGTTGCCTCTCTGATATGCTCTGACTCACCAAGCAGTTGCTTCTTTCTCTGTCATCTCACACCACCTCATACAAACCGTTAGCCATTTACATATTGCATTTAGTGTACCTGCTTACATATCAGCCTCTCCCTCTTCTTTGGGGTCTATTTAAAGGTAATAATTTACTTTTGTGTCTTCATTGCCTTGCCTCATGCCTAAGAAATACGTTCCCAGTGGGTACCAGTAGACCGAGTAAATATGTACTTTTTAAAATAAAGGTAAGTTTAAGAACCAAATGGTGTTAGAAATCCTTTATGTCTTCTTCATTTTGACGAACTAATTCACAAAGTGTCTGGAATATTTTATATTACCATATCATGACAACATGTAGAAATTCTGTTTTTTTTAGTTAAAACTATAATTAAAACTGTTAATTTTTTAAATTAAACCTATAAATTCTGTTTTTAATAAATTAAACCTCAGTTACCTTTGATGCACATCATGTTAACTTGTCTTTCCTCAACGTTCTAGTAGATATTTGTTGATGTCTTAGAGAAGCAATGCAAATGATTTTTATAACATTTTAAGAAATGTAAGAATACTAATACTACATTTTTCTTAAATAGTAAATGCATCATGTAAATAATTCCATTTATGATTAAAAAGTCATAGTTAAATGTTTTTATTAAGAAGAGATTGGATATTGAGTTCCAAAGGTTTAGCCCATCATCTCTTACAATTCTTCAGAGTAATAGCTAGCCTAAGTGGTAGCTGAGCAGTTTATTAGCACAAAGTCATTGAAGAAAAATGCTATTGATTCCCCTTATCTGCAGTTAAGGAAATCTTTATTCACTAGAGTCATTAAAGAAAGCTGGAGTGAAATATGTCAAATGCCACCAAGACTAGTTTGATATCCAGTGGCGATATCAAAATTCTAAGCAAAAAAGACAGCGCAATCCCATACATAAAAAAATGGAATGTTGATGCTAATTTACCTCACGTACTCCTATCAGTCAAAAATGGGAATCGAGCAAGTGACTCTGAAACCGCTGCATATGGAGAAGAGTTCAGTTGCATTATTTTTTGAATGTCCCATGTTTAGAGAAGAACATTAGTTGATGTTCTGGTAAAAGGCTCTCAGTGTAATGAGTTCCTAACTCTTTATTGCTCAATGGAACTTTCAAAACCTCATGATCTGTATTCCAGGGTCTCTGTCTTACTAGATTTGCTATTATCCTGTTTGTTGAAGCTCCATCTGTACAGCTAGTTGTCTTCCTTGATATGTGCAGGAGCTACTCGTATGTGTTTAGAATAGTGTATCATACAAAAATATATAGGCCGTAAAACGTTAATCAATAAAATCACTTAACAAATCAGGAAACTGCAAAACTATAGTGTAGTGATTCTTAAAAATCAGGGTATTGCAGATTCTAGGCCTTATTCCTGCAGTTGGTTAAGAAGGCTTGGGTTTAGATCAGAAGATTTTGGTACAGGTGATAGGAGGATAATAGTGAAATGTATTTTTTTTACGTGCAGAACACAAGTCAATTGTTTCCTAGACCAATGTATGTCTATTACTCCATACATTTTGAATATATTAAAACAATCTGCAATCTGGTCGCTCTACTACTTCTCTCAACAGAGCTATCACTATTAATTTTTGAATCATGGGGCCTAGGTACACAGGATTTTCATAGGGTAAAATTATTTGAAGAACATAATACTCTTTCTTACTCTTAAACATCAACACCATAACAAGCCTAAAGCATATTAAACTTTATGGGAATTGGTTCCCTGCCAAGTGCAGCTATTAGAGAATTTGGTTATTTTGCTCCTACAACTATAAATTTATCAGTTACAAAATACTTATGCTCTAAAGATTTGATTCTTCTGTCAATTCAGAATTCTAGTTAAATAGATTAGTGGCAGATTAAAATAGAAACAACTAGGCTATTCCTTCTCCTTTTAAAGCTTCAAAGGCAATCTGTTGATATAATTTGTGACTAGTTTCTAAAATATGCTATCTTAATAGTAGTTTGTATTTTGTCTTTCAATAAATTGTGTTTGACATGCAGATGAAAGAGAGAGGAAAGCTACATTTTATGTAACGTGCATGTGTGTGTGGTTTTTTTTTTAGAATTACATTTTACAATGAAGTCTGGTGAAACACATTACTAGTTTTATGAACTAACTTCTAAAGAAACTGTCAAAAATAGGTTGTCAGGTACATCTTAGCATTTATCAAGAGTAATATAGCTAGAATATCTTTCTTTTTATATTGGTTAAATGATGTGTCAAAATCTCCCTTTGGCGAATGTGGAAATGTAAACTATGGATTCCAAATTATTTTACTGCTTTCTGGGTCACTGTCTATGACATCTAAATTATATGTTAGGATGATAGGTATATACAATTTTCTGTGGCCCCTGAAGGAAATAAATTATTTTTAAATTTTATATGAGTGTGAGAGCAATATGTGTGTTTTTTTCTCTCTCTCCCATCTCCCCCTTTATCTCTCTGCCTTTGTATGGATAGGGGTAAATTTTTCATCTGACAGATTAAAAACATTAGATTATGTCCTAGTTACAGTAATCACAGCTTACTGGTGATACTGTCATTAGCAGAGCAATTTTAATGTCTAATTTATAGCAATATAATGAGTGATTAATTCAAGATGAATTTTATTATAAAATGTAATCATGATTAAATGGGTGGGTGTTAAAGACAGAACATTTCAGCAGTCAGATGTGAGGCAGTATCCCAAAAACATTTAAATAGTTTAGCTTTCAAAAACCCAGCAGATTATGGTTTGCATGGATGCTAACTAAGGCGATAGAAGTTCTCTGTCAGAAATGGCCACAGCAACTAGTAGGTTGGGCGGCTCATGTATACCTCCTACCCAAAAAGGGAGAAATCCTAACCCATCTTTGTGTCCTTGTTGTCCAAAACATAGTAGACTTAAAATTTTATTTTTAAATTAATTAATGGAGGAAAGACTAAATCATAACTGAGTTATCCTGACTTATGAGGTCCAATATTAGCCCAGTTGACAATTTGTGACTTCTCTTGTAGCGTTTATCACATCAACCACACTTCAGCCTTCTGATCCGCTTTCCTTTCCTTGAACATGCCAAGCTCTTTCCCACCCTTCATGTCAATTTCTTCCTCCCTATAATCCTCTTCTTCTCCCAGGTAATCAAAACATGGTTGTTTCTTACTCATCATTCAGTTCTCTCCTGCCCAGGGAAACCTTCCAGACTACTGTAACTTCATTTATCATTATCTGAAATGTCTGTGCATTAAATATTGAATATTAATTATACTATGTAAGTATTAACTATATTATATGTACATATTAACAATGTTATACATAATATATATTTGTAGACATATAGTTACTTGTATGTTTGTATTTATAAACATAAGTGTATGTATCTACATAGAATGTTTATCTTTCTCTTCCCCTGGTGTTTAAGCTCCTTGAGGGCAGGAACCCTGACATTATACTCACCCTGTGTGTAGAGCAGTGCCTGGCTTATGGTATGTATATGCTGTATAAGAATTTAGTGAATGAATGAAAACTACAGAATTGTTTTATAAATTCTTTCTCAAATACAGCCAATTGATTACTTCTATAGAGAAGAATTAAACATTATAATATGAATGAGATGTGTATTTATTTTAGTTTATAATTTAAAATCAGGAAGAAATTAGATATGTTTCCACAGTCAAATGCTTTATTTATCTAGAGCTAAAAGCATTTCTGATTTCCTACCCATAAAAGAAAGGTGTAGGGAGAGAAATATTAATTAATTAGATAGTAATTTAAACTTCTAATTTTTATTAAAGAAGCCTGCCGTGAGACTTCTATCACCCCCATTCCTCTTAAATTCAAGGAAGAAAAAAAGGAATAGGAACTGAGGAAATAGAGGGGCCCTTTTCAACTGTGAATTTTTAACCTTCGAATAACTAGATTTCCTACCCTACCTGTCATTGATCCTGTCACAGAATGTTAGTGCTTTTATAGCAGTCTGTGGCTGATTTAGTCTAGGTTAGCTTTATTACATGAAACTTCAAATGTTGTAGTATCTCCTGTTATACTGTTACTTCTTCATGAATATGGGATTGAGAGAGTTTCCTTGGTGTTAACCATAGGATATGTGTCCAAAAAAATCATAAATTAAATTAACAAACTTGGTAAAAATGAAATAATTAAGGGTAGCATCCTACTCATTAGCCTTTATTTCAGTTTTAACAAAATATGATATCTTCTATGTTTTTAAATATGTATGTCATACCTCCATTTCATTAACATTGAAAAATAGTAAAAAAAAGTAGTAAAAATTGGGTTCAATGTAAGTTTTATGACATCGCTTCAAACATTCAAAATTTATTCAATTCCTTTCATACTTTCCATTATTTTTGAAAGCAAATTTGACATAGCAGAAAACTTAAAAAAAAATCAATACAGCATCACATCTGTATGTATGAGTAAAGGCTAGAATTTAAATACAGAAGCTACAGAGAATGAGCTTCTCTTTTTTTCCATATGAAAAGGCACCAGACCCCTCGAATGCACACCGAGAGGGTTTGGGGACTTTGCCTGACAAGCTGATTTATACATGTAGAAAAATCTAATTAAAGTTGCTGTCAATTAAGTTGCAGTGGTACTTAGAGAATTCCATAACCCTTCTAAGGTTTTTCTACTCAACATTGGTTTTATATATTTCAAACCATTTTATTTTCTTTTCTTAAAATCTTTCTGATGCAGACTTGTTTTTATTATTCTTGTTGTTGCTGTTGTTAATTGGTGTTTACAGTCATCCAACTGATTTTTCAAACATTTGTTTCAGAGAAAATTCAAAGGTGTAGCCATAAAAATAATAACATTTTATTTTGTAATTGGAAAATAACTGGACTTTATTAAGTGCAAATATTGTTCAAAATTATGGTAAAATTTTAAGTGTCAAGAAACTAGATGTACCAAGAGAAAGATAATTCATGAAAATAAACATTAACTCCAAAGTATTTTTTCATAAGCATGATTGTAAAGTTAAGGTTTAATAAAACATGATATTTAAGATATTTAAGAATGAGCATTTAAAAAACTTTAATAAATATATATTAATTATATTGCATTTTAGAAAAATATAACTGATACTTTTAGGATATTATTTTGAAGAAAGTAATAATAATATAGGTGGCATGCAGATACAGCACAATATATGTAGGTAGGTTGAATTTGGGGAAACACTGATTTAGTATAACATTTATTTTATAGATTAGGAAATTGAGGTCCAGAGACGTTAAATGAATTATTCGAAATCATAGAGTTTTAGGATAGAGATTTAAATAAATTTGAAAGCAAAGATCACATCTACCTAGAATAAATGAAAATGCCATTTTCTGTCAGTAATCGGTAAGCATTTACTGAGGACTTACATGGGTCAGTTATTATGGGTACAAAAAAATGCTTTCCAACTTTTAGTCAGAGAAAATTCTTGCCTTAAAGACATTTAAAATAGCAGAAAGTATCTTTTTTTTTATTTCAGCATATTATGGGGGTACAGATGTTTAGGTTACGTATGTTGCCCTTGCCCCCCTCCCCCCCTAAGTCCGAGTTTCAAATATGTCCATCCTTCGGGTGGTGCGCATTGCACTCTTTGTGTATGCAAATACCCATCCCCTCCTCCCTCCCCCCCCTGCCCAACATCCAATAGATGTTATTCTTATATGTACTTTTAGCAGAAAGTATCTTTACTGGGGCCTGGAACCATGTGTTACACTGAAATTGCCTCTATAACTATACAGTGTTCTTTTACCAACATGCCCTTAACTCATTCTCTTATGTATCTAATACGTTAAAATTCTAATGTTTTTTGCTTCTTGCTCTCAACTCATTTAATTTTCAGACAACTTCCAGAAGATGCCTTTATAATGTTTAGTGCTTTCCCTTCATGTTAAAATTATGTTTTGGCAGGATGTGTATTCTCTGTTTTGAGCACTTTGCAAATTATCAAAACCCAATTTTTCTTGATTATTATTACAGACTGACTATATCAATGTGCATCATATCTACTAGAAAAATCTTGTAAAATTCATATTCCAAGATCCTTGTCACACAATTATGATTCATTGGTTTTTATGTTGACAAAACCAACAGGGAACAGGGGAATGAGAAGGCTGGGAATTTATAGTTTTAACAGGCAATAAACTAATTCCAACGCTGGCGGTCTATAAGCCGTGCTTTGAGAAAAAATTTGATCATAAGTTATTAAATACAGAAGTAAAAAGTAAACATTGTTGAATTCAATTAATCCCTTCAAAAGATGTTGATAAACTTTATTTAATGCCACTTTTATTGCTGCATTTTTTCCATGTAAAAGCAATGCTACTTCAACATCCATCACGAGGGAATTTTCCTTTCATAGTTAAAATATCTTGGGTGTGCACATTTATACAAAATGAAAAAAATAAAATAAAAATTTTAAATTCTCCTTAAAAGACATTTATGCTAATCTCCAGCAACTTAATCTATGTTTAAAGCAGGGGTGGGGAACCTTGGGCCTTAAGGCCACATGTGGCCTTCTAGGTCTTTAAGTGCAGCCTTTTGACCAAATCCGAATTTTACAGAGCAAATATTTTTATTTTTAGTAATACATTTTTGTCCATCTTTTATATTTTTATTTTTAAAATGAACACGTTTAAAATACCAACGAATAAAATAAATTTCAGTGAAATAATCCCCCCAGATTGACTGGCGCAATTAGAACATTAGTAAGCCATAAGGACTGAATTGATGGCTGCTACACTCATGATTTAGTTCTAACTTCCCCGGCCTACTGGCACCACTACCGCAAGACTGGTTGGCGAGAGCTTATGGGGACTTAGTGTGCCAGTCTGTTGTCAGCCTTTTCTTTTTTTTTTTTGACAATGATGCACTGTGTTTCTCTTTGAAGTGGAACTTGTGAATAGTTGCATGGCTCCACGGAATTTTTTTAATTCTGTCTGCCTAATAGCCCATCATGTCAAAGAAGACCAAGAGAACGCTAAAGGAAGAAAGCAGATTTTTTAATGAGGACTGGGAATTGTAGTACTATCTGGTTTCTGCTAAAGATAAGATGATTTGCTTTGTGATACTGCAATATCAACGTTAAAAAAATTCAATGCTAATCAGCATTATAATACTCATAAAGACCACAAATATTTTAAATTAGAGGGAGGGGGGTGAAAGATTGTATTGCAGAAATTAAAAGATGAAAAGCAAAAACAAAGACAATTCATTCAAGCAGCAATAAGACCAGGAAATAATGCCACTGAAGCAAATTATAAAGTAGCTTATAAACTCTGGAAAATGGAAGCCATTTAGTGATGTAGAAATTGTGAAAGAATACATTGTCGAAGTTGTAGGATGCTCAGACCCTAATAATGTTTCAAAGTACAAACAACTAACTGCCTCTTTCAAGGACAACCATAACTGATCAGCAGCATGAATTAGTCTTTAACTTAATATAACAACTGCATGTGATACTTCAAAGGAAAATATATATTATTCAGTTGCTTTGGAGGAATCAACTGATACTACCGACTCGGTGCAGGTTCTATACTTCACTTAGGTCATAACAGAAGCTTTTCTTTGCTACGAAGACTTACCTGCTTTGGCCACTCTTGCGAACAGAACATGGGGAATAGACTTTTAAGGTAAGTGTTGTGAAGTTGGATTGAATTTAGTAAATTTAGTAAGTCTATGCAGAGACAGTGCACCTTCCATGACAGGAAAACATGAAGGGTTTATTGAACAAATTAAAAAAAGTATTGATAGGTTCGGATGCTCTCATTTCTTTTCATTGTATCTTGCATCAGCAAAATCTCTGTCCTAAAGCTACTATTTTAAGTGACACTTTGCAGCAAGTTATAAATATTGTTAACTATATTAGTGCAAATGTATCCTGGCTTCATCAGTTTCTTAACATGCTAAAGTTGAAGGATGAGGTATTCAGAGTGGATTTGCCATATCATTCTAAAGCATATTGGCTATCGCAGGGATGGGTGTTAGTCAAAATTTTATCTCTGTGAGAACAGATAGGTAAATTTTATAAAGAACAGAATCGTCAATGGGAATTATTGAAAGAAGATTTCTGTAGTAATGCAGCATTTTTGTGTGATATCATGTCAAATCAAAATGACTTGAATATTTCTTTGCAAGGTAAAACTAAGTCTATATATGTGGCAAAAACTCCAAGCACTTTTTAAAAAAAGCCATCTGTTTTCAAAACACTTCTTCTTCAAAAGGAAATTCCAGATGAATATTTTCCCCAGTTAGCAAAGGTCATTGATGAGCAGGATGATATATGTGCATCATTTGAAGAATATGCAGCTGTTATAGACTTATTAATTAGAGAACACAATAAAAGGTTCACTGACTTTGAGAATCATGACATCAAACTTAAATTAGCATTTCAGCCTCACCTAGTTGATATCACCAAGGCAACTTTAAAATTAACAAATAGTTTTCATTTTTGAAGTTATTAAGTACATAGTAGTTACATTTTTACATAATAATTTACATTTTAAGTATATCTAATTGAAGTTCCTTGAATGTGCCTTATTTGATTACAGCTAAATTAATGCGACCTTCCAACATGAAAAGGTTCCCCACCCCTAAATGAAGTCTTAATAAGAAACTTAAATGACAAGGAGATGAGAAGCAATTTTGTCTTCTTATTCCTTGTTGAATGGAAACGTAGTCCAAGGTTAATACACTGTATCCAACGTAGGCAGTCCCATACGCGGTTTTCAAAGCTTCAATTTTGCTTTCAGGTGAAGCTTTTCTATTTGAAAGGAGTAAGTTTAGCCAAGGGCAAATTATTCATTATTACATTCTAAAAACAGAAATCTCTCAGTATTTTCTATCTTCCTTATTGCACATGTGGAACAATAACGTGGCATTGAAGTAACTTCACAACTGCGCTGAGTCGGTGAAGGAGACGCACCAGTTGAGTAATGAGTGTAAGCAAAGCATCATTTTTCAAAATAATCTTCAAAATCTCGCCTTGACACACATTCTCATGTAGAACAAGATAGAGAGGATTAAGTTATCCAGGTCAGCATCAGCTCAAACATACAGTTTGTTTCTTTTGTAGTCAGCAAAACCAGGCTTCCTCACATCCTTATACGAATTTCACAGAGAAGTCCATTAGTGTGTCCTGTCACTGTGAAAAACATTTAGTTCTGCAACGTGGTTTCTAAGTCCATATTAATGGATTTATGTTGCACCTTCAGGGACAAAGATCAGGCATCCTTAGCTACTTCAGAGCTTGGAGAATGACTTGAGATTTCAAGATTTCGAGATTTTTATATTTTACTCTCCTCAGCTTTTAAATCTTTTGCTCACTGTTTTCACCTCTTTTCAGATGAATTTTATAGAGTTGGAGACCAGAAAACAAAACCGTCTTGTGTTTTGTGCCCCCTCCATGCATTTCTAAACTGTTCAATAGTTTGTCACAAATATTTTATTTCTATTATTCAAAATTGGGACTTAAAATTCAGAAATTGGAGGAGAAAAATAGAGACAATTGGCAGTCTTGATTGATGTAACTGGGTTAGATTCTTCCACAGAGAAAAGAGTTTTTCAAGAAGCAGTTAGATATCTACTTGCACAAGTTGATTTTAACTGGGATGTCACTTGAACAAAGAAAAAATCCATCTTGTCTGCATAACATTAATTTTCCATTAAAAATGAATGTTTATTATTCAGTATTAGGAGGTGATTTTACTCAGTAGTCTTTCAAATATCTGCATCACTTATCCATCCCAAAGGATGGTGATTGCAAGTTAGACAAATTAATATATATATATGTGTATGTATTTGTATGTGTGTGTTGGTATGTGTCTATATGTGCGTGTTTCTCCCATACTATTGTGTCAAGTTTCT
>NW_012148174.1:8617561-8694163 GCF_000956105.1 Propithecus coquereli
GAGTAGCTGGGACTACAGGCATGCGCCACCATGCCCGGCTAATTTTTTGTATATATATTTTTAGTTGTCCGATTAATTTCTTTCTAATTTTAGTAGAGACGGGGTCTTGCTCTTGCTCAGGCTGGTTTCAAACTCCTGAGCTCAAACAGTCCGCCCACCTCGGCCTCCCAGAGAGCTAGGATTACAGGCGTGAGCCACCGCGCCCGGCCTATAGAAATCATTTTAATGTAGCCCGGCAGCACATTTAGATTTTTTCAGTAAACTTAGTTTCATTGTTTAGAGTAATATCAGTGTTCATTATTTGTTGACAGTCTTGCTGTTGCTTTGGAGGGAAGGAAAAAAGAGAGAGTACATGGACACTGGTTTGAACTTTAACATTCTCTATTATTAAGAAGTTCAAGATGTTTTTACTTCTGTAGGATATACCACTTATTTAATATTTCCTGGCTTTTCATGAAAGAAGAAAAGACAAATTCATTTTATTCTATACATTTATAAATCTCTTATACTGTATTGGACTTGTTTTTCTACTTTTAATATTCATATATTCATCCTTTTAGCAAATATTTATTGAATTCTTAATTTTTATGAGATATTGTGATATAAGAAATGCTCCCTGAGCTCAACGTTTATAATCTAGTTAGCAAGATAGCACATATACAAATGACTACAGAAAAAGATAGCAAATATTAAATGTCGTAGAGGGATAGGGAAAAAAATCCAGTAAGAGTTCATATGAGGGTGAACCTACTTAACGCAAAATCCCATTATATAAGCCTGTGAGGCTATCCAAATTCTGTTGGTGTACTAAATATTATTTGGTGTTGTGCTGTTCTCCAAGCTCTGAGGGAAATGGCATTATATTAAATTAATTACTCTTGATTAGTATAATGATTCTCCTGTTTTCTAGAGCTTTATCATATTTTGACATTCAATTGTTAAAAGCTTACAGAATTGTCTGTGTGTATATTCTGTTTACAATTTTATCTAATGTAAATGTGTATGAAGAGTAAATTAAGATATAAGTGTGTTATGGTGATTTTATTTTCAAGACTGTTAATGATATTGTAATCTTTCTAAATAAATATATATATATATATATTTATTTAAAAGTATAAGGTGTAAGGGTATTGATATCTCAGCCCTCTCAATCCATGAAGACAAAATAATTACTGATGTGATCAATTTTATGGTTACTCGACACCAAAAAAAATGACACCCAAAACAGTACATTTTAATAGGCATAGTACTGAGAATTAAAGAGAAAAATGCAGTAAAGTGTATATCGCTGCACCTGGCATACTTAAAGTTCACAATAAATGATAGCCCCAATAATTAGTACTGATATTATTTGGTGCATAACATACTGATTTCCTACAGACAAGTGAAAGGGTATAGTTCACCTTGTTCTCCATTTTGTTTTCTGCCAGGGAAAATGATGGGACAAATCTCAAATATAAAAGTTATGGTCGTGTGTTTAAATGGACTACATGAATGTAAGGACGAGAAATATGGCTATACTCAATAGAGATCCTCTGAATCTTGGTTGTAATGGGAAGCCCAGCCATTTCTTCCTGTTCCTTCCAGTGCATGCACAGATAAATCCAAAGCAAGAGTTCACTAGCCTATACAAGGATACCCGCCCCCCACCCCCGTGGAGACCTTGACATACTTGCCTCTTCCATAGGGCTCTGGAAATTAATTTGGATCATTTTATTGCAACTAAGTTTGTCCTTACATTTACCTTACAGCTTCACCTGATTTCTCTACGTACACACTCAGAGCTCCATATCCACCTGATCTTTAAGGTGGATAGAAGCCTTTTCAATATGCAGCCAGATAGACTAGCAGTCATGTCCACCCATACAGCTGACTTGCAAAGACTTTCAAAGCATCTTTGTGCCAGAAGTGCTACTTCCTGCCAGAAATCCCTGGTAGACTCACCGATAAGGGCAAGAACAATGTCTGTCTTATTCATAGTTGTATTTCCAGGGCTTAACTAAGCACGAAGAGACCTCTAATAATTGTTAAATCAACAGATTAATCAATTAGTAACTTAAAATCTCAGTTACAAAGGGAAAAAGAAGCTTTAGTAGTATTTGTATGTATGAACTTCTTATGAAGGAAGAGTTAAGTAAACATGCCTGTAATCCTAGCACTCTGGGAGGGCAAGGCGGACAGATCGTTTGAGCTCAGGAGTTCAAGACCAGCCTGAGCAAGAGCGAGACCCCATCTCTACTAAAAAAATAGAAATAAATTAGCTGGACAACTAAAAATATATGGAAAAAATTAGCCAGGCATGGTGACGTGTGCCTGTGGTCCCAGCTACTTGGGAGGCTGAGGCAGAAGGATCGCTTGAGCCCAGGAGTTTGAGGTTGCTGTGAGCTAGGCTGATGCCAGGGCACTCTAGCCTGGGCAACAGAGTGAGACTCTGTCTCAAAAAAAAAAAAAAAAAATTCAGGCCGAGCGCAGTGGCTCACGCCTGTAATCCTAGCACTCTGGGAGGCCGAGGCAGGTGGATCGCTCAAGGTCAGGAGTTCGAGACCAGCAAAAGCGAGACCCCGTCTCTACTAAAAATAGAAAGAAATTATCTGGACAGCTAAAAATATATATATAGAGAAAAAATTAGCCAGGCATGGTGGCGCATGCCTGTAGTCCCAGCTGCTCGAGAGGCTGAGGCAGGAGGATCGCTTGAGCCTCGGAGTTTGAGGTTGCTGTGAGCTAGGCTGACGCCACAGCACTCACTCTAACCAGGGCAACAGAGTGAGACTCTGTCTCAAAAAAAAAAAAAAAAAAAAATTCATATACCTACTACACATTCAGTTTTCATTATGTACTGATAATGTTATTAGGGCACATTTCATTTAGTAAGGATTAGTGCCAGCCAAAGCAGATGATGGCTCAGAAATAATTCTTAAGAAATGCCCAGATTCATTCAATCATTCTTACATAAATGATTTAGTTTGGAAATATTTGTTGGGGTAGAGGTTTATTTTAGAAGAAAGGTGAGATTTTTCATCTTTAGTTCTACTCTGGAAATAGCTGTCAGACTGATGGGGCCTCATTTAGGCCTCATCAGAAACTGTGAATGCTGCAATATGGTTTGATTATAGTGCTAAATATCAAGCCACACAGACAAGAATATCATTCAGCCAGGTGTGTTTTATACATATTTTGAGTAAAAAATATTTTCTTCAAAACTTAAGATGATTTGTTTTGAACAGAAAGCATATTTTGTGGATCTTAGGAAGCAAATTTTTTTTACAATGTATAACTGTAAATTATTTTAGTAAAATATTTTTGATTAAAGAGACATTAGTAACAATGCCTTTAAAAATGAGGCAATATTGGATATCGAATGATTCCTTTTTCTTATTTAAAATGCCCAGAGCTATAATTAGTAGTTTTAAGTTAAAAAAAATACTTTGTTAAAGAAAAATGAGACATTTGATTTATGGCGAGACTCTTCAGAACCTTCCCCATAAAGGCAGACAAGCATATCTTGGAGATGCAATGGGTTTGGTTCCAGACTGCCTCAATAAAGCAAACAATGCAATAAAGCAAGTCACATCAATTTTTGTGGTTTCCCAGTGCATATAAAGGTTATGTTTACACTATACTGTAGTCTGTTAAGTTTGCAATAGCATATGTCTTAAGAAAAATATGCATACCTTCATTAAAATACCTTATTACTAAAAAATGCTAGTGACCATCAGAGCCTTTAGCAACTCCTAGTTTTTTGCTGCTGGGGGGGGTCTCTCCCCATTGTTGATAGCTGCTGACTGACTGGTTGCTGAAAGTTAGAATGGCTGTAGCAATTTCTTAAAATAAGACTAATGTAAAGTTTGTCCCATCAGTTGACTTTTCCTTTCATGAAAGATTTCTCTTGTAGCATGCAATGAATGCTGTTTGATAGCATTTTACCCAGAGAACTTCTTTAAAAATTGTAATCAATCCTCTTAAACTGTGCTACTACTTTATTAACTAAGTTTATGTAACATTCTAAATCCTCTGTGGTTATTTCAACAATGTTTGCAGCATCTTCACCAGGAATAGATTCCATCTTAAGAAACCACTTTCTTTGCTCATCCACAAGTAACTCCTCATCCATTAAAGTTGCTTCATGGGATTGCAGCAATTCAGTCATATCTTCAGGCTCTGCTTTTAGTTCCAGTTCTCTTGCTATTTCCCCCACATCTGTAATTATTTCCTCCGCTAATAGTTTGAACCCTTCGAAGTCATCCATGAGGGATGGACTCAACTTTTTCCGTACTTCTGCTCATGTTGATATTTTGACCTCTTCCCGTGAATCACAAATGTTCTGAATGGCATCTCAAATATGAGTCCTTTCCAGAAAATTTCCATTGTAGTTTACCCTGATCCATCAGAGGAATCACTATCTGTGGAAGCCACAGCCTTACAAAATATATTTGTTAAGTCATAAAACTTGAAAGTCAGAATTACTCCTTGATTCGGGGGCTGCAGAATTAAAGTAAAATTAATGTAAACAACATTAATCTCCTTGTACATCTCTACCAGAGATCTTGGGTGACCAAGTATATTGTCAATGAGCAGTAATATTTAGAAAGACATCTTTTCTGACCACCAAGTCTCAACGGTGGGCTTAAAATATTCAGTAAACTTATGCTGTAAAAGATATGCTGTCATCCAGGCTTTGTTGTTTCATTTATAAAGCACAGGAAGTGTAGATATAGCATAATTCTTTAAGGCCCAGGGATTTTCAGAATGGTGAATGAGGACTGGCTTCCACTTAAAGTCACTGGCTGTATTAGTCCCTCACAAGAATCAGTCTATCCCTGGAAGCTTTGAAGCCAGGTTTTCACTTATGTTCAGTAAATGTTAAATAGGAAGGTCTTTCAAATTTTACCTTTCGTTTTGTTTTACTTCGCTTTTACCTAGCAGGCAGAGAAGAAGGTTCACATTGCAAGATTCTATAGATAGAATTTACAGCTTTTGCATTTCAAGTATCCATTTTATACTATATCTAGGCTGTAACATTTCTACTGTCTCTGCCTTTTCTTACACACTCTTATATGGCAATGGCAAGAGAAAAGCAATGAATGCAAGAGTTCTGGGAAACAGTTTATGAACTTGAGAACTACACTGTGCTCTTATATATTGCTCCAATGTTAAGAAAGTGAGTTAGGTATAATAACACTGACTAAAAAGCATTTTTCTCATTTTAAAAGATAATTCGTATAATATATTTTTATTGTGTATTTATAGAATTCTTAGAATCTGAGCTTACACTTAAGTACACTTTACTTTTTACTAGTCATAAAAAACAATTACTTTTCTTAACTTTTCGTTCTCTTCTATGATTCTTATATATCAATTTGTCATCACTTTATATGTAAAATAATAGCAAATAGGAAAATTCATGGAAATGATATATATTTACGTCTTAAATAGAGGTTTCTTTTGAAATTAAAATATTCTTTTATTTTAAAATATAGTTCTAGGAAAATATTAGAATGGCATGTACT
The DNA here is from genome assembly GCF_000956105.1 of Propithecus coquereli. Taxonomy (NCBI): domain Eukaryota; kingdom Metazoa; phylum Chordata; class Mammalia; order Primates; family Indriidae; genus Propithecus; species Propithecus coquereli. The sequence continues at coordinate 8,623,069 of NW_012148174.1, forward strand.
ACTGTTACTGTTATACATAAATCAATTTTCTGGTATGCAAATAATCTATAAATGATATATTTATAGTTAAAACTGCCATTTCTTGAAATTATTGACTCAAAAACACATGATGCATATACTTACTAGAAATGCAACATCTTAAGGTAGAAGGAAGAGTTGAGAAGAGATTTGGGGGGGGACATTTACTGAATTAGAGATTTAGTAAGAATATGATTTTTCATAGAATTATTTGGCTATTCTAGAAGCCCATGGTTTTTGGTTTTGCCTAGTCAACTAAGCCTGAGGTTGAAGTAAACATGTTTCTGGTGACAATCGCATGCTAAAACTTGATTTGCTTAGATGTGTTATTAAAGATGAGTATCACATACTGCCAGCGATATATAGTGATAGTCCCAGGGGGGATTACAAACAAAACCAACCTCCCTGTCAATAGATAAATGTTTAATTTTTCCCACAATACATTTATTTGCATTACTCCAAGTGCACAGAAGTTATATAGAAAAATAGAATGACTGTATTTAGCATATTAGACACACTTAATAGTATTCTTATTTGTTGTTCTGATAAACTTTTTTATCCTTTGAGTTTTTATGCCTCAAACATTTTTGCAATACATATTTTTTGCACTTTTTATCTGGCATCTGCCAGCCATACAGTAATCCATTTTTCGGTTCTTTTAAATGCACATAAAGCAAACATTTCTTACCCATTAGGTCACTTTGAAAGAAAAGAATGAAAATTCATATTTTCCGTGGTTTATATTATTCATATATAAGCAGAGATGACACATTTTAAGAGTCAATTTTATTGTATTTCAATAATGATCTTTTTATCTTTCCCTCTCTTCTTTAGTCTTTTGGTTGTTACCGCTTTGGAATTAAAACTGGATTGCTTTACTGTATATTAATGCAATGCAAGCAAACCAGTATGTCTGTAGATGGCCTGAACAGATTCTTCAGCACTCCCTTGGGGAAAATATGTTGTTTATCTCATTGAAATAAATTCTTAGATGTATAGAAGTGTTCAAGAGGAAGTAATTTTGACCATTTAAGCGGTAAGCTTTACTAACACTGTGCTTATGTGAATCTTAGCAAATACTTTCACCATTATAAAGAAGTAGAAATAATTAACAGTGGTGCACATTCATTTTCAATTCTTAATATATATAAGTACTTATTATTTGCCAGGCACTGTATTTAACACATGATACAGAATGAATAAGAAATTCGACATGATCTTTAGATAAAAATAGCAGACTAAGCAAAGTAGAGAGAAAAGTTCTGGGTGAACCACAAGATTGTTTATCTGTTCTCTGAACAAAGAGTGTGACTTTTTTTTTTCCCAAAAAAGAGAGAAGTTGCTATCCTTTCCACAAGTCATCGAGTTGTCATCTGGGGCTGAGCAGCAAAAAAATTTTATAATAGCACATATACTGGGTGAAAACAGCCTATTTTCTATTTTAATAAGCTAGGTACATTGAAAGGAAAGATGTAAAATTTTCCTAAAGTAGATTCAGTATAAGCTGTAATGTTTTGCAGCCAGAATCTGGGACAGATATGCCTGTCTGAGAAGAAATTGTTATATCAGAGTCATAAGAGTCATAATTACCAGTGGATTAAAGTACAGAGCCCAGAGCCCACTTCTTGAGTCACACTTAAACATGTAATGATTTTCAGTCTCCAATATATGTAACATAAGATGGTCATTAAACTCAGATTTTCAAGGGCAGTTCTAATTTCAAATATTCTATCCTGTTTTCTTCAATATTACATTGAAATACCAAAGGATTCATATTATTTTATCTCTGAAAGTATACCTATTATATTGATTTTGCACCCAAAATATGCACACACATATTTTGATTATATTTGGTTAAGAAAATAAAGTCATAACATTTTCAAAGTTGGTTACAAATTATTCTGTTAAGACTTAGGGGAATTTTTCAAAAAGTAATGATACTGTTTTGAGGTGGATTTTTGTTTTAAAGAAATTTGTTCTTAGAGACGGATTTTCCTTATTGTATTAGAAATTCATCATGTAAGCTATATGATTGTGCATTAGAGTAAGGAATGTATTTTCTCTAAAAATGTGGCAGCTCATTCTTTATTCACAGTGTTGGTTAGAGAGGTTAGGCCACAAATATTAACTATCACAAAAACTAGTTAATCACATCCATTAATACACCCAAATTGCCAGCTCATGACCCTGAAACCAGAAAAATTAATAAGAAAGACATAAACATAATTTAAAAATAATTGAATACCTATCATGGTTAGGATCTAAAATTACTTAATCATAAAATTCACAGGATGAGGATTTGCCAAATGATTTTGTGGTAAAAACTGTTGATTATTTCAGATTTGTAAAGTTGCAGTATTGACACTGTAAAAGTAATTTTATTTGCTAAAGGTAACAACAATTGACTGACTGATATAAACTGTTTAGCATAAAATAAAATACCACCTACAGCATTTCATTATAAGCAAATATGAAATGAATTTCAAAAAATGAAAATATAAAATAAATGCATTCCTTTTTATAGCCTGAAAAGGCTTATTAATTTAAGGAATCAATATACTTTGAAAATAACGAAGGATAAAGGAGATTTGATACTTAAATATGGATGTTTCTAGTTTTTTTAATTCTTGGACTTTGAACTGTTTTGTTAAAATAACAGAAAGCTGCAGTGTGTATCATATCCCACAGAAAAAGTCTGATTATAGACATCTTTATGAATACAGTGCCTATCTTACTCATTTTTATATTCCAGAGGGTTTAAACCTATTACTAGCAGAAGTGAGTGCTCATTGATTGAAAATAAAATGAATACCTGATGGGATGGATAAATAAGTAAAGTTAACCATCTGCTCCTTTTTATTCACATCCTCAGAACTCTTTGCCTGTATTGGTTGGAGTATCACTTTTCAATCCAAAGGCATGGTGGCAAAATGGGAGGGTATCTGAATTGAGATAAATCTTGAACCCTTGACCTAGCTCTGACCCTTTCTAGCTATCAGACATTAGACAAGTCTCTAAACTTCCTTCAGCCTATTTCCTCACTTGCAGAATGAAGGGATTGGGATAAAGTTATATCAAAATATCTTTGATATTATAACAGTGTGTAATAGCCCATGTGAAACTTTTTTCTCTTAAAAAATGTAAAGTTTGACAAATTTCTGCCATATGCTTTTCTTGGATTGAGAGAGATAATTCGTTATTATTGTTTAAAAGATTTCCTACTGTGCCACAGCTGGCACAGGTGAAAGAAATTAAGGAAGAGAGCAATAGCACAAGACTTCATCACCTACTCTGCTTAATTATAGAAGTCAGAACTTGAAAATGAGATTTATGATGATAAATTGAAATGCAGATAATATGTTTCAGGATAATGTAGGGTTGATGATGTGTTATTTTGGAATCTTAAATTTCCAAGTTCTGCATAAGTAGAGAACGGTGGTATCATAAATCTAAAAAACAAAATGAGTCCTCCAGTCTCTAGACTAGTGAGTTTGATGATGATCCAGTCAAAATTCTTAATTCGATGATTAATTACCTAGAGTGTGAATGCTGAGAAAATATCTAGAAGCTAGCATCATCCTTTTGGTTACAACTTATATCAGCTCAAGGGATTGTGTAAAAATAATGGATTTTAATTTATACAAGGCATTTGATACAGACACTCATTATATTCTTGTCCACGTGAAGGAGAAATATGGACGGAAGTATATTTATCAAACTGACCCAAACGTGTTAATATAAATATAGAGAGAAGTTCTCATTTACTGTATCGTGGTCTTTTTTTTTTTTTAAATCAGTTTCTTAGTGATTGGATGTTTATTTTTTATTATGTTTCAATTATTAGATATGGTATTTCCAAAGTTCTAGATGATGATTTGGTGCTTGAATTTGTATGAATGTTTAGTGTTATCGGAAATGGCCAGAAGGATAGATTAAAACAAGAAGGACTAAATTTTAAAAGGCAAATGGTTTTACATTTGAAATTTAACGTTAAATAAATAAACTAACAGATTCCCTCAGTGTTTGCTTGTCTGAGAAAGTCTTTATTTCTCCCTCATATAAGAAAGGGAAAAAAAGTCATTTTATCAAAAAGACACTTGCACTCAAAAGTTTATTACAGCACAATTCACAATCTCAGAGATGTGGAATCAAATCAAGTGACCATCAATATATGAGGGGATTAATAAAATGTTGTATATGTATACCATGGAGTATTACTCAGCCATAAAAAATGGTGAGATTTTGGAACAACCTGATGGAATCAAGACCATTCTTCTAAGTGAAGTATCACAAGAATGGAAAATCAAAAACCACAGGTACTCACTACTAAATTGGAACTAATCAATCAACAGTCATGTGCAAATATGGTAGTAAAACTCAATGGAAATCAAGCAGGTGGAAGTGGGGAGAAGGGATTGGGTAAATATATACCTAATAGGCACAATGCACACTGTCTGAGTGATGGTACACATAACTTTGACTCAAACTGTACAAAAGCAATTCATGTAACCAAAATGTTTGTACCCCCATAATATTCTGAAATTAACAAAAAAATTAACTGTACAAGTGCAGAATATGGAAGAAACTGGCTTGACAATACTTACGTGAAGAATATCAAAGTGGCTGCAGAAATCTTGGACTTCATTAATAGACGTATATATAGATTTTGGATTAAAGCAGATAATATTCCTGCTCTATATTATAATGGTCAGACTTCACAATGAGCACTTTATTATACTGAGCCTGTTTGATAGAAAAATTACTGAAAATAAATAAATTCAGCAAAATAATTAGATTGTCAGAAGTTCTCAAATCCTGTGCAGTGGACCGTGCTTGTTTTTACTCAACATTACTCAACCATTCTTATTTTATCTGGTAACCATAAGTCTGTTTTTCTTCTGAGAATTGTGACTCTTTCCACTCTCATTCCTCACATTTAGATGACGTTGACCCTACAGTCTGCTCCTCGTGCAGATCAGTGGGAGTTCTTGAAGTAGAATTAAGTTCATTGCAGATGCACTCTGCAGCCATAATTGTTGTTTATGGCCAGTGTCCATTCTGCTGGGGGTAGTGTCCATTCTGACTGGCCTGTACAGAGTTAGTATATATACTCACACATAAGTTAACCAGTGTATTCTGTTTGCCATGCCCACAGTGATTAATTTTATGATTAATGAGAATTGGCTGCAGAAATTTTCTCTTTTCTGTTAGACTCAGAGTTATGAAGACACAAGTCTGGAGCCATCTTAACATTACAATGGGAAACTGTCAGAGGCCAATATTAGGTAGAAGGCAAGACAAGTTTTGAAGACAGCAAAACAGGGTTCTATTGACATAATTTGAGCCCCTGGATCATACCACACCAGTAGCTAGTAGATCTATTTCAGTATATGGGTCGAAAATATTTTGCTTAAGCCAAAACTCAAAGAGTCCTAACTGATATATCATATAGGAAAAACACAAAATAAAACTGGAGGATGTTTAGGTTATAGGAAATAAAGGAAAACAAGCTATTTGTATATGTTTGAAATTCTATCAGACCTCCCTTCATTATTTAGAGAGCATCAAAGGCTATATCTGGTAAGGGAAGATAGAAGTTCCAGGTAGATCAATTTAGGATCAATGAAAGGAAGTACATTCTCACAACTTGAGTTATCCAATATTGAAATAAGCTGTCTTTTGTGGTAAAAATTACTAAAATGAGTCTAGTTTATGAATGATCTTCTATAATATTAAAAGATCCACTAGCTGTTACTAAAACCTTTAGAATTCATTGACTACCTACAGTGCCAGGTACTGTACCAGGTACTTTATATACATTTCCTGTGATGCCAGTACAATTACTAAATGAAGGAAGCAGGGAGTAATGAGGGTGAATAACTTGCCCAAGGTAAGAAAGCTAGTAAGTAGCAAAGAGGGCCACAAACCCCATGTCTCTGACTAACGTTCCTTTCCACTAACATTCTAACAGTGCCTACGATTTTGTGGATTCAAAGAAATTATAAAGCCCCTCTTTTGTCAGTATTTTAGTCATGATTTACATAAAAGAAAAATTAGCTAATGTAATAATGGTCCAAAATGAATTATCTTTGACTTATGGACAATAAGATTTTATGGAAGTTCTAAAAATGCACTAAAAGCACTTTAGTATGTAAATTCCATGATGACTAAAAGGTGCCATGCCTATGCAAGTGTAATTGGGCTGTGAGGCTCTTGTAAGTCCATAAATACCAAAAAGAAAAAGAAAAAAAAAAACAAAATTAGTCATAAAATGCAAAATAAATATATTATAATTTCTGAGAAAACCTTGTGGAACTTCCAGACAATATCTAAATAGCCAGGTGTTCTCCCAAGAGTTGTTTTCAACATGAATTTGTTGAGAATTAAGAATACAGTAAGGAAACACAGAAGAGAAATTTTTTGCTGTGAATGAAGTCCTGGTAGAAAACATAGAAAAGAATTTTGGTTGAAATTGTATTGCTAATTTATTACTTCTCACTATATCTCTAAAAGTAAAGAAAATATTGAAGCCTCATTCAAAAATTTTTCAGTAGTTCAGGTATTGTGATAACCTATTCATACATATCTGTTTGTATTATGAGACCTCTACTGTTTGAAGTGATTTTATTTTATAATACGAGAAATATTATATACTTTAGATTGCAGAACTAACATAGTTAAGAACACACTTTGTCAAATATAACTGCTAAATTAAATTAACATATATCATATTTTTTCAGTTATTTAAAAGCAGAGGTATAAAAAAAGATGCATTATGTGATTTTTAGATTGAATTTTGTGGTTAGACAGGCCTAGGTTTTAATTACAACCCTGCTCTCTGTTGGGTGAACTCTTTAAGACTCTACAAGTCTCTTTCTTCTCATCTAATAATGAGGATCCTAATGCTTACCTACTTTAGAGAATTATTACATGGATTAAATAACATAATATTAAACTTCTTTGTCATCCTGGAATGGTGCTGAATGGACAGCGGCTGCCTTCCTTGTGCTTTCTCCATCAAACTCTCCATGGCCTAACTTCCCTGCAATAATCTCAAAATGAATGAAAAACAACTATCTCCTTACCCTTAGTCAGATCTCAAGCCTGTTTTTGGTTTATAAGCTATCCTCAATCATACAGAACAGCAGTATATTTTTGGAGAAAGGACAGAGTTTTGCATATTTTTTGTATCCAGAATGAAGAAATTTAGAATGAATGGTTTCATTTTTAACTCAGTATCTATTTACCTTTTTATCATCCCACTTTATTTCACAATCTTTCCATGCTGCTTCCAGAAGGAGTCATACATGAGTGCCACACATTTTCTTACTTGTTTTGCAGAATAGTTATTTTACACAGAAGTTTTTCACTGCCAAATTTGAACTTGAAGTATTAGGTCTTCCCTAATTTGGGAAAGTCACTCAAGTGTGTAACTACACAGGAAACAGATTACTTCTTAGGTATAGAGAGCCTTGGAACTGTTGCTGGACCACAACGAGAAAAGGAAATTAAATCAAACTTCATTAGCTCTGAGCCTAAGTGTTTTGTAAGCAGATAGCAGTTTCCTTGAAATGGAAAACTGGGAAAAAGGCCACAAAGAAATTAAATGATTATTCTCCTAAGATCTCATCGAGATGGAATATGACAGTCATGATCATGAGCTAAGATGATTTAGGATGCTAAAATTTTGGCTAAGCAAGCATATAGATTTTTCCAGCTTAGGAAGAACTTTACAAGTCCAGAAGTACATCTTCTCTTAGTTTTAATATCTGCTGCATCTAAAAATTTATAAATTAAAAGAATCAAATTTGTAGGTAATATATTCCAAAGTACAAAATAAGTACAAGCCCATACATTTCATATATTCTAATTATTGATTATATTTGTTGAAAATACGTGTGGTATATTTCAGTGCCCTGACCACATGAAAAGAATTTCATGTGAGCATTCATGTCAGCAGTAAATAAAAAGAGGCATGTTCATCCTTCCTTCCCCATACCCAACAAAATGAGAAAATAAACATTAAATCTCTAAAAGTTTCAAATTACCAGAACAACAAAAGAATAAATTTCCACATTCATTTTAACCATATGTAGAATCTAGCTTTGTGATAGACTTGAAACAAAAACACTATTTTTCCAATGATTTCTAAAAGCAGCAAACCATGAAATACAATTTCATTTTGTTCTAATGATAATAGAAGATATTACATGTCACCACCAAACATATATTGTATATTCTTGTCTCTTCAAAGTCTATTTTTTATTAGCTTAAAACTCTGAGCTGTTAAATGTAGCATAAAACTTCTGTGAAATTCCACTGCTTTGCAGCAGGGAAAAAAAAATTCTTTTAATTGGATGATTTCAGAAAGGGGGGAAGCAAAAGGAGAGAGCTTTTAAAAGTTTGGGGTAGTTCGGATAGGAAAAATTTGGATGCTTCAGCAAAATTACCAACCCTCTGAGATTCAGCTTTGACTATTATTACTACTGTAATGCTTTCAGTGTACAGTAAATTAGATCCTGAACACATTATGGACCAAATGCTATCCTTTTATGCCCGTGTGTAACCCTTAACAGGTTTCAATGGGAAATGTGCCCGGTTACTTGAAAGCAGTTTTCCCATTAATTTTCTACTTTAAATCTGATACACGATGAAAGGAATGGGAAGAAACGTGTAAAAAATTTAATAGTAATAATCTCTTTAATTTTGCATAGCACTTTTGAATTGCAAAGAGGTTTACGCCACATATTTCATTATATCTGTATAATAAAATCAGTTTAAGTGTGTATGTAAAAACGTATTAGGTCATTAAATATGAAATGTCCGATTTTGAGTCAAAAGTGTAGTTTATTATATCTCGAACAAGAAGCAGCACAATTGATGAAAGTATGTGTGTGCCTAAACTATCAACACGGTTTTGCCATCTTAATGGTAGCTTGCTTATGCCAGAAGTTCTAGACTCACTTGTTGGAGTTGAATAAAAATATATTCAATTAAATTGTATATAAGATTAATGTATGAATTTAACTTTTTTCAAGATATTTCTACATATTGTTTTGATTATTCCTCTATACTTACAGGATTTTAAGTTTCAGCACATTACTTTGTAATTTTGTACAATGTGTATACCCAAAGATGAAAATAATTTTGATATCTCTTTATTTTCACTAAATGTAAATATTGCCCTGACATTTGTTTTTCACTTACAGTTATTGTTTTAATAACTTGATGTGACACATCCTAGTTTTTAGTAGTGCACTGTGAGATTAGATATCACTGCTTGTGATTGCTACAGAAGAGTACATATGCATTTAACAACCAGAGCATAAAGCCTACAGGGTGACTCTAGCAATAGAGTTTCTAATATAAAGTGGACATGAAAATATGCAGGACAGAAAGAGAAAGCAATATAGGAAAAATAATAATTAGGCAAGATCTGAAAAATAATTTTTATATAAATTAGTTATGACAAAGTGACAGGTATTAAAATTTCAAGGGGCAAATAAATTAAGAAATTAAAATCAAGGTATGAGATGGAATCATCTCAGAAGAGCAGTGACAATGGATGGAGTGAAAGAAGGAGGATATTTATGAAGTGCAGAAAAAGAATTTTAGATTAATGAAGGGGAAAGGTTTTATCATATAAACATAGCAATTGAGAGGAGTGGTCCATAAAGCTTTATGATTTTAGCATGAATTCTGGTGGAAAGCAATATTATAGTAGACCATGTTAATCTAGTTTTATTATTCTTAAATATAATGGCTTTTACAATTGTTAACTGAATAAAGTGGTGCTTTGCTTCATCAATATAGTCGATCTGTTGTGATCTTTTTGGAATACTGAACTACTGGTTAGTTAAGTGCCGGTGATCCTTATTCGAAATAAATGTTTCATAGAGCTTTTACCAATTTCCCAACTTAATTAGGAAATTATATTTATTTCTTCTAAAGACATAGATTTTTGATGGTACTGTGCATCATAAATTAGATGATAAAGTGACTTATGAAAGCTAATGCCATTCAAATTCAAAAGTTAGTTCATCCCACTCAAGACAAAAATAGAAACTAAAATTTGAATCCCAGTGGAAAAATTAATTTCACAAGTTGCACAAGTTTTATATTCCCAAAGTCTTTAACTTCAGCTTTGGCTCTGAAAAAGAAAATGCATGTCAGAGTCAATGTAAAGCATGACTCTGCTTTATAAAATAATAATAACTTTAACTTACATATTTTTCTTCTGATAATTGTGAGAATAGATTAAGGTAATAAGTTAAATTGCTTAAAAACTAACAAATGCATAGGAGATATGTCAACATCAAACTAGGATTGAAATTGTTACCAGAATTTTTTGTGATATTGGAAATGTTCATATGGAATAGTATATTGTCCAATATTGTATTCGCCAAATATATATGGCTACTGAGCACTTCAAATGTGGCTCATACGATTGAGGAAATTGATTGTTTTATTTGATTTTAATAAATTTAAATAGTCAAATGGGGATAGAGGTAACCATATTGAGCAGTGCAAGTCTAGAACTCACATCTTAAATTTGAGTTGATCACTTAATACCTCAAGTTTGTAATTCACATAGTTGCTACAGGGTAGTGTTACAATCATGCAATCAATCAGACAATCAGAAAACCCAAGGTTTGCAATAGAGATTTAGGATAAACTGTGAGTGAGTCTGTTTTAATGATAAATTATTAGTTAATCTATTGATTTGGGTATCATTTAGCTCTATAAGTAAGTTCTAGTATGTGTGTTACTTTAAGCAGATCATAAAAACTAATTCATGTTTTTTCAGTCTTAAATGGGTGTTGGGGGTAGAAAGGGTGGATACAAATTTTGCCGAGTTCATTCATATACCAGTCTTACAGTGAGAGATGAATAGTATGTGCTCAGTACATATTACCTACCTTTAATCAAAGCAAACATTGTAGAAAAATAAACATAGTGCCTCTTCTGAATATAGAAATTATTCATAACAATTTGATTATTATTCAAGTTTGGAAATATATAGACCTCAGGCTTCACTTGAACCAGGATTAATTATAGACACACCTTGCTGGTGATCCTGCTATGCTTTTTATGTCTGTGCTCCAGACAGAGCTTTTACTAACTTACTAGCAAGCTAATTTTTAAGCCTTTCCAAGAATTTTGCTAACTAGAGTAGAAGCTGGATTTTAGCCACCTTGCTGGATACATTTCATGCTCTCAGACTTACACTTAAATCTTCCTGCAATCTGGGTGACATGACAGAGCTCTCTTGGTCTATGTGCTTTATTAGAAAAATATTATCATCAAAACTGTGGCCATTTAAAAAACAAAAACAATGAAAAAAGCACTAACCTAACCTAACAAGTAGGAGCACACTTGGCTAACTTTAAAATAAATTTTGTAATCCTCAATTCTAAACAGTATGTTATATATTAACTCTTGAAGAGAATATTGAAATACACTGTGTGAAAATTTCTAATTTCTCTTTGTAATTAAAACACCAATAAATTTCTGCCAAAACTTTAAAGTTTATAAAAAAATGTACTTTTATTTTAGAGTTCTTGGACTGTAAATCCTGCAGTGGCCACATGTACTTCATCTTCAATTTGTCAGGCACCTCTGAAGCTGTCTTTGTATCTTCATTGAGTTTTTCCAATATAATTGATGAGACTGTGAATAAAAACTCATTGCTATTAAATTGATATGGGTAATAAACAAATTTGCTTTAAATAATTAAAAGATTATAAATTCACAGGAATTTATTTGAATTAAAAGTTTTGTGAAAATTGATTATTATTCTGGTTTAATATATTGTGGAGACTTTCAATTATATACTTGTTTTCCAAAATACAGCTTGATAGGAGTGATCTGACATACAATCCTTAAAAGAATTATTTGTTTTTAATTGGAAAGGATTATCCTACTCTAGTAGTATATACAAAGATTTAGATAAAAAGTTTAATGTGTGAATTCAACCCAAATTATTATGGAACCAAAGAACTTTCCTGTAATGAAGTTAGTTATTTTTTCTCTTTTATAAGAAAATGCTTTAGCAAACCCGATTTTATCTCAATATTTTAATATGGAAGGAGCTTCTTCTTCAATAGCCATCTCTCCAATATATACCTGCAATAGAAGAGGACTTTTTCACATATTTTTTAATTATACTTATTCCATTATAAGCTCCTGCCCTCAAATGTGAAATTGATTTTTTAATAATTGAAAAAAGGCAAATCTAACATATATGTCCACTAAAATATTTTATATCTTGTAAGAAAACCTCTGATTATTATGACTTTAATTTTAAACTCTCCCAGTTTGCCTAGCACTGTCCTGGTTTAGGACTGAAACCCCACATCCTGGGAAACTCTTCAGTCCCAGGGATTCCTGGATTGTTGATCACCATAATATACCATTTTATTGCTTTAATGTTTCAATATTTATAATATGAAAGTATTACTATCTCTTATACAGGAATTTAGAGAATGTTGGGATTTATATAGTGACAACTTCAACATTAATTGCATTAATTGCACTTTCATTCTTTTAACACCCATTAATTGAGTATCTGTATAAAAATCATTATTTCCTACTTTAAAAAGTTAAATACATCATGTGTGCTGTCCTCAAGGAACTCATATCTTAATCAAATAGTCAGGCCTGTGAGATAATAAATTGTAAATATGGAGATTGATAATTGTTAAGATAAAACAAAGAGCAAAGTCTTTTAAAACAGAGAAACCTGGTCGGGCGCGGTGGCTCACGCCTGTAATCCTAGCACTCTGGGAGGCCGAGGCGGGCGGATTGTTTGAGCTCAGGAGTTGGAGACCAGCCTGAGCAAGAGCGAGACCCCGTCTCTACCAAAAATAGAAAGAAATTAATCGGACAACTAAAAATATATAGAAAAAACTAGCCGGGCATGGTGGCGCATGCCTGTAGTCCCAGGTACTCGGGAGGCTGGGAAAGTAGGATCGCTTGATCCCAGGAGTTTGAGGTTGCTCTGTGAGCTAGGATGATGCCACGGCATGCACTCTAGCCAGGGCAACAGAGTGAGACTCTGTCTCAAAAAAAAAAAAAAAAAAAAAAAAACGGAGAAACCTTAGACACTCACTTTTCCTGGGTGGAATTAAAGAAGTCCTCATGGAGAAGCTGTGTTATTTTAGGAGGAATTGGAGTTAGCTAAAGGAGAGGAAAGAAGGAAGGGATTTCCAGGCTTGGAAGTGTAAAAAAAAAAGCAGGATATGGTGAGAAATGTAAGGCCATTATAATATAGGATGGATAATGTGGAAATACTCGTTTTGGCTTTACCGTAAAGAACATTGGTGGCCAAGACTGAGAAGATAGAATTTATCCTATGGCCGGTTGTATCAGAAAAAGAGTATATGCTCAGGACTTAATCAGAATCACCTGGGAAGATGTTAAAATTACAGATTCCTTTACCACTCCCATCCCCATACCACAAAGAATCTGCTAAGCAGGTCTGAGGTGTCAATAATTTGTCTTCATGTATTTGTAATGATCTTCATAAGATTATGATGCCTGAAGAAATTGAGAACCGCTCAATTTGCCCATAGAGGGTCAACAGTGGTAGTCAAGCATTTGGATTACATGATTTTGTTTTAAATTAGAAAAATAATAATTCTGGAAGTTGTGTGTAGAATCAATAAGTAACCAGATTTCTTTGAAGGATGCAGTCGAGAGATAAGGTATTGTACTAAGGCTTTTTTAAGGTAGTATTAATGATAAGGGGAAATTTCAAAAATTAGGGATAGTCTAACTATACTGTAAGAATCTGTCATATTCTTAAAGTATAGTTGTCACTTGGTATCTGTGGGGGATTGGTTTCATGAACTCCTTTCAATACCAAAACATGTGGATGCTCATGTCCCTGATATAATATGGCATAGTATTTGCATATAACTTATGTATAATCCTTCTGTATACTTTAAATCATATCCAGATTACTTATACATGTAATACAATGTAAATGCCATGTAAATAGTTGCTATAATGTATTGTTTAGGAAATAATAACAATAAAAATCTTTACACGTTCAATGCAAACACAATTTTTTTCCAAATATTTTCCATCTGTTGTTGGTTGAATCCATGTATGCAGAACCCACAGGCATGGAGGGCCAACTGTATATGTTTTGTTAATACTTGTTTAGCCAATTCATTTTATACTAGTGTCTGACATAATCAATACAGTTCAACTAGAGTACAAATACTGCATCTTGGATATTAGTCTATATAACACGCCAAATAGTGAGACTTTTCTTTCTCTTATGTTTCCCTTTAAATGTCAGTTTATTTTTTCTTTCATTATTGTATTTATTCATCCACTTAGCAAATAATTTTTGAATCCCTACCGTATTCCAAACAGCACTAATTAGAATCAGCGTCCATTTATAACAAAAATGGTGTATTCTTGAAAGGACCATACACTTCACCCAGGTATTTTCATAAAATGCTCTCCCTATCTTCACTGCCAAGAATTTAGAAGGCATTTATAAATTGGTATCACCTTTCTGTAGGACAACTAACAGTATGTATCAAAAACATTTAAAGTATGCAACACATTGTAGATACTTATTTCTGCAAGTAGTTAGGTATTGTGAATGTTACTGAAGTGGTATTCTTACCATGAGTATGTCATGTTGTTGGTTAGTAGTATTCTTATCATGTGTATTTCGTTTTGTTGGATAACCAGTATAAATACTATGTCAACATAGAATGCATATCTCTTTTCTGACAAAACAAATTTATATAGTTATTCTTGGACTGAAAAACAACTGCTGGTATGTTGTGATGGAAATATGTTGTGGGAATAATATGTTCTATCTATATTTCCTTTTCTCAAACTTACCACCTTAATACACAACTATATCTATAAATCAAATAACCTTGAGCAATAAATAATGGCCTGCTTTTGTAAGTATTGACAAAGAAATACCTTTATTAAAAAAAAACTATTTTTTCTAGTGTATGTATATTTAATATGAATAGCAACAATAAATTACTTGTGATACTAATTCTTACAGTTTTGCACAAATGGTATTAGAGACAGCCAAATCGTCAACATGGGCTTCTAATTATTCCTACTTAAGAATGCATAATAATTAGGGTATGAAGATGCCTAGTTTTATCAACATGATATTGGCCCATATTTTATATTAGTGGAATGATTAGAATAAACATTTTTTCATGTGTATTTTCATGTGTGTTTTTATGTGTGTTATTTTCATGTGTGTTATGTACTTTACTATATTACTGCTAAAGGTAAAAAAAATGTCTTAAGTTTCATTTAGTCTATGCGGGATGTTTTAGTCTCTTTAGCTTTCTCAAAGTAAAATCGGAAATCGTTTTACATTTCTACAATGATATATAAGTTTTAAGCTCATAAAAGAGAACAGTATGCTACCCATGGTGTTCATCTGTTCAGCAGCAAAAGGACCAAGAAGCTAAATAAATATGCCCTCAAGTATCAAAGTGAAAAATAGATTTTGTAAGCAAGAGAAACACTAAGATATTAAATTTGAGACAGGTAGCATTTTGGAACTTTAGGTGCAACACACCATTTATTTGTAAAATACATTTCCCATATGGCCTGATGGTAAATTGTTATGCATTTTAGTAATATAGGTAGTGGTTTGATATGTAGAGAAATAATGTATATTATTTTGAATGTACCTCTTTATAGATAATAAACAAGGATATTATCGTAGTGATTCCCCAGGTACAAATAAGCAAAAAAAACCCCACTTATGTCAATAAAGAAAATGAAGGGATACTTGAATATGAACTACCTTATTATTATTTCTGATTTTTAAAAATTGATAAATTTTTAATTGGTGTTTAAATTAGACAATATTATTTAATTGTAGAGGCATTGAATTATAGAGATATTGAAAGCAAACTCCTATAGAACTATGAATCTAGAACTGACTTTTTTAAAAGCATAAGATCCTACCTCCAAAAAAAAAAACAAAAAAACACATACACACGTTTATACAAAAATTTACCCATAACACCCATTTGGAACCTAGAATTGAAACTTTTATGGAAGAATGGAAGATCTGCTTAACTTCCTTATGTACAGACTATTGATCCTAATTTTTAGTCATTGAAAGGATAACTTTGTAGCTTAAAACTTTATATCGATAGTGAATAATGATCGAAATCAATCAAATATATGAAAATGAACACCTCACTTTAAAATTTCTATACCTCATTCACAACAAAGGAAGTTGGGAGTAAATACATTATAACATACTACTTTGGCAATATAAAAATAGCGAATGATCTGTAATTATGGATAGCCACTTGAATATTCACTAGCGAGGCAGTTAATAAGCCCTCCCTCAGTAGCAATAAGGAAACTGCAGCAGTAACCTGAAGTTATCCAATCCACTAGAATGATGGTCCACTGATTTTTCCAAGGATGTGGAAGAAATTGTCACAACTTCTGAAATCTAAGGTGTATTTGTTGAAGAGAAAGTACCTCACACCTTTTAGACATTTAAAAACAAAATCATCTTCCAAAACAGTGACACATAGACAAACCTTAGAGCATTAGATCTTGAAGATAGATACGCCCACGTCGTGCTGTTGTATGAGGTTATACCTTCCTAGCTACACTCATCGCATGTTAGCCTGAAGAAAGAAAACCCAGCATGACAAAGTATCCCACCTCTCTAAACCACACATCTCTGGGATTCTGAAGAATGTAACACACTCTTTCACCTACTTTCCTTCTTAGCCTTGCTTTTATCGCAGATTAAAATACTTTGCATGATTTGTTACAAACATTTTCCTCTGTATTATCACAGCTCAGAAATAAGATCCTTTGTCGCAGCCTCATCGTATTAGTGTGGAAACTTCTAATTAAAGATAGCTGGAACAGAACTCTGCTGTTTCTGAGCTGCTTTGCTTATTTCCTTTCTCCTATATCTGAGATCTATCATTTGAAACAGCCTTTCCCAAACATGTAAGGAGCCCTCCTTTTCAGGAAGGAGCCTTGCCACATTTTAATATATGAATTCACCTTACCAAGGGTGCAGAATAAAATAGCACAAGTGTCTGTGTCAAGGTTAAAGAGTAAAGAGAATCACTTTGGAAATTAGAGGTGTCACTCATGTGCAGAAACTTTATTAGGAGATCTCTGGAGGCATGTACCGACATATTAGCTTACTACATGGAAAAATAAATTGAAAAAGAAAAGCCCTGAAGTAATGAAACCTGACTACATTTTCAAAGCAACTACTGTTTTTAAAAGAATGTACTTCCAAAAACAGAAGGTAAAAACTGGCGTATAACAATATATTTATATTTGCATATAGGTTGTGCCATCCAAACTAGAGCAAATTACTTTTTTAAAAAATGTCAAAATATAAAGGGGTACAAATATTTTTGTTTTGTGGATACATTGTATAATGTTGAAGTCAGGGCTTTCAGTGTGCCTGTGACCTGGATGGTGTTTTTTGTACTTTACAGGCAAGATTTTATCCCTCACCTCCCTCCCATCCTCTCCCCTTCTTGGTTTCTAATGTCCTTTAGGTCTCTTTGTGCCCGTGTGTACCCATTTAGCTCCCACTTGTTAGTGAGAACATGTGATGTTTAGTTTTCCATTTCTGAGATACTTCACTTAGGATAATAGACTCCAGTCCCATCCAAGTTGTTGCAAAAGACATTATCTCATTCTTTTTATGCATATTATTTTAAAATAACACTTATATGGGTAAAATATTTGAAAATAAATGTAGAACTTTTTTGTGGCTGGCATCTAGGTATAGAATCATCTAGGTATAGATTAAGAAATCAACACATATTAACTTGAAACTCCTACCCATGCATCTATTTGAAATGTACTCAAACTTGTGCTTAATAGTAACATATTTTAGTTTTGGAAGCTTCTGCTCTCTGTTTTGACTGATTTCTTTCCACATCACTCTGTGGAAATTGTAAAACATTCTTTATTAAAATTATGACATTGTTTTTATTTCATTAATGTTACTACTATGTGCTCAAAGGGACAAAAGTCAATTTTAGATATAATATAAGCTAAAAGCTATCAAAAAGCCCCATCATTTTTGTGTTCTTATACAGTTGCTGTAAGTGGTCTAGACGTTTTCTTTACTACAGAATTAAAATTGCAACTGCAACTGTTGTCTGAGAGTGTGTGTTTAATTTTGAACAAGGAAAATAAGATTTTAATATTTTAAATTGTTATGGTGATATTAAAAGGATGTATTTTGTGAAGTGATATTTCTAAAACACTTCTCAATAATGGAGATTAATTGTGCCCCTCGGGTATTTTTGTGCAAGTAAATAAGAGTGATTTATGTTCCCGCTAAAAAAAATAACTACAAGGAAAATGCAGTGATTTCTTTTCTTCTTGTTAATGAATATTTTGAAGATTGTTAATTTATGATTACAAATCTAGACATTTTGCAATTAGCTGAGATGTTAAGTCACATGTTTTACATCTATGAAAGCTACTGTTTTATAGTAGTGACAATTTGCTTTGGGAATCAGAGTGTACAATGTGACCCATTACCTGCAATAGAAAGTGGTAATAATTCTTCATAGCAATTATCTGTTGCTGTAAGAAATTTCATATGTTTTTTGATTTTAACAATTTGTAAACAAGGTCAATAAATATACCATGTAATATAGCACATTACCTAGGACATCCTTACAAGTATAATTGCTGATAAAGGGTCTATTGAATAAAATAGTAAATGATTATCAACTTACGAAGCTTTTGCTGCAATAGTTATGTACACCATGAATTTCAATGGTTTAGTATTGTGACTCTCTTAGTCTATTTGGGGCAGCTAAAACAGAATACCTGAAACTGGGTAATTTATAAAGAACAGAAATTTATTGACTCATAGTTCTGGAGGCAGGAAAGTCCAAGATCGAGGGGCTGCATCTGGTTGCATCGAGGGCTTTCTTGCAGCATTATAACACACCAGAAGGCATCCCATGAATGAGAGATCAATAACTAACCCATTCCCATGAGAATGGCATGAACCTGTTCATAAGGGCAGAGCCCTCATAACCTAATCACGTGTTAATGGTCCCACCTCTCAACACTGTTGCATTGTTGCTACATTGCACTGTTGGGAATTCAGTTTCCAATACATGAACTTTGGGGCAGACATTCAAAACATAACACATTGTATCCCAACCCTCTGCTTCCCAAAACCCAAAAATGTAATACCCACTTACAGAGTATTATAGAATATTTGGAATAATAAAATGAGACAATGTCTTTAAAGCATCTTTCTCATTTCATGAACTTGGAGTTAAATCAACACAGTCCAAGTTAATTAGAGCTCATGTTCAGGTACCATCCTGTTCCTTGCATTAAAGCAACAATTTTTTTATAGTTTGAGAGAAGTTTTATTTCATACGGGAAATCCAAAGAGTGCAGAGTACTACCCCTATTTTAGTTGTTGAGGAAACCTGTAAAGAATTGCGAAGAGTATGATGTTTTATTCTACTTGCTAGCTTACAAGTTAGTCTGCCAATTTCACGGACGCTGTCAAAAGATAGGATACTCCTGGGACATAAATAAATAACTTTATTTTTCACAGGAATCATAGCCAGAGTATCAGAATTGTCTTGTGTTAGTTCCCAAGCTCCAGTTCCCACAAGCTAGCACAAAGAGAGCCAGATGATAGCTGTACCCAACTGTATTATCAGAAGAAGAACTCTGATCCTAGGGATACAAATCATTTACAATGGTCAGAAAGCGTATCTGGGCTTAGCTTTGGAGAGAGGCATTATCTTTATTCTACTGGATAGTAAGCACTTTACTTCAGAGGGAGACATTATGTCTACCTTGCACTGCTTTTTGCTGTACATGTTGGGTATTTCTTATCTGAAATGCTTGGGGCCAGAAATGTTTCAGGTTTTGAATTTTTTTGCATTTTGGTATATTTGCATTATACTCGCCAGTTGAGCATCCCAAATCTGAAAACCCGAAATCTGAAATGCTCCAATGAGCATTTCCTTTGAGCATCATATTGATACTCAAAAAGTTTTGAAGCATTTCAGGTTTCAGATTTTTGCATTTGGGATGCTCAACATGTATAACCATCTGTTAAAACTTAGTCCAGAAGAAAAGGCCTGCCAGTGCTTTACTTGTAAGATATACGGAAGCATGAGAGACCCACAGAGAATTGTCTCTCAGCAAAACCCATGCAGATAAATGAAAGACCACCTATTTTATTATCCCTATCAATTTCTGCCAACTATAACTCTTTAGTCCAATTACTTCAGCCATGGGGAATTGAAAAATAAAAATGTTTTTAAGGAGTGAAAAGCAGAGGACTGATTTATGTACATCCATTAGTGCAATTGTCATGATTTTTATTTAGAAAATTTATTTTATTTTATTTCTTTAAATTTTTAAATTTCAGCATATTATGGGGGTACGAATGTTTAGGTTACATATATTGCCTTTGCCACACCCGAGTCAGAGCTTAAAGCGTGTCCATTCCCCAGACGGTGTGCACCCCCCCATTAGGTGTGAATATACTCATCCCCTCCTACCCCCACCTGCCCGACACCCGATGAATGTTCTTACTATATGTGAACTTAAGTGTTGATCAGTTATTACCAATTTGATGTGAGTACATGTGGTGCTTGTCTTTCCATTCTTGTGATACTTCACTTAGTAGAATGGGCTCCAGCTCTACCCACGATAATACAAGAGGTGCTAGATCACAATTGTTTTTTGTGGCTGAGTAGAACTCCATGGTATACATATGCCACATTGTATTAATCCACTCACATATTTTTATTTAGAAAATTTTAAGTCAATTTGTGTTGTTTAGATGGGAAATTTTCATAGAATTTAGTCAACTCAGCAAAAATCTCATAGATATACTAAATATTCTAACTGAGTTTCCCATGCATATTTAGGTTCTCATATATGGAGAATTAAACACAGAATAATAATAATAATAATAAAGACTTAAAATATACAGAGAATATGCTGGGCCAATGCAGTTCTGCAGCATAATATATCCCTAAATTTTTTTGCCTTTATTGAATTTACATAGTTTCTCTTAACATTTACTTGAGATAGATTCTTGTGATTTAGTTAGAGGAATGGTATTTGGGGACAAAATTTAAAAAGCAGTATTTTGTTTTAGTAAATAATTAACAACTGAAATAATGGTCTTATAATTTTTTTACTTTTACATTAAAATAAAAACACTGAACAAAACAAAATAACAGGGAAGAGACTTTCCCATTTCAAGCTGGTGAAGTTTCTAATGATTTTGTGATTTGTTTACAGAATTCTCCTAAGGTTTGTATGGTCTTTCAAAATACAAAGTATTCAAGACAATTAATTTTGGAACCATCTTTGGCAACATATAGCAATGTTTGATTTCCTTATCTAGTAATAACAATGCAGTAAAGAAATTTATTCCCCACCTTGACCCCGAAATAAAAGCCCAAGTAAAACTATTCTTTCTAGGTAGTCATTGCAATAAACTTATTTATTTTGCTTAGAATTAATTTTGAATATTAGATCAATGTGATCAATATATCTTTTTATTTTATTTTAATTATTTACCAATTAGAAACACTTATAAAAGGCCTACTCTTTATAAAGCCTTAATCTTTAAAGAAGCTACAGGAACATCAGCTTTAAAGGAAATCTTTTTTTTTAAATGAAATAGTAGCTACCAGATTATTGTTGTATGAATAAAACTGTATTTTCATGGATTCTTGTCTAAAAATACTTTGATTAGAATGGAGATTGATAAACATACCATTTCCTTAATTCCTTTCTTCATGTATTCATACATTTCTTTCTTTGTTCTCTTTTACCTAATACTGACCATTTGATATTTTTTTTAGAAAAGTAATTTTCCTTAATAAACAATGCACTTAAAAATGAAACCGCTCATTTATAACAAGTATAAGAAGTAATTTTTCTGGTTGCTAGGTTATAGTATTTTCCTTTCACATTCGTGTAGTAAGTATGAATACATTTTTTGTACTGCAGAGTTGAGAGAATAATGGGCTGATGTGAGAGTTTGCTGTGCAATATAATGTAATTTGTGAGCTGAGTGAGTATGTAAAAGTCATGCTAATCTTAGTGTGTTTGGTAAAGTGTTCTTGAAGACTTTTGAGGGCATTGATAGTGCAAATCAAATGCACAATTTAAAATTGATATAATTTTCTTATTTAACAAAAGATCTGAACTTGGAGTCCAAAAACCTGGGTTTAAAACTTGCCTTTACCACTTTCTGTGTGAACTTATTTCAGTCTCTTAACCTTACTTTTTTCCATCTGTAAAGTGATATTATTATAATAACATCTAATGTGTAGGTTTTATTTATTAAATAAGGTTTATGTGTAAAAGTGCTTGATACATACTGGTTGTTTAATGAGTACCTCTTAAATATGAATTATTTTTTACTTGACTTTGAGTTATAGAGAATCATAATAGCTTAAATTAGTAAAAACTTTGTGTTCTCCTGTAACTCATTATTAGTTCTGGTGAGAATCTGGAGATTCATTCTCTCTTCTTTCACATGCTTTCCCCTAAAAAAAAAATATATATGTATATATGTGTATATATTAAGAATCTATCATGAAACATAACTGTCAAATGAATTATAAGATTAAGTTTTCATAACTCTCACAAATGAGGAAACTGGGAGTTACAAAAAGTAAATGTCTTACTCAAGATCACATAGCCAGAAAGGACAGGGGTAGAATTCACACTCAGATCTGTCTGACTCCAAAGGTCAAGTACTTTTCATCATATTATTCTGTTTCTCAAAGTTCAGATATTTTTTTCAGCATTGAACATTACTTAGCAGTTTCTGTGGGATTAGACACAGCTTCATACAACATTCCCATCTTCAACCAAGGTTTATTATTAAATATAAAACATTATAAAAGTATAAAAATTTCATTATTCAATTTAATTTTATTTATATTTTTACCTTGCTATAAAGTAGGACTTAGAATCTAAGAAAGCTTAGATTTGAATGTGATTTGATACACTTCCTTTTAATTGGTGATATTTCAAATTAAGCAATCAAACCAAATTCTGAAAACATGACTCAAGAAGATTTAGGCAATTGGTACGATTTTTTATCCTGTTAACTATTCAACATTTTTTTCTATTAGTCACTTAATATGAGGAAATTTGCAGCATCTAAAGCACCAAAATTCTCTAATAATGTTGACTCTTTTCTTCCCTGAAATGAGCATATTAAAATAATTGTGTGTTCAATGGAAAGCCCTCTCCTGCAGATTTTGTTGGATTAGAATGAAATATATGTATGTAGATAATTTTAATTTTCATTTGAAATAATATTTAACTTAAGAAAATTAACTTAACATGGAAAAAAGCAATTGAATAGCCATATTCTATTAAAGAAAGTATTATAAATTTATAATCCAAAAATGTCCCACAAAGAAAACTCTTGATACAGAAAACTTGGCAGATCAATTCTATCAAATATTTGAAGAAAAAAATAATAGCAATATTACACAAACTCTTTCAGACAATAAGGAGGAAAGATTTTCCAGTGTTTTTGATGAAGCAGCATAATTCTCATATACAAACCTGACAAAGACGTCAAGGAAGAAATTACAGATTTTTACTACTTGTAAACGTAGCACAAATTTTTTTGATCATTATGAAGTTGTACCTAGAAATATATTTAAAAAAATTATAAATCATGATGGAGTAGAATTTTCCTAGGATTACAAGGCTGGTGTAACATTCGAAAATCAATCAACTAATTCACCATATTGATAGAATAAAAAAGGAAAAAAGTGCATTATCTTAATGAAGGCAGAATAAAACCATTAGAAACAACACTCATTTATATTTTTAGAAGGTAGGACTGCAAGAGAACTTCCAACATTTTTTGAAGTGCATCTATGAAAACCCTACATCTTGCTAATTTCATGCTTACAGGTAAAACATTGGACACTCTTTCCCTAAGATTGAGAACAAGGCAAGGTCTCTTCTTACTCCTCCACTATACATTGCACTAGAATTTTTAGCCAGTGTAATTCAGCAGAAAAAATAAATAAATACATACAAATTGGAAAAAAGGAACTAGAAGTTTAATCATTTTCGTATTACATAATTATGATTTTAACATCACTAAGAAATCTACAAAAAAACTACTGAAAGTTATAACATAGAATGCCAATATAGTATATAGTTTCATATATATGTATATAGTCATCATATAGGATATATATTACAGCATCTGGAATAGATCTAGAATACCAAAATAATTTTAATAAAGAACAAATTTTGAAAACTTAGCCTATGTTATTTCAATATTTTCTATAATGCTAACAGTAATCAAGCCATGTTATATTGCCCTAAGAACAGTGAAACATGAAAGAGTGCAGAAATTTACCTGCACACATATGGTCAATTGTTTTGCGACTAAGACTTCAGCAATTCAGTGGAGAGAGGAAAGTCTTTTCAATAAATAATTCTCAAATCACTGGATATCTACATTATATATATGTACCACATATATATTAATACACATCCACATACACACACACACACACACACACACACACACACACACACACACACACATATATATATATATATATATATAACCCATATCATTTCATTTCATACATAAAATTAATTCAGGGTAGATCACTGACCCAACCTAAAAACTGGAACCATAAACCTTAATTTGAGGGTAGGAGAAGATTTTACAGGCAAAAAATAAAAGGCACTAACAATTAAAACAATTGATAACATTTCTTCTCAATGAAAGACACAATTGAAAATATGAATAGATAATCCTGAGTAGGAGAAAGCAATCACTAATTAATAATTGTTAAAGAATTTTTATCCAACGTAAATACGTTTTATGAATCAATGTAAAAAGGAAAAAGAACACAATAAAAATGGGAAGAAGACTTACTGTGAGCTCCAAAAATATGCTCCATATTATCATCATTAGGCAAATGCAAACTAAAACTCAATATCAAGGCATCAAACCCACTATAATGGCTTTCAAACACATATACACAAACACACCCATTGACAATACCAAGTCTTGGTAAGGATGTGGAATAATTATAAACTGTATCTCCCATACACCACACTTTTCTGATGGGAAAGTTATGTGTAAAATGGTACAACAATTTTAAAGAAGTGTATTAAATATGTATCCATTCTATGACCAAGCGACTTGATATCTACCTAAGAGCAATGAAAATATGTGTCCACCAAAATACTTGTGCAAAACTATTCATACCAGCTTTATTCATATTAGCCAATAACTTCCTGGAACAGCTCAAATAACCTTAGGGATAGAATGGAAAAATTAATTTTCTTATAATCATACAATGGAATACTACATGGAAAGGAAAATCAATAAAATTCCAATGTAGGCAAAAATGTGGATGAATCTCAAAAAGTCTATATTAAGCTAAATAAAAACAAACATTAAAGACTATATATCATATTTTAATAATCAGTATATACTAATATGTGTCATTCCATTTATACAAAGTTCAAAAGAGGGCAAACCTATTTTGGTGATTGGTCGGACAGTTATTGCCTCTGGTTAGAGTGGGAATGATTTACTGGAAAAGAGTATGTAGGAAGTTTCTGGCATGATGGAAAACGTTTATATCTTCATTTGAGTGGTGCTTACATGGGCTTATAATACAATTAACAAAACCTGTCAATTACTGTACTTAAAATCTATGCATTTAATTTCATATAAATTATAATTAAAATGCAATGGATAAGAATTGTAGAAAATTTAGACATTTAGAATGATTTTATGTACATAATATGTTATATATATATATATATTCTCTTCACAGTTTACCTCATTTATAATCAGATTACTGTGAAAATATATTCTTAAAAGTATTGTGTGAAGTTAAGGTATACTTTAAAATAACTAAAAGAGTGGAATTGCAATGTTCCTAACACAAAAAAATTATTAATGCCCGAGGCGATGGATACCCCAATTACCAAGAATTGATTAATTCACATTGTATGCTTGTATCAAAACATCACATATAGCCTATAGAGATATGCAACTATTATGTACCCATAAAAATCAGATTTATTTAAAGTCTTACATGTTTCAGCGACAAATCCGACTTACATAATTTTTAGGTGGTATGAGATAATATGAGAAGCTTGATATAGAACGTACACTGATCACTAATTTATTTATATTTTAAAAAGTAATGTGTTCCAATCAATATTTCTTATTGGTAAATCAGTTCTACATAGGAAAATAGCCAAAATCGCATACTTTACAAACTTAATAAAACAAAGAGAAATATTTTTGAATAGTGGAGGCTACATTGAAGCTACTTCCAAGAGGGTAATAGGATTTTGGACTTCAGAGATTCAGTGTTGTGGTCAAGAATAAAAGATTTGGATTTCTAAGAAATGATAAGCCATATGACAAGACTGAAACATAAAGTGGAGGCTGAATGACTGCAATTTTCCAAGTTTATTATCCATTTATCAGAAAGTTTCATGGTAGTTACACAACATTTTCCTCCCCTTGGTCTCTTTTAAACTCTACTGAAATTCTGGGTAAAATTTAGAATAATTTGGTCCATTGGATACTATGGCAACCCTCACACCAAACAAAAATAAAACGAAAGCTTTATCCTTTCTCTTCCTCGCTATTTTCTGAGCATTTTATCTTTGATTATGGTTTAAAAGGCCACTATTTCCTCAGAAGTACAATGTTGTGTATCTTTGTAGATCGACTTTGTATGTGAAAAGGGGGAATATCTGAAATTGGTAGGGTGATGATTTGTATCGGAGGAAGTGCTGCAGAATGTCATGCAAATATATACTTATACTCTTTTTTGATGATTATATGTATGCACAGCAAGTTTGTAAATTTTTATTTTAATATCTCTAAAGAACGAGTAGATAGAAATTTTATATATAAAATAATTCTTGAAGCCTGAAATACTTTTTTCTACTGGAAAAATTTGAATGAGATCTACTGGGAGAAAATATTTATATTGAAATACGTTACACAAAAGAAATGCACTCTTTAAATTATAAAATGCATTTTACTGCCTCTTTCATTTTTTCCAGTTGTAGCTTTTATTTTGTGATTTCACAAATGAATCATTATGAAACACTTTTGACACCACTATCTTTTATTGCATAATAGTTTAAGTAATTAATACCTAAACGAGGCTTCATTGAATTTCAAATTTATTTTTTAGTTTAAAAATAGCTTTAAAATAGAAGTATTTTGCAGTATGGCATCATCTGATATTTGTTTATAAATATGAATAATGCCATTAATTATGCTGCCTTTTTCATGATAGTAAAGGTCATTTTTAAATTTATATTATTTTTTAGAGTTTAGTAACCTGATTTTTAAAAAAATCAGGAGAAAGATTAGCAACAAATTTTCCCATTGTGAAAAATTTTTCATGAAACTACTGTCTAGTATTTGATAATATATAATTAGTAAATTGTGATTTTCAATTGTTTGGGCATAATTACTTCCTCTTTTCCCAGCAAAATTGAACATCATCTTTGTAGATCTTTTCTCGTTTGAAAGTTCACTTCATTCACAATCATAATTGTCTCTTAATTTAATAGTATTATTATATCTTGAATTATGAAATAATTTTAGAAGATTGCCTCATCAATTTTTCTGCCCCTGGTCATGATAACACACTTTTGAAGATATATTGTTTTGAATTACTTATTTTTGAGAATCCTCAATCTTCAATGAAACTTAGCCAAATATACATGGTTTTTGTTTGTGTGGGTTTTGTGTTTTGTTTTTTGTTATAACCATTGTAGTGAGTGTGAGTTTTAATTTTTATTTTCCCAATGAGGAATGATATTATGCATCTCCTTCCTTCACTTCCTTGATATTGTCCTTTCATACACAAAATATTTTAAATTTTATATAGTCCAATTTATCTTTTCATTTTTCTATTCGCAATTTTGATGTCATATCTAAGAAACCATTATCAAATGCAAGATCATGAAGATTTTCCCCTTTATTTTCTTCTAAGAGTTTAATGGTTTCAGCTCTTATACTTAGATCTTTGATCTATTATGAATTAATTTGTGTATATGGTGTGAAGTAGGGGACCACTTCATTGTTTTGCGTGTAGATATCCAGTTCTTCCAATACCATTTGTTGAAGGGACTGTTCTTGCCCTCAAAAAATGGTCTTCACACCCTTGTGGACAATCAATTAATCACAGACAGTTGGGTTTAGTTCTGAACTCCCAAATGATCCAAATGTTTATCCTATGCCAAGGACCCTATGCTTATCTTTTTGCCAATACCACATTGTCTTGGTTACTGGTGCTTTGTAGCAAGTTTTGAAGTGTGATTTCCCCTGTTGTATTATTTTTCAAGATTCTGTTACTTTGGGGCCCCTTACATTCCATAGGACTTTTAGGATTGCCTTTCTTTTACATTTTTGAACAAAAACCGTTAGGATTTTCATAGCAATTGCATTGAGCCTGTAGATGTTTTGGGTAGTATTGCCATCTTAACAACATTAACTCCTCCAGTCCACTCTTTGCCTAATTACTCTGACTAGAACTTTTCAGCACACCCCAGAAAACGTCTTCTCTCATTTCTTCCCCCCTCCAAGGGCAGGGTCTGCCCTGCCTGAGGGCAAGTCAAGTGGCTGGGCTGGGGGCGGGGCACTGCCCGAGGCTGCCAGGTGTCTCAGCCCGGAAGCGGCTACTCTCCTTACTCCGCCCTTCCGGGGGCGGGGCTTGTGCTTTTGGCGGCAAACACCAGCTGCCGCCGCGTCAGGCTGAAGGGCCGTCCGAGGCCACCGCGGGTCTCAGCCCAGAAGCAGGTATGTGTATTTTTAAATTATTTATTGAGCTGGAGAGTCAGTGGATACTATGATTCCTCAATTATATCTAGGAAATTAAAAATTCTGATAATTTTTGCCCTATTTTTCTTTCCATTTCAGTAAGCTAAAAAACCTCTAGTGACCGTTGGGAAGAGGGTTTTATTCAGCAGAACCGAGGTCCGTGGTAGCCGCTTCAATTTCTCCAAAAAACATTAGTTTTAAAAAGAATCTTTTGATTCGTTTTAAAAGTGGGGCGTCTGAAGTGGCTGCCAGGAATTCTGTTAAGGAGGTTGGGTGCGCACAGTTGATGGGGATATTTTCAGCCTTTTTACGGCCTGTCAGGTTTTATTTTTCTTTTTAATTTTTTGTTTATCTGCCTCCCACCCCTCTTAGAATATTGTAGGAAAAGTCTGTGCCTCCTCAGCTTCAGTCCTCCTCGTAAATACTTCTGGCTGCAACGAGCTGCCCGGCGCCTTATTAGTCAGTACCTTTCCGTCTGCTTTCTGGAAAAATCTGTTGGAATCTCTAGTCTGCTAATGGCTACCACTTGTTCTCTTCATTTTTATGGCTTATAGCTTTAAAAATGCCTTTATTCTCATAATTGAGGTCTCAGAAAATAAAGAATTATATTTCCCAGTTCATCTTCTTCAACAAAAAGTTTCCTCACAGTAATGCACTGACTCAACACATGGCGTCTGGATATGTGACTGGATTTTATGGAGGTTTTGGAAGGTGGAAGGTCTTGCAAACAATTGATTCTTATTGCAATATGTACGGGGTCCCAAAAGCGATTTGGCTGATTTTTCCTATTATGTGATCATTTGACTATTTTTCCTGTTACATAGCCCGCTTTCTCATTATCTCCTCTTATCTATCCCGCAGCCTGCATTTTCCTTATACTTTCATGCAGATTATTTTATCCGTATTGTTTTTTTCTTGTCTTTTCCTAATTATGTCCTCAGGATTTCACCTTCTCCTCAAGTAGCTCATCCACATGTTTCCTAAATACTTATTCTTTCTAAAACAAAATCTGGTATCAGCCGTGTTATTTAAGTTGTTTTAAACCTGTTTCATTAAAAATTCTAGGGTTTTGCTTGTACCTCTCTGCGAACTCTGCTACACGATGTTCGGTAATGTTTACTTTAACTGGTTTTACTAACAGTGAATATACTTCTTCGGCTCCAGTGTATACACCGTTATCTGCAAAGAAAAGACCTCACATCAGATGTGCAGAAAGTCCCACAACTGTCTATATCTTATAGGCCTGGTTCTCAAAATTTAGCATCCATCAGAATCACCTGAAGAACTCGGCAAAACACTGGATTTTGGGTCCCATCTCATAATTTCTGATTCAATACATCTGCATGGAAACCCAGCGATTTTCATTTCTATTAAGCTCCTGGGTAGTTCTGATACTGCTGAACTGGGGACCGTAATATGAGAACCACTGCCTAGAGAATTGCTAGTCCATTGATAATAGTGTAGTGTCAAAAAGTCTAAATATGTCAACAGTTGCTGGAAGCATTACCTTATATAATTATGGCATGTTATTATTTTAATAGATATTCAACAGCAAAGAAGGATGTTTGAGGTGGACATAACAGAAAACTCAGTGTCTAGTGTTTTTATGTGTGTCTAGTGGTTTTACGAACATCTCACACACTTAGGTACAATGATTCAAAGACATGCAAGCTCTAACTCCATCTAATTGTTGCAAATTTTATAGGGACTAAATAGAAAAACAGAAATGAAAATAGACCTCATTCTCTGTTAGTCATTGTGTTGTCTACATGTAAGCCCAATATTTGTGAGTTTTATGTGCTAATATGAAAGAAGTATTTATTAAAGATACAATGTTTAACAAAATAAAGCAGTTTTCCCCTTAGCAATCATAAAGTTTATACCAATGGCTGAAATAAAATTAAAATTGTTAGTTTCCCATTCTATAGAGCAATAACGTGAATGGTCCTTATGGAACAATAAAGCTAAATTATGAAAGAATTTTTAGTCACAGAGAGTGAACTTGTAAAGTTTCAGATTTACGTTTTTTTTTTTAACTGAATATGTGTCATGATTTTAAGAAAAGTTAGATAGCATGAAGAAATGTCTACTTCGTGAGAATCTGATTAATCAAAAACTGCTTCTTTAATAAATAGCCTTCAAATATTCTGCAGGGTGTGTGTGTGTGTATGTGTGTGTGTGTGTGTGTGTGTGTGATGTAGTAAATACAGAACTTTTTACAAAACATTATAAAAAATAAAAATGATACATTAGAAAGGCTGGCTTTCACATCATATTTATCAACAAGCTTTGTACTTTTATCTAATGAGCCATATTTTTGGGTGATTTCCTCCAGTGTAATAATAAAATGCAGCTCATCACCTTCATTCAGTAAAATATCATTTAACATTATATTGTCAGCATTTTGCATGCCATCAAATATGTTTCTGAAACATGATTTTTTAATGCTAACATAATATTACATCATATGAATGTGGCATAAATTCAGCATGTCCCTTTATTGTTGGGACTTTTCTTAAACTTGTTTCCTAATAGTGAAATTGCTGAGTTAAAGTATATGTATATATGTATATACATACATACACATATATATAGATGATTCTTAATAACTTTTAGAAAAAAACATTATACTCCTACTTGCAGTGAGAATGTTTGTTTAAACATATTCTCACAAATAGTCTGCCATTATTTTATTTATATGTTTACCAATTTGATAGGTACAATTATAGTGTGTCAAATATAGTTTTAATTTTCAGTTTTGTAACTTTATCTGTGGTAACCCATTTTTAACATGCTTTTTGGCTAATTGCTTTCTTCTGAAGTTCCAAATACAGCTATGGCTTTAGTGGGGTAATCTATCCTGTAAAAAATGCAGAAAAAGAATTATTAAAATTTTGTAAAGATTACTATTTTCCTATTTTAAATCTGGCATTACAAGGAAAATATATGTAAGATTGTTATAGCAGATCTTAATAGTTAAAAATTAGATCTCTTTGTCTCTCTGTCTCCCTCTCTCTCTCTCCCTCTCTCTCTCCCTCTCTCTCCTCCTCTCTCTCCTCCTTTCTCCTTCCCTCCCTCCCATTATATTACCTTTTTTTCTCTACATTTTTTGCACTTAGGGAAGGCTTATTTAGAAACACTTACCAAATTCAAAATCAATCCATAAAAATAGTTTTATAGTTAAAAAAAACTATAGTTCACATGTTATCCAAAATGTGATATGTTAATGTTATATTTTCTAGACTAAATTCTCTTTTTAGATAATAGAACTCATTATAAACTATACGAACATGTTTATTTGCTTACAGTTCACCAAATCAAAATCGTTTCATTTTGCAAGTTCAAGCATGCTAAATTAACAAAACCTTTGAGACCTCAAAGAGAGATATCACATGTGAATGAAATCTGTAACATTTAACTTTCAGATTATATCATTGCAGTTATTCTAGGTGTATATGAATCAGCTGTTAAGTGAGTGACTTCATTTTTTAATTTGAGACTGATATGAGATGATATTCTTTTTCCAGACAAAGCACATTTATTCCAGTCAACTCATTACTAAACATCTGTGTAAGATTGTGTGTGTGTGTGTGTGTTTGTGCATGTTTGTGTGAGTTTCATGTGCTTTTCTCTCCATGGGATAACAGTACCATTCCTGTGAGCATGTGACAATACAAGAGGACTACTGAAAGGGATTTGGAGACATTATTGTTACACAATTAGACTAAGAAAATAGATGGGTGTGTGTGTGACACAGAGAGAGAGAATACTTGAGGAGTAACTTTTAAATCTTTTGTGTGGGATAAATTAAACATAACTAATTGTTGAATTTATAATTAGTAAATATCTATGTAAATATCGGGAGTAAATTTAAAACTCAAAATAGGGCATAACATTTTTGAAAAATGTTTACTGAATGAAAAGCTAAAATAGCCTTTACAACTTGAGAGGTGATTGAATTTTAGTTTATGATTAACTCTCTTCCAGCAGTAAAATTGGCATAGCTCAGATAGGAAGCTAAATGTGACTCCACTGTGATAAGAAATGGGAAAAAAAATAGAAAAAGTAATTGCTTTAGCAATGATCTAGTTTGGATGTGATGGATTCTTTCAGGTAGAATTCGGTAACCTTTCTGTGGCTGGCACATTCTTCCAAGCACTCTACAAGGTCAAATATTTTAGTGTGGGGAGGTGGAAGCTTTTTAGAAACCTGCTACCATCCAACAAATTGCTACTGAATGGATGTTATGTAGTTGTGTATCAGGGCAGGTTTTTCTGTGTCCATGAGCATGAGGTGAAGAGAAACTATCGCCTAAAGATTTTTCTATCTGATACACTTCAGGAGCTAATGAGATCAGTCAGCTGCAGCTAAACAACCTGATGCTGACCCTGCTATTGGTCATCTCCCTCAGCGAGCCCATTTATCTTTAGCTGCGCTCACAGAGGAAATGGCAACGTATATTAAGGGCAAAAGAAATAACTAATTTTATATGATTATTTGAGTAAAGAAACAAGATGAGTCAATAGATACAGCAAAGTTTGGCTTTTGCATTTGTCCTGTTTTGATCAGCCCTACATGTTTGGGGAACTAATCATTTATTTCGACAGATTTATTCTGCATCACACCTTCCACTGACTTTTCTGAAAAAGCAAAGTATTTTGCCCTCTGGCATACACACACCAGGTGGTCTAATTTTTGCCTGTTGGCTTACAATAGGTGTTTGGAGATTTTATCCCTGACCTGAGTCTCAAACTGACAGAGCACAGTAAATCTTGGACAAAAACAACAAAGGATGTATTTCTTCTACTAGCAAGGTCAATGTAAATTGTTGAAGATTTATCTACTGTGGATGTAGATTAGGATCCTATAAGTGCTTTTGTTTGAACAGAAGTGTCAAAATACCAAGGCCTGTTGGGTTAGACATATATGTGATTTTTGGAATCCAGTTTTAGATATTAGCTTATATCACTTCACTCCCCTGATACTTCATTATTTGCACAGGTAGGACTTGGGGAGTCTCTTGCTTCAGTCTCAGAAGAAACTGGATTAGTCACAGATAACTCTTCCTAGCATGCTTCCTCTGATAGTGCTACCAAGGTATTACTGGCACGGAATAAGATGTGTTTTGTCCTCCTAATCATCAGCCTCAAAAGTTGGTCCTTGATTTTTTTTCCTCTACTTTCCATTATTTATATAAACCTCTAAAAATGTACTTGTTTCATAATTTTCATGTTGTTTGAAGTAGTATGAACTAGAAAAGCATTGCCTTCTAGGTAAATTAAAATAGTTTCTTTGTTTCTTTTTCATAATACTACCTAATTGTATTTCAGTTATGGGGTACCCTCCTATTTTATTGCTTTGAGAATTATTTGGCAAATCCATGTTCAAGTTATTTGTACTGATTGTGCATTTATAGATTTAGATACTATTTACTTTCAATATTTTCCTTTCCTGTTAGAAAAATCTAAATATTTTTCTCTATTCTTCTAAAAAGAACTTTTTAACTCTTTAATCAATTTTCTCTGGAGGTTTTTTAGTTTTGTGACATCTTTTTGGAGATGAGAAGGAGAACGACACCATCTGTGACAGGTACATGTATCCTATGTGTTTTATCTATGTGGAAAAAAAAGTGTTTTCTGATGTTTTCCCTAGTCTTGATTATTTACATGGTTGTCATCATTGCAATAGAATCACTTGTTTTAAAT
This sequence comes from Propithecus coquereli, assembly GCF_000956105.1. Lineage (NCBI taxonomy): Eukaryota > Metazoa > Chordata > Mammalia > Primates > Indriidae > Propithecus > Propithecus coquereli. The sequence goes on from NW_012148174.1 coordinate 8,657,683, forward strand.
GGGTGTTAAATTTTCTACTTGTTAGATGTCTTAATTTTATTGAATAAGAAAAACTTTACAACTATGGATTTTATGCCATGTCATATAAAATGTTTCTCCAAAAATTAACAGTGGAAATTTTTTATCTTTTAACTAGATCATACATAAACATATCCAAATTTTAAAAAGGATAATTTGGTACCAAGTGATTAGTTTTCCACTAACCTCTGTGGCCCAAGCATCAAATTCGTTTTCTAGAATTAGTGTTAGTTTCACATGCAACTCCTAATTTCCTACTTTTTTAAAATTCAGATTATACCACATTATACACATTATTCTGCATTTTTCTTTATGTACTTATTATATTTTGGATAATAATTCTTTATTCTTGAAGAGTTCCATATTCTTTTATGACTGAGTGTTATTCCATTTTATGGGCAATTTATTTAACCCAGGTCCTATTGATAGATATATAAGGTTTTCCCAATCCCTTTCTATTAAAAACAATGATTCAGGAAAGCATTGTGTACATATGTCCTTTCACATACGTGCAAGTATAAGAAGAAGATAAATTTCCAAAAGTTGTAATGCTCAATCAGTAGGTAAATGCATTCGTATAATTGGTCTATTGCCAAATTGCCTTCCAAAGGAGTTATACCAACATGTACTTAACCCAGCAGTATTTGAGAGTACTTCTTTTCTTTGTTAAGTGCTCTTGCGAATCTTTAGATCTTTATCATTCTGATAGGCAAAAGTGTTTTCTGTTTTAAATGATGTTGAGCATCTATATATTTTATTTTTCTGTGACTATTAATATCCTTAAATCATATATTTCACTATGTTCCTTTTATCAGTTTATAAATGACCTTTCTTTATTAGGGAGAGTAGATCTCTAAGAGATTACTTTATTCTACTTTCTTAAGCATGTTCAGAAATTATGATCCAAACATAAGTGATTTGAGATTATTATACTTAGATTTTTATGTATAAATATTTCACTTTGTATTTGTGCTTCTCTTCATCTCTTTTCTGTTTCTAGAAAAAAGTCTATGGTCTAGTACAATTATATTAGGAGGTGGTATTTGGTAGCTATATGAAGAAACTGTGGATAAGGATGAAATTGGTGATAGTACTATGACTAGATAAACATAACTTGATTGCATAGCTCAGAGTATAATCCAATCTTTGAAAAAATCAGGTAGGAGTCTAGAAAGAGAAATCCCATGCCCATTTAGGAATCTTCATGTTTCAGGCTGCTTTTGCCATTCTGCCATATGTCCTAATTCTGTAAATTCTATGCTTGAACTTATTAGTTTCCTAGGGCTGCCATAACAGTATCACAAATTTGGCGGCTTAAAACAATAGAAATATATAACCACACAGTTCTGCAGACTAGAAGTAAAAACAAACAAACAAACCAAAAAAAAAACAGTCAAGGTTTCAGCAGAATTGTGTTCCCTCTGGAACTTGTAGGAGGAAATCCTTCACCTTTTCCTAGCTTCTAGTAGTGGTTGTCATTCCTTAATGTTCCTTGGCTTTCAGCTAAATCACTCCAATATCTGCCACTGTCATCATAAGGCATTCTCCTTGTGTGTATGTGTCCACATTTCCCTCTTATTACCAGGTGACCAGTCATATTGGGTTAGGGTCCCCCAGTGATCTCACCTTGATCACATCCACAAAGACCTTATTTACATATAAGGTCACAGTCACAGGCACTGGAAGTTAGGACTTCAACGTATTTGGGGCTAGGGGGAGCACGTTTCTACCTACAACATTGAGTAATAGAAGGTAACCCCAGTGCTTCAGTGATCTTACAAAAATAATGTCACAATGTAAGCACTGTGTTCTAGAGTTTATTTATATATATAATATTACCTAAAACTCTATAGAATATATGCATATATATATTTAGATTGTAGTCTACCATAAATATTGATGTTCTTGGCTTTAGAAAAATTTAGTAAAGTTTTTTTTTAATTTCCTGAAAATTGAACTGAACTCATCTATGATTTCATTATTTCTGTCTGTCACAATCAATTTGAGAAAGAAGCATATTTTAATATTGTATTTTCTCTTTATTCATGAGGGGCATAGTCAAGCAGCGATTAGTTCATGTGATCCATTTTATTGCATTTAATAGAAATTACTAACCAGAATTACAGCTCAAGTCTGTTGACAGGGAACAAATCACGGCAAATGAATCCAACAGAAATCAATATGCTGATTCATTACCAATGAGCTTTCACCAAGAGTCCCAGCTAGCTGTAAACTTCACACCATATTGTTTTATATGAACCAAATGTCAATGGTAAAATTAACTTCTAAAAATCATCACAGAAATGTGCTCTATTTTAATACCAGAGCTTTACAGGTTTTTGAAAATTGAAGCAAATTTATGTCTTTAGTTTTTGCTCCTATCATTTGTTTTAAAGTACACTTTTTCCCACATGTCAAAGGCCATCTCTGACTGACTCTTAAGATTTTTATAATATCTGTTTCTAAAAATATTTACAAAATTTTATGTCCTGGTACACTCACTTGAATATGATGTTCTCTTATATAATATTTTAGTAGTTTTCTCATGAATTCAAACATAGTACACATACACAGATGCACATGCGTATGCATGCATGCATGTACAGACACACACACATGCACCACACGAAGTCCAAAGCACACTGAAAGGTGATTCAAAGAAATGATTATGGATATATAAAAATATAAAAATAAATATAAGTATGTATATTTCAGCTTTTGGATATGACATCTAATTCAACTCTGAGTTTCCCTAATTATACTGTCATGACTCATGAATACCTGCTCTTACCTACAAGTTCATTCTTAGAAATGAAGTAGGTAGAAAGTGGGATGTTGGGATAAGAAGTATAGCAATTTTTTGTGGAGTTTTAAAAATAAAATTAAAAAAACTTTATTTTTTAGAATAGTTTTAGATTCACAGCAAAACTGAACAGAAGTCACAGAGATTTCCCATATATCCTCTGCTCCCCCACACACATACCATTTCCAATTACCAACATCCTCCACCAGAGTAGTACATTTGTTACAATTGATGAAGGTGCCTTGGCACATAATTATCAACAAAGTTCATAGTTTACATGAGGGTTCATTCTTGGTGTTATGCAATCTATGGGCTTGAACAAATTTTTAATGACTTGTAACCACAATTACAGTATAATGCGAAATAGTTTCACTGCCCTAAAAATCCTCTGTGATCTGCCTATTCATCCCTCCCTCCATCCCTCTTCACCTAACCCCCAGAAACCACTAACCTTGTTAGTGTCTCCATAGTTTTGCCTTTTACAGAATGTCATATATGCATTTATGTTTCCTCCATGTCTCTTCATGGCTTGATGGCTCATTTATTTTTAGTGCTGAATAATATTTGTGTCTGAATATTATAATAATAATAATAATATTATTATTATATAATATTATTATAATTCATTTATCCGTTCACCTACTAAAGGATGTGTTGGTTGCTTCCAAGTTTTGGCAATTATGAATAAAGCTGCTATAAGCATCCATTTACAGGTATTGTATAGACATAAGTTTTTAGCTCCTTTGGATAAATAACAGTGAACATGATGGCTGGATCATGTGATAAGAGTATATTTAGTTTTCTAAGAAGTTGCCTGTCTTCCAAAGCCGCCGTAACAATTTGCATTTCCACTCAACAATGAATGAGACTTCATGTTGCTTCATATTCTAGCCAGAATTTAGTGTTATCGGTTTTCTGGATTTTGGCCATTTTAATAAGTTTGTGGAAGTATCTAACTGCTATTTTAATTTGCATGTCCCTAATGATATATGATGTGCAGCATCATTTTATATACATATTTGCCATCTTTATATCTTCTTTGGTGAGGTGTCTGTTAAGGTCTTTGACCCGTTTATTAATCATGTTGTTAGTTTTCCTCTTGTTGAATTTTAAGTGTTCTTTATAGATTTTGTATAAGTCCTTTATCAGATACTTCTTTTGCAAATATTTTCTCCCAGTCTGTTGTTTGTTTTTCCATTCTCTTGACAGCATCTGTCACAGAGCAGAAGTTTTTAATTTTAACAAAGTCCAGCTAATCATTCTTTTCTTTCATGAATTATGCCTCTGGTGCCATATCTGAAAAGTTGTCACCAAACCCAGGTCCTATAGATTTTCTACTGTGTTATTTTCTAGAAGTTTTATAGTTTTGAATTTTACATTTAAGTCTGGGTTCTAATTTAAATTAATTTTTGGCAAAGGTGTGTGTCTAGATTTAATTTTTTGCACATGGATATTCAGTTGTTCCAGCACCATTTGTTGAAAAGACTACACTTTCATTATTGTATTCCCTTTGCTCCTTTGTCAAAGATCAGTACACTATGTTTACGTGGGCCTATTTATGGGTTCTCTATTCGTTCCATTGCTGTATGTGTCTGTTCTTTTGCCAACACCGCACTGTCCGGATTGCTGTAGCTTATAAAAAACTTTGAAGTAGGGTAGTATGAGTCCTCCGTCTATTTTCTTCTTCAACGTTGTGTTGGCTTATGCTGAGTCTTTTGCCTCTTCATATAAACTTCACAATCAGTTAGTAGTTATCCACAAATAACTTACCGGAATTTTGATTGAGATTGCATTGAATCTATAGGTTAAGTTGGGAAGAAATGTCATCTTGACAATATTGAATAATCCTGTATATGAACATGAAATACCTCTCTATTTATTTATTAATCGTTTTTGATTTTTTTTTGTTAGAGTTTAGTAGTTTTCCTCATATATATCTCGTATATATTTTGTTAGATTTTCTACCTAAGTATTTCATTTTGGGTGGTGCTTGTATAAATGATATTGTGCTTTTCATTTCAAAATACTCTTGTTCATTTCTGGCATGTAAGAAAGCAATTAACTTTTGTATATTAACCTTGCATCCTGCTACCTTGCTATAATCTGTTTTTAGTTACAGGATTTTGTAAAATGCATTATTTCTGCATCTATTGATATAATCGTGATCTTTTCTTATTTAGCCTGTTGATGTGATGGACTACATTTGTTGATTCTGTAATATATCCTAGGAATATAAGGCTGGTGTATAATTCTTTTTATACATTATTGGATTTGATTTGCTAATATCAAATTGAGGACATTTGTAACTGTGTCAATAAGAGATATTGGTCTATAGTTTTCTTTTCTTGTAATGTCTTCATTGAGTTTTGGATTTAAGGTAATGCTGGCCTCATAGAATGAGTTAGAAAGTATTTACGCTGCTTCCATTCTGAAACAGATCATAGAGAATTTATATAATTTCTCCCTTAAATGTTTGTAGAATTCATGAGTGAACTCCTCTGAGCCTGGTGCTTTCTGTTTTGGAAAGTTATTAAATATTGATTCAATTTCTGTAATAAATATTAGCCTATTCTAATTGTCTATTTCTTCTTGTGTGAGTTTTGGCAGATTGTGTCTTTCAAAGAATAAGCTCATTTCATCTAGGTTATCAAATTTGTCGGCATAGAGTTGTTCATAGTACCCCTTATTATTCTCTTAATGTCCATGGAATCTGTATTGATGTATCTTCTTTTATTTCTGTTATTATTAATTTTGTCCACTCTTTTGTTTTCTTAGTTTTGCTATAGGGATATCAATTTTATTGATTTTTTTTTCAGAGAATCAACTTTTGGTTTCATTGACTTTCTCTATTGATTTTCTGTTTTCAGTTTCATTGATTTCTACTCTGGCTTTTATTATTTATTTTCTCCTACTTACTTTGGATTTAATTTCCTCTCCTTTTTCCAGTGTCCTAAGATGTAAACTTAGATTACTGATTTTAGATCTTTCTTCATTTCTAACATACACAATTCACTACTATAAATTTCCCTCTAAGCACTGATTTCATTTCATGTTACGAATTGTAATGTTATATTTTTTTTTCATTTATTCAAAATCTTTTTTAATTTCTCTTGAAGTTTCTTCTTTGACCCATTTGCTATTTAGAAATGTGTTGTTCTGTGTATTTTGGGATTTTCTGGTTATCTTTCTGTTATGAACTTCTAGTTTAATTTCACTGTGGTCTGAGAACAGACCTTGTTTTATTCTTATCCTTCTAAATTTTTTAAAATGTGTTTTATGGCCCAGAATGTGGTTTATGTTGGTGAATGTTCTATGTTAGCTAGAGAAGTATGTGTATTCTGATGTTGTTGAATGAAGTACCCAATAGCTGTCAATTATAGTTAGTTTGATTGATAGTACTATTGAGTTCAAATATATCCTTACTGCTTTCCTGCCTCTTGGATCTGTCAGTTTCTGACAGGGGGCACTGAAGTTTCCAACTATAATGCTAGACTCATCTATTCCCCTCCTTGCTGTTCTATCAGTTTTTGTCTCATGTATTTTAGTATTGTGTTGTTAGGTGTGTGAATATTGAGGAATTTTTTTGTCTTCTTGGGGAATCAATCCCTTTTTTGATAGGTAATTCTGCTCTTTATCCCTGATACTGTCCTTGGTCTGACTTCTGCTCTGTCTGAAATTAACATAGCTATTCCCATTTCTTCTGATTAGTAGTAGCATGGTATATCTTTCTCCATCCATGTACTTTTAATTTACATGTGTTTTTACATTTAAAGTGCATTTCTTTCAGACAACATATAGTTCAGTCTTGTTTTTTGACGTGTTCTGAAAATTTCTCTTTTAATTGGTTCATTTATACCATTGATATTTAAAGTGTTTATTGATATAGTTGGAGTAATATTTCCCATAACTGTTATTGTTTTCTACTTGTTGTCCTTGTTCTTCGTTCTTATTTTTGTCTTCCACTGTTTTTCTGCAGTTTTTAATTTCAATTGATTAGTTTACATGGTTATATTTTCTTTTCTTTCTTAGCATATCAGTTATACTTCCTTTTTTTGTTGTTTGTGTGTTTTAACTAATTTTGGTGGTTTCCTTTGAGTTTGCAATATACATTTACAACTAATGCAAGTCCACTTTCAAATAACATTTTACAGCTTCATGGGTATTGAAAGTACCTTATAATCCTAATTACTCCCTCCCATTCCTTGTATCATGCTGTAATTCATTTGACTTACAGTAGTTAAGTCTAGTTTATTGATTGAATTTTATAGAGTATTTACCTTATGCTAAAAATCAGGCTGAGTTTTATAAATAAAAAGAAATATGGACCATGCCCTTCGTAACTCACAGTGTAATAAAGTTACTGTATTATATGACAAATTCAGAAGGAAATTCTTAATTATATTTTCAGTGATATAAATCTGTATCCTAAGAAGTAGTCATGCTTCCACTATATGAATGGCATTGTGCCAGGTGTTATGGAAGTTAGCAGGAAATAAAGAGCAAGTTCTTTGCCTTCAGAGTCCTTTATTTAACTGGGAAGACAAGCCTGAAAGTGAGATGTCAAGTCATAAGAAAAATACATAGTGTTAAGGATTAATTTTCTTATAAGCTATATAAGTACTAATATAGCTTTCCAGGAGTTCAGATGAAGGGTCATCAATTTGGCCGAAAGGGATAGGGCCACAGAAAGGACAAAGCCCTTGACTTATGCTTTGGACAAAAATTAATTTGGATAAACTTTTAAACTCATGATTCACAATATGTGATCCCCCATTCAGATTCCAGTGGGTTCTGTGTGTGGGCTTTGTATACTTTGAAAGAACAGAAAATAATCAGAGCTAATCTAAGCACTGTAATGATTATAAGGATGATCTGATATAGATACTATTATCATGATCATTTTAGGATGCGAAATTGAGGCATAGGGAAATTATGCAACTCTCCTTGGTTCACATAGGTCAGAAATGATGAGTATAGTCAAATCCAGGCAGTCAAATGCCAAAGCATACCCACACTTCATCCTCTCCCCCCCTAAAGGGAACAACCTGATAAAGACAGTCAGTATGTTCAAATTAATATTTTAAATCAGCATCTTCCTTTAATAAATGTCCAAATTATATTAGATCTTAGAACCAAATGAATTGTAGTGGATTAAACAAACTAACTAAACATCGTTCACCATTTGCTTGGATTGATTTCATATCACAAAAGTCAACCTTTCAAATAATTGTGAAATATAAAAATGAATACAAACTAAATCAGATAATAAGACATCCAAATGCTTCATGGCAAAATTACAGTATCCTCACTTTTTGAAATTAAAATAAATTAGGCAAAGTATTTTTATATTCAGTCTATAGGATAATCTCTTGTATATTAATCTTTTATTAATCTTATCTATGTATTTTTATTTATTTATACTTATTGTTTATAAATATTATTTCTTTATTAATAAAAATATAGTGTATGATTAGAAATTGTAGAAGAACAGGGTCTTTATTGCATTATATATTACTAAATTTTATGACTTCAGCTCTCCTCTGAAGTATTTTGTGGGTTCTAAATAATTCAAATTCACTTGTGATGTATTTTAATTACATAAAGAAAATAGAGACTGGATATCTTTCCATTTCTGAAGTAAATTATCTTTGTTGCATTCCGGGTTATGGAAATATCTGGGGGAGAATGGGCGGGGACAAGAATGTGTACAAGCACGGGGAGACCATTTGGATGGCTCCAGCAAAGTCTTTCAGTGGGCAGCAAAAATTCTGCTTGAAGTCTTCTCTGGCCATTCTATTCAGAAGTAATTTTTCCTTTATTTCAACTGGGGGAACACTTATAGGACATGTCTCTGGTAGCACTCTATCATACCTTGGAGTAAGTATGAGTTCAGGGACCTTGTGTGTGTAGGATCTAGAGCATCAGGGTACAAAAATATTTTGGTGAATAATTTCTCAATGTCCACTTTGCTTAGTAAAGTTTTTGTGTATAAACACAGAAGCAGAGCTAAGTAGTAAAACTATAGTTTATGTTCACTGGGTTCATATAGTGTTATAACTCTGGGTGCTATTCATAAGTTCTTTAGTTTTCAGAACAACCTGAAAGGGAGATACAATCTCCATTTTACAGATTAACAAATGTAAGATTATGAATTAAATTAGTTGGTAAAAAGTCAAGATTTGTTTTAAAAATTCAATCACTATTTGATGACAGAGGTCCAGTTTCCATATCTTCATCTTTGCTGTTCTAGATTATGTGTCTTGCTTCTGAATCGGTCCAGTAATAATTAATATTGAGCCCCAAAGCCAGACTATTGGGCTATCTAAATACAGCATAGAGACTATCTCTTTTTTTCAATGTAAATGTGTACAGAACACATTTTTTCACCTTGAGAGGATCAGAAAGTCTAGTTCCATTGAGATATCTTCATTTTTCTCAGCATTTTGATTTATTCCTCAATTATGGAGGTAATTTAAAGAGCTTTAAAATACATAATTCAATGGTTTCAAGAGATTCACGCAGTTGTACCACAATTACCACATTCTAATTTTAGAACATTTTTATCCTCACAAAAGGAAAATCCGTGCCTATTAACAGTCACTCTTCATTTCCCCCACCCACATCCCCCAGCTTGGACAACCACTAATCTTTTCTATCTGTATAGGTTTGCCTATTCTGAACTTCTCATATAAGAGGAATCATACAATATGTGGTCTTTTTGACTTTTTTCACTTAGCATAATAAGAAACTTACGAAATTTATTTAAAAACTTTTTATCTGGTCGGGTGTGGTGGCACACGCCTGCAATCCTAGCACTCTGGGAGGCCGAGGCGGGCAGATCGTTTGAGCTCAGGAGTTCAAGACCAGCCTGAGCAAGAGTGAGACCCCGTGTCTAAAAAAAATAGAAATAAATTAGCTGGATAACTAAAAATATATAGAAAAGATTAGCCAGGTATGGTGGCGCATGCCTATAGTCCCAGCTACTTGGGAGGCTGAGGCAGGAGGATCGCTTGAGCCCAGGAGATTGAGGTTGCTGTGAGCTAGGCTGATGCCAGGGCACTCTAGCCGGGCAACAGAGTGAGACTCTGTCTCAAAAAAAAAAAAGAAGTATATGTAAATAAAATCATTGTAATATATATATGTATGCATATATATTTTATTCTAATGTTATTACCCAAAGAAAACAATTCTTTTGTTATCATTCAGATATATCATATTTTGGTCTTTTTCCATGTGTTAAAAATAAGGCTATATTTGATAAAACAGTTTTTATTGAAAATTCAAGGTAATTAAAGGCCATAGTGGCATAGCTAATGCTCAAATCATTTACATTTACTTTTGGGTTATACTATGTGTAGTTTTCACAGCATGTTTGCTTGAATAACAATGTTCAGCTAGAGTAAAATCCAAATTGATTTGAATTCCCCTAGCATATGTCAACTAGAACCAGGTAGAGATGGATGTAAAGTGTCATGTCTACCAAAAATCACCCTGCAATTAAAGCCTCATTATAAACAGTCTCCAATGTCAACAATCCAACTATAGATAATTTTGACTACATGTTGTATAATTGCTTTATACAGAAAAACATAGACATTGAGACCAACTTGAATGAAAATTTTAATTATGAATTAATAATAATTAATGAGTTCTTGTGGTGATTTCATAATTAACGGGAGATTCTTGTGATCCATTTTATATAATGAAGTCATTGTGGAACTTTGGTAGAATTCATTCTCTTAGATGGAATTACCAACAAAAATCACAACATAACTAACATTTATTGAGTGATTACATATCCCAGGCACTATTCTAAGGGATTTACATGCCTTCCAAAATTTAGTCCTCACCACAACACTATGAGACACGGAGTAAAGCAAATATATTGCCTCCAGACCTCCAGTGGGCCTTGGTAGATGCACCACATTTCTTATTTTAATTCTATACTGTGGTCGTTAATGTGTTTTGGACATAGGAAAATTAGATTATTAACACTTGGCTTTTCTACTGAAAAGTGCAACTATTCCTCCCAGAACAGAACCCCTTATTTCACTTTGAAAAAATTATGGAGAGCCTAGGGACTAGATAGCCAATATTGCACGAGAAAAGGATCCCAGGAAGAGTGGGCAGTTCTGTCCCAAGGAAGAGCAGTAATTAAAAGTTACAATAGTTTAAAAACTTCTTAAGACAGAAAATGTATTTTCACTTAAATATTTTTAATCCTGATTTCAATTAATCCTAGAATTTCAGGACTAACAACAAAAAGAGTTCCTTAAAATTCTAGCCGAATGCTTTCATTTTTCAAAAGAGTTGGAGTTAGTTTGCAATCCTTTTAGTACGTCCCAGTATTGCTAAATCAAATAGAATATATGTATGACTAAGAAATATTTTTAACCTTGAGTAAGAACGCTGTGGAGTGCAGAGATGTGGTGGCAGCTGATATTCCGTTAACCCACAGTTATGGGTCACCTAATACAAATTACACTCTTCAGAGGAAGATTTGCACACTTGACAGTGGTAAGTGCTCCTAAAGTCTGTCTTACTCAATCTCTTGTATCGCCAAAGCAAAATAGAAGGATATATGCATCTTTTAATAAATATCTGACTTATTGTATGTGTTAATTTAAGTGGATGATAATAAATTGTTTAAATAGTAATTTATATATTTTATGATATCTATGAAAATGAAATAGCTGAAACTAAATTGGGGCTATTTGGCCTATGTAGCCAAATTGAGCCTATGTCTTTCTTGTTTAACAAATAAATTCTCAGAGCATATTTTTAGAATATGATAATATAATAAACACCAAAAATTTAAAAATCACCTTGGCATCAGTTTTTAAAAGTAGCAATTAATAAGAAAATGTTTTAGAAATAATTTTGTAAAATCCTATTAGTGCAGTGATAAAAACTAATTGAAAAAATTATTTCCAAATACTTAAGTCAGGATCTGGGCTACAATTCAATAATGGACAAGGAATCATTGGTAATGAGAAAGTATTTACCAGTTAATCCCATTTCATGATATTACAGTGCATTTGATATTGATAAAGTACCCTTTGCTGTACTATGTATTGATTATGATAGGTAAGTAATATAAAATCTTAATTAGCAATTCATATATAAGTAGTGTGTTGTTGAAGGCTTAAACTAAATAAATAGCAATAATAAGTTTTAGAAGTAAACCTTTGTAGTCATCATTCTCATAATGTGTTCTGTTTTGGTTAACCACTGAAGAATTTTTAATGTATATTTTAGACTAGAAGGGCCTGGAAGTAGGTACTTTACACAAAAAATAAAAAAAGTCATATTAGTACACTTGTTTATATTACAATTAAAACCTAGATAGTTGCATGGAAATAATAAGAGTATAGTTAAGTAACTTAAAATTACTAGTTTTTTTTTCCTTTTATTTTTGGTTGATACTTAATAATTGTACTTATCTAATATTTAGGGGATACAGAGTAGTATTTTGATACATGTATGCATGTGTGATGATCAAGTCAAGGTAATTAGCATATGCATCACTTCAAACTTTTATAATTTGTGTTGTGAACATTTAAAATCCTCTCTTTTAGCTTTGTGAAAATAAACACTAAATTATTGTTAACCATATTCACCTTATAGTGCTGTAGAACACTAGAACTTATTCCTCCTGTCTAGCTATAACTTTGTATTTGTTAACCAACCTCTCCCTATCCTCCTCTTCCCCTTATTCTTTCCAGCCTATAGTAACTGCAATTCTACTCTCCACTTCTCTAAGCTCAATTTTTTTAGCTCCCACATATGAGAATATGTGGTATTTATCTTTCTGTGCCTGACTTGTTTCACTTAAGATAATGTCCTCAAGGCTCATCCATTTTGCTAGGAATGACAGGATTTCATTCTTTTTTATAGCTGAATAATATTCCATTGTATGTATGTATTAATACCACATTTTTTAATTCATTCATCTGTTGATGAACATTTAGGCTGATTCCATATTTTGGCTATTGTGAACAGAGCTGCAATAAACATAGGTGTGCAGTTATCTCTTCAATATACTGATTTTTCTCATTTGGGTAAATATCTGGTCGTAGGACTACTGGATAGTATGGTAGTTTTAGTTTTTTGAGAAAACTCCATACTGTTTTCCTTGATGGCTGTACTAATTTATATTCTCACCAACAGTGTATGAAGAGTTCCGTTTTCTCCACATCCTCTCCAACATTTATTTGACTTTTTGATAATAGTCATTCTAACTGGGGTGAAATGGTATCTCATTGTGGTTTTACTTTATACTTCCTTGATGACTAGTGATGCTGAGCATTTTTTCATATACTTGTTGGCCAGTTGGTTAAAATTACTAGTTTTAAATCAATTAAGGAAATACTTTAATTACATATAGAAATTACATATAAAGAAAATAGAAGAAGAGTAAAATATTTCATTATTTGAGGAAACAGAAATAAATATAAAACAGTTTATGAATAACATGAATACATTATTATAACACAGGTCAGTTCTCTTTTCAATGAAATATATATCTATATCCAAAAGTAACTTTTGCATACTACTGCCCTAGTAAAAATATTTAGGGGTCTTGATGTCAGTTCTGTAGCTTTCTCAGTAAAAAAAAGTATATATATATATTTATTTCTCTGGAAAGAGGGATACACCCTTTCCATTTTCCACCTGTTTCCATAATATGACATTTGGGTAGAAGAGACCATTTAAGGAATCAGTTGAATTTGGATCCCGTGCTCTCATAGGAGAGGACAAATAGTCATAATAGTTGGCATTTATGGAATGGTAACTATAACATTATGCTCATTGCTTAAATGCCTTAACTTATAAGTCAATATCCCTAAGGAGACTTCAGTTTCATGACACTTGTATAAATGGGTTAGTATCCTTCCTCCATCATTTATTAATTCATAAAGAGGAAGGAATTACTTTATATGTCAGTGAATTTGGTTTATGACTAGAACAAGAGGAGGAAGATTAAGAGCATTAGAACCTAAAACTAAAATGGAAGTAGTCATACAAATGTGAGATGTGAAAGTAGAGATAATCTGTAGGGTAAACTATTATAGTTTTAGTTACTTTTCATTTAGTAAATATGATACAATACTTTTAGGAATTTGAAAAAATAAAATACTAAATTTTAAAATGACTGGAAACTAAACTCTAGACACTTTGCTTTTAATACACGCCGATTAATGACAAATTCATTACATATATACACAATCTAATGTATTGAACAAATGGAATAAAACATTTCTGTAATATGTGAAACCGATTGTACTCTAACAGTTTTTATTTTCATACTGCTTTTGAAAATGTAATCATAACAGAATGCTTCTGGCAGGCAATCAATTCCTTAACATACTTAGATAAGCTATGATAATCTTGGATGAGAATTAGCTTGAAGAGAGTTGTAATTCACTCTAATATCTGTAATTGATCACATCAGTATCATTGCTTGCATGTATCGTTACTTGTCAATAAAAAATATGTCTATGTCATATGTTGTGTCATATGATGTATGACTGTTGCGGCTGCTTTTTCGCTCCTGAGCTCGGTAGTGAAGGAATGAATAATTACTCAAAGCACATAGTTTCGAGAAAAGGGGAGAGACAAAAATCTGAAGGAGAAAATGGCCTCCTCAGCTAAGTTCCTCCCTGTATTTATTTCCAAGGACATGTGCAGAGGGTCAGGGCCGTGTGCTGATTTCTATAACAACTTCCATACAGGTCAGCAGTTTTCAGCTGACCTTTGCACACAGCAAACAAGCAGCTTCGGGCAGGTGTTTTCACCTGACCCTTCATTCATCTTGCTCACGTTCTTTCCATCCATCCATCCACCCATCCTTTTTTCTAGAGTCAGCACCTACATATGACCACAACATCAGTACCATTACTTGTATTAAACTAGTGATGATTCGGCCCTTTCTCTCATCTCACTTTTCATTTTGTATTGTGGGAAATTTCTATGAGCTTATTTTACAAAGGAAACATTTTTCACAATCAGTAATTAGAGTATTAATAAGAAGAAGTTGCTCGTAATCAGTTTTGCAACTGATCACAACACAGCAGCATATCAAGAGGGTTGAACACTGCTACTCTGATATACACATCTAGGTTACAAATTGTTAACAAAATTGGATAATGTCAAGAGAACATGAAGTTAATACCTAAAAATGGATCGTGGAGTGTTCTGATAGCAAAGAGCCTAAGTTCCTTTCCTGCTCCCTGAGGTATAGGTAGTCTAGTTACAAGCTCAGAAGTAAAAGTAAATGACTATATACATACATATATAGGATATTTGTGTCTTTGCTCTCCTTGTTGAACTGCATGCAGCCGTTCTGTCTTAAGCTTTCATTAAATTAATGTACTGCTTGATTAAATTATTGAACATTACCACATATAAACATGAATATCCTGTTTCTGGTTACTATGTTTTGATTCTTCAACTCAATCATAGAGTGTTAATTATTTAGAAGATGCTAAGAATATTTCATCTTGGTCATTATAAATAATGATCTGAGAAAGCAAAAATAAAAATTAACTGATAGCTAATCTCTGTATAGTCATAAAGAATAGACATGGATGAATAAAAAATACAGATATGAAAAGCATGAGAAAAAAAGGAATCCCTTGATAAAGGAATAAACACTAAAAATTTACATCCTATTTTATATTTAACAATGCAATACCTGTCAATTCATGGATAGCAAGATACAGAGATACCCTGGTACAGATGAACCTGTGTTGTGTGTTTTCTGTAACAATATTGCATTATATGAATATAGTAAATTCCTGATTATATATGTGTACCTTTTCATGATCAATTTTAATTTTAATTTATTTTATCCTAAGGATAGAATACGGTTCTGGCTTACTATCCCTATTTCCCAACTTGCCTACGCTTAGAGACTGCAAGGCAATTTATTATTAGCAAAGCAAAACACAATTACAAAAGTGCAAAATCTGCCATTTGGTATTATCTCTACATTTCCCCTTACATTAGCAGAGAAAATTGAATTGATGTCTATTGCTGACTCTTCCAGAATTGTGGCTTTAGCATAACTGAGTGATTTCACGGACATATTAGCCAGTTGGCATGAATGTTTTATAGTAAATAAATAGTCTCACTATTAATTACTTTTTTTCATTATTCATTTTCTTACTTTATGGAATCATAAACTCTTATATTAAAGTGGGAGCCCATATAGAGACATTTGTTTTACTAAGGAAGAAACTGAAACTCACAGATTAACATCCATGACTGACTAAAGAACAATTTGTAAATAGCAGATCTGAGAGTAGAACTCATTTCTTTCCATCCCTACGCAATTCATTCAATAATCAATCATTAAATATTTATAGAACATCTAATACATGCCAGCTTGGAAACTCATCTATTAATACTATTGCAGGAGTCAGAAACCTAAAAAGCAAACAAATCAATAGAGAAGATAATTACATATTGAAATACGTACTATGAGGGAAGCAAACAAGAAGGATGACCTGTAAAAAGTATAATTGACAGAGAGGCTGTGGTGTTGCTGATCTACAGAATGGTGGGAGAAGTTTTCCCTAAGGAGATGACATTTGATGTGAGAATTGAAAAACAAAAATAGATCAACAATGAAAAGAACTAGCAGAGGAACATTCTACACAGAAGGAACATGAAATGCAAGGGTTTAAAGTTAAGAAAGAACTTGGTGATTTCTAAAGAATGAAAATAAATGAATATAGCTGTGATATTGTAATGAAGGCATAATAGAAGATGAAAATGGAGAGGTAGGCAGAAACTAGATCTTTGAAGCACTCTATGCCTTGATAAAAAAATGTTGGATTTTGTTCCAAATGAAATAGGAATCATCTAAAGAGCCTCAAACACATGTTATCTGATTTGACTTTGTTATAGAGAATATTCTGACTGCAATTTGAAGAATCAATTGCAGGGAAGCAGAAGTGAAAACTGTTGGTGTAGGGTACATTGGAATTATGATTTGAACTATAACGTTGGCAATGGAGTTGGAAATAAATGGACATATTTAAAATGTATGCTTAGATTTAAAATCAACAGGATTTGCTGATGGGTGGACTATGGGGAGGAAGAGAAAGCATGAGATCAAGGATGATTCCCACATTTCTAGTCTGAGCATTTAGATAACTGCAATGCTAGTTATTCAGGAGGAAAAGATTACAAGAAAAATAGAAGTAGGAAGAGTAATCAATAAAGAATTATTTTCACAGTATGTGAAATTTAAGATGCTAGGTCAAGAGAAACTTTCAGATAGTTAGCTGGAAGTTCAGAGAGAAAGGTAAATCTTGATACAATCTAGACATAGGCCTCAATAAGATCACCAAAGACGAGTCTATATGCGGAAGAAAAGAAGGTTTAGGATCAATCCATATGTACTTTACAATTAGAATGTGCCTATGCATAGGAGATACAGGAAAGGAAACTAAAAAATGATAGCCAATGGTACAGGAGGAAACCTAGGAGTGTGACATTGTAGGGACAAAAAGAGAGAAATATTTACAAAAAGAGGAAAGGGCAATGATATGGACTTCTTCTATAGTGAGAAAATCTATATTAGAATTAAGAAGGTCCTGGTGATTGAACGAAATAATACACGTTCTGAAACATTCCAACTTAGCACCTGCCAATGGCCTCACCAGTACTACGAACTTAGGTTGCTTTCTTTTTTAAATGAAAACTTATAGCTCAGTTAATTCCTATTATCTCTGTATATGTAGTCAAATCTATGTTTTTCCAGTGGTATGGTTATCAAAAACTTTGTTTTGCTTATTTTTAGGATATTAGTATAAAACTATTATGCGACTGAGCTCCGACATTCCTCATTTCATATTGCCAGATGCTCTGAATGTTTTTCTTTGTTGTCTTTTCCCTTATTGTCCTAGAACAGTTATTTATGCAGAAGATCTCACCATAGTCTGATTCCTAACTCCCAATACTTTATTCCATCCCTTCCATCCTGTCACTATCTTTAAGAACCCTGATAGCGTCAAGTGCATTGTTCCTCTTCATTGTAATTCTACCTTCAGCACAGGATCTAGAAAATAGTAGACACTCAAAGAAACATTTGGTTGAGAAACTTATTTCCATCTTTGCAGCTGTTGTTTTTATTCCTACAAGCAAGGTTTCCCAGTAGTTTTGTGTGAGCGTCCTCATATACTCAGGTCTTATAGTGTAATTCCCAATGGTACAATTATTTACTTCATTTATCATAAAATATGAAAATCACTGCCGAAGTCATTGATGTAAACATTTTGTGACATACTAACAGCTGGATCCCACATATATCCCAATTAATGCCTATGTATCCTGTTTCCAGATCTCCAATGGCCTGAGGTAGGCTGGTGGGCTCCCTCTGACTCGTTTCATTTCTCTGGCAGGGATAAAAGAAATTATGAATGTTAATATTGGACTACCCTTAAACAGAAAGCACCCAGAGCCCATGGATTAAAAATGAGGGAGAGATTTTACAAACACCACAGCCCACCATTTTACCACTAAAATTTGAATTATACTTCTTTGTAAATCACATCAATTGTACATATGCTGTCCATCGTAGTCACTAGCCACATGTAGCTACTGGACATTTGAAATGTGGCTAGTATAAACTGTGATAAGTCATAGCATAAAATACACTATATTTCATGATATCACTGACAAAAGAATCTAGAATATCTCATTATTAATTGTAAATTGATTATATGCTGAAAATGGTAATATTTGGGGTATATTTGTTTTAACAAAATAATGAAATAGTTGTACTTTTGAATAATTGTTTAATGTGGATACTAAAAAATTTAAAATCATTGATTATTTAAAATTTTCAAATTGTATGTTGCTACCATTAGAATTTTTTGGACAGCACTGTTTAATACTTTTCATATACAAAACAAGGATCTTAAACCATGGCATAGGTATCACCTAACATATTTTTAGATGTGCTGAATCTCAGGCCCTTTTCCAGACCTATGAATCAAAATCTGCTTTTTAACAAGATCCCCGCGTAATTTGTATGCATGCTGAAGTTTGAAAAATGTTGCTCTATATATTGTTGCTGTCTCCAAAGAGCAAGGTGTGATTTTGCCATTGAATAATGACATATCCAACTTCATTTCTGATGTAATTCAGACTGAAATCTAAAAACCTCAAATCCTACAGTGATGCACAGAAAGGTTAATATCGTGTGAACCCAGCTTGCAAGCAGTAGTTCTGCATTTTCCACTACAAGAGTTCATGTGCCATATTTTGGAATTAGTGCAAGCAAAAGCCAGCTCACATTGCTTCTGCATTTTGTTTCCTAGAGAGATTTGCATTTAGCAAATTTAGCTCAGCTGGCACTTATAAAAAAGCCATCCCAGAGTACCTGGGAAATTTAGCCTCTCATACAATGCTTAGAGTGGTCAGCAGGAATGTTAGCAGGCGACATCCCATTTTTGGAGTTAATCTGCTCCATCACCACAGTGTAATTTAAAAGAGTTTTGTCTAGCAGGAATCTGTTTTTATTTGTTGGGATGGTAGTTTTTTCAGTTTATATGTTACTTCCATACCAATTTTTACCTTAAGAATTTGTGTTGACTTTTATATAAATATAATTTTTCTGAGAATATTACTTATAAATACTATTACAATAACTACAAGACCCCAATTTTTTGACTATTTAATCTTTACATTTTATTTATTACTTTTTTAGCCTCTTGATTTGTTTAAAAGGGGTTGGGAGAGTATATTTTCCTTTTAAAATATTAAATTGAATGTAGTTCAAATTGAATTATATTGAAAGAAAATGAAAGAAGTTAATTACTAATACAACTCCTAGAATTTGTATCAATTATATATTTGTTGTTATGTGGCAGAGATTTGCATTTATTAAATACCCTCTTTAGGAGTCAGAAGTTTCATTTGTTTAATTTTCACAATAAAAATGTGCAAACAACTTCAGACTCCTAGAAAAATAAAATGCTACTCTTCATACATATCATGCCAACGATATAAACACTGAAAATTATTAGAACTATGTATAATTTAGGAAAGAGTTGAAAACTCATTTCAAACATTTCAAATATAGTATAAATTTATTCAAAACATTATGGAGGAAGAAAAATAATATAGCATGTGAAAATAAAGCCAGTTTTTCAAAAAATATATAGGTAGTTATCCAGTTTGTGTTGCCTCCAAACAAGCAACACAACTGTTCCCACATTTTTTCACATATTTTTCATAGCAGCTCTCCAAGATAGATATATATTCCTTCTTATATTAAAGCTAAATTTCAAAGAAGTCAATAAATTACCCAAAGGCACACAGATAACTGAAACAAAAAGTATAATTAATTTCCGTCTGATTCCAAGGCTTATGATTGTTCCATTACCTGAATAACAGTTAAAAATTCAATGTTTCTTTAACTTTGCCATCATTTTTTAAATCTTTTAAGTGTACAGGTATAATTAAGCAAGGTTTCCTAATAGTTTTTTGCAAGCATCCTCATAGGCTCAGGTCTTATAGTGCAATTCCCTATGGTATAATTATTTACTTCATTTATCATAAAATATGAAAATCACTGTCAAAGTCGTTGATGTACACACTTTGTGACATAACAACTGCTGGATGCCACATATATCCCGGTTAATGCCTATGTATTATTAATCATTATCTAATTGTAACGGTAAGAGTAATTGTGTGCTTGAGTAATTCTTGTAATTATTATTAGATGTGTTCTATTTCTAAGCTTGTAATGTGGAAAGAATCAATAGTTCAAAAGTTTTAATCAAGGGCGGAAAGATTAAGTCTGTAGCTAACCCTTATTCCCAAGGCCTTTGTCTCTTTATATTGTGTCTTTATGGATTAAAAGTTAATGCAGTTTCTTAGTGCCTGTATTAACAACAAATCATATACAGTGAGCTGAAGTTGGATTTATAGGAACAATTACTGTTGCTTATATTTAGTGTATAAATACATATGATGATTCCCAAGAGTTCTAGAGAAGCATGGTCTTAATAATTCAGGAAAATCTTGGGAATACATTCTCTAAAATCACAGCTAATCAATACGGTACAGAGACCAGTAACAAAATGAATAACTTTTTTTTCATTATTTCCATTTGAACTCTTTGTTAAGTTGTGAAAACTCACATCTATGCATATCAACAACTGGAAATGATTTTAAAGTGTGCAGTGTGGAAGTAAGAGTTGCTGAATTTGCCTAGCCCAGATGATGCTGACATATGGAAAGTTTAGTTTATTTCACTTTTTACAGAAAAGGATCTTCACAGTTTAAAGTACTATTAAAAAAGGTGACTCAGGAATCAACACCTGAGGTGATAAGTAGGAGTCTCATTTTTTACTCCCCTACCCATCCTTCCCACTGTTAGATGTGATAATGAACTGTGAAATGGTCAAAATGAGAGGAAGAAAAAAGGTTGTGGCTAATTCCCAAACTAGATAGTCTCAAATTCAGACCTTTCTACAATAACATCAGTTCTTGATATTTCTGATAAACATATGATATTGCAAAGCCTATCATACTCTAGTAATAATATAAAGATGCCATATGAATTTATTTACATGGTTTTAGAATGAAAAAGTTGAGATAAGTTCAGGTTAAACTACAAAAATGACACTTTAGCAGTCACCTAATATTATTTGATTGATTAGAAAATTATTCAAATTCTATTGAATAACCTACTTAACTGCTAAAAACAATACAATCTTTCTTGACACTTCCTATTTTAATTTCCACATCTAATTTGTCCCAAATTGTGATTCTTCTGCTCTCTTCTTGTCATCCCTGTTCTCAGTGTCTTAGTTCATTTCCTTATCATTTTTCACCTGAATTTCTGCGCTAGCCTTCTGCCTGCTTTCACATTTTCTTTACTCATTGCATTTTCCACATTGCCTCCGTGGTTATTCAGATTCCTTTTATTGTAAAAATTTGTCATGTCATGTTTCTTTAGCTAAAGTCTTGTGTAGAGAAACAAAATAAGAATAGATGTTAAACAGAGTCATGTATAAAAGTTGCAGATAATCACAGAACAAAAGCCTTCAGTTTTCAATTTAACAAGAACTCATTAATTAAGACCCATTAACGAAGACTAATTAACTTTGGGGGGACACAAAAGTTACGGTATGCATCCTTTTCTGAAGATCCCCAAGCAGAAGGGAAGCATGTCTTGGCAATGCCAGGAAATAGAGGTTATGGATCAGACTGGGTTAGCTCTGGGAATAGGAAGCAAAGCATCTCATGTCAATCACAGATAGAAGAAAAATATTCCTCATATGAAAAGTAAAGGTTTCAGGAAGATTTTTGTCTAGGAGTGGATAAAAAAGTGTGTATGAATTGAATAAAGTGATTTAACACAGAAAGCAATGTTAATAAGGAGCATTTGAGCTGATAAAGGAAATTCAGGGTAGTATTACATTTAGTTTTGATTTTTGTAAAAGTACTTAGCTTAATCTGTTTTTGCTGCTATAACAGAATAGCACAGACTGGGTGATTAATAAAGAACAGAAATTTATTTCTAGAGACTGGAAAGTCCAAGACCAAGGTACCAGCATCTGGTCAGGGCCTTCTTACTACATCATCACTTGGCCAAAGACAGAAGGGCAAGTAGGCGCCAGCTCCCACTTTATAGCCCTTTATAAAGGACTCTCATCCCTTTTATGAGAGAGGAGCCCTCATGGGGCTTCTTGAAGGCCTCACCTCTTAATACTATTACATTCACTACACCTGAATTTTGGAGGGGACACATTCAAACCATAACAGTAACCTTATGAGGCATTTACATTATTTGGTAGACCTTATTAGTATTTTTGTATTGGAATCATCAAATAATCTTTGATAAATGAGTAGTTTATGGTTACTTATTAAAATTTCTCATTTTCTAATTAATTATAGTCTTGTGAATAAGAAGGAATAATTCAATTCAAAATAAGGATAAAAATATTTTTATGGTCTTCTTGATTGACATTCTTCCTTTTTTTCCTCCTCTTCTTTCCTGAAAGCATGACAGGAAAGTGATCTAGTTACATGATTTTTATTTTCAGAATGAATGAAGGTAACATTTTTGAAGACTTTTTCCACCATGAGGGTTAAAATATGCTCTTTTCATACCCAAAGGTGAACTGCAACATTCCAACATATTTGAGAAATATTCCACTCATAAGTAAGTCAGATGTTGTCAATAAAACACAAGTCATCTTCCAGAGTTAAACTTCCTATTGAAGTTATCCATCAATTATAGAAGCTGACTGAAATATCGCCATAGATTATATATGTGATAGTTTCTACTTCTGAGGAGGAAAGCATCTATAATACATTTTCATTAAAGCAGCTCTCAATTCACCATCTGCTTAATCTTTGCACCCTCATGTAGATGACTTATGAGCAGTTTTCAAAGAATGAAAGAAAAGTGAAAATATAGCACAGCCAAGGCACGCATTGGTGGAGCAGATAAAATAGATTTTTATATTTGCTTGGGGACATGGATCACTTACTTCCCTGAATCTGCTTTGCATTGATCAGTGTTGATGGGCTATAGATTAAATGTCATATCTAAGCCCCAATTTTCAAATTCGTTATCCTCAAGGGAAAAATATCTGAAGAAGGAAGGATCATATTTGTAATTCATGTCAATATCGAGACAAAATTTGATACATCTGAAAGTGAGAAACTTCAGGAAAAATACTATGTACATTAATTAGAGGTAAAATACTTTCAACAGAAAGTCTCATATAAGTCTATGTTGGGAATAATTCATCCAATGATTTAAGAAGAAGTGAAAAATGTTTATTAAAAGTCTACTTTATACCTGTTTTTCTGGGTACTGAGAGATAGCAGTTAACTCAACAAAGTCTTTACGTTCAGGTATTTTAAAAGTTCATTGTGATGTTAGTTTTGTAGATACTATGAGACTATACCCCAAATTGCTTCATCATCAACCAAAATATAGAAAATGCCTATGCTGATGAAATGGAGTAAACTAGTAAAGCTTCATGTTTCAAAATTCAGACACCAATTTTTTTTTTTTTTTTTGCATGATGTCTGGCCTGTCACCTGAGCTAGAGTGCAGTGGCATCAGCCTCTCTCACAGCAACCTCAAACTCCTGGGTTCAAATGATTCTCCTGCCTCAGGATCCCAAGTAGCAGGGACTATAGACACGCGCCACCACGCCAGGCTAATTTTTCTGTTTTTTAGTAGAGATGGGGTCTCACTCTTGCTCAGGCTGGTCTCGAACTCCTGACCTCAAGTGATCCTCCCACATCAGCCTCCCAGAGTGCTAGGATTACAGGCATGAGCCACCGCACCCAGCCCAGACACCAATATTGGAACCCCAGCAAAGTAACTTACTAGCCATGTTTCCTTGGGAAAATTATTAACTTCCTTGGTCATGGTTTCCTTACTTGCAAAATGAGGAAAATGGTTACCTCTACCTCAGAAGCTAAGAGATGTGCTATACATGGTACCTAAATTGATGGTCATTACAAATATTAGCTGTACCACTAATGACAGAGCAACTGTCCAAGGTGTGAAAGATACAAAAAAAAAAAAAAACCATGGCCCAGTCTTTTTCCAACAAGGAGTAAACAAGCTGTATCACAGAAAATTTTATGTAAAATTTCTTTCTGCAATGATATAAGCTATCTTAGCTTTCACTCTTCTTGGGGTAATAAATTTAAAATCTCTGAGAAAGTCATGTGAGTGACAGGCTTTTTGCATTTTCTGTTTATCCTTGAAGACTGATGTAATTCCATGGTAGCAGAGGAAAAATGTAGTAGAGGAACAGTATGAGTTTCCAGTAATTCAGATAGGAAAACAAGCACATATGAGAGAAATGGAAGTATGACAATTTTTGTATATATGATTTAAACTGGCTTATTATGAAAGTAAATCATCCCAATAAATTTTGGTTCTTTATAAAAAATAAATAACTGTACTTTCTTTCAATAGGAAGGGATATTACAGATGATCTAATTGAAGTGTCTTGTTCTGTAGATTAAAAAAACCAAAATATGTTACATACCTTGTCCAAAGTAACATGTTGAGTTATTGGCAGAAAATTCCATTCTACCCATTGCAGGTCATTGCTCCTTTCAAGTCCAGTTTTGTTTCCTATTAGCCCGTAAGGCCTCAAAAAGACCTTTATCATCGACAAAAATAAACAGTGCTCTAGCAGAAAAGCCTCCCTACCCCTTTTTTAGTGTGCCCTTATAGTAGAGACTAATTAGACAATCTGAATCTATAGAAGAGGCAAATAAGTAATCTGAAAACCTTGACTTAGGTCTACTTAATTTATCTAGAGATAAACTACAGGGATATTTCAGCACCACTGTAATAATTATTGTAGATAAGATCTACTGTTGGATGTTGAAAGCAGTGGGCAAGTGTTTGAGGAGAAGCAAGATATCAGGATATTAGTATAGTCTCAAGTATCTTCCCCTTCAGAGATCCGACAGTTACAAAAAGGAGACCTGGAGTGTTACAGTAAAGAAACCTATCAAACAGTTGGCCAAGCTTAATACCATCAGTAATAAGACTTATTGATCTCATGTATCCTGATACAATGCACTGAGAAGGATGCAGCATCACTTCTGTGGTGTTTTCTTGGCAACACTGCATAATCCAATCTAATTGTGAGAAACTAAAACTGAGAAGGATTCTACAAAACAGCTGACCACTACTCATCAAAACTGTCAAGAACGTGAAATAAAAGGGAAGTCTGGGGAACTGCTGCAGATTGGAGGAGACTAAGAGGACCCAACACTAAATGTAGCTTGGGATCCTAGAACAGAAAAAGACATTTGGTGAAATGGGGAAATTCAAATAAAGTCTGTACTTTAGCTTATAATGATGGTATGCTAGAGCCAGCTTTTACTAGCTGGCACATGCCAATTCTGTACATCGCTTCAGACTTCATGTTGGGTAATGCTGTATTGGTGGGTTGAAGTTGGCCATGGTAGCAGTAGGCAAACAAGGAATTTGCAAATACTGTAAATCCAGGACCTCCCCTCCCATCCTTGGTGTGCTTTAGCAGCACGCCACTGTTTAATAGTGTACCAATGTTAATTTCCTGGTTTCCATAATTATGCTAAGGTTATGTAAGTTCGTATTAAAATCAGCCAGGTGAGGGGTACATGTGAACCCTGTGCTATATATATTTGCAACTTTTCTTAACTCTAAAATTATTTCAAAATATAAACTGTTCAAAAAGACAGAAACAGCAGGGCTAAATATCATAAATACTATATAACAATAAAGCAATTTACAATGTAAAGCTTTATATAATGAAAATAGATATAAAGATAAATAAAGTCTCTGTTCTCGAAGATTCACTACTTAGTATAATTTAGAGCCCTTAGAAAATTCAGGGGACTTGATGAACTGACAGAAACTCTGAATGGTAGAGAATCCTTTCTTTCTTTCTCTCTTTTTTCCCCTGAACCCCAAATAGCCTCAGAACCTGAAATGTTCCAGCAATTATTTAGAAAATAATGTTTACCCTCAAACAGGGTTTAATGAGTGAAGTTTAAAAATAGATTCTACAAAGGATGGGACCTTTACAAAGATTGTGGTGTCTATTTAGAATTAATTCATATTAATTAGCATTTATTAAACACCAATTTTGCGCCAACTCTCCTGGTTCTAAAAGGAACGTATTATTGTATTCATTTTACAAATAAGAAAGCTGAATCTCTAAGATACTGTGACTAATGGAATTTTTTTAGAAATGAAACTAAGATTTGAAATTCCTCACTATTAAAGAAGGCACAGCCAATATTAACAGCCACAGCACAAGATATGGGAGTAACTCTTCCATATAATGGCTTTGCTGAGAAATCGTGCTCCAACTAGTTATGTGCATTCAGTGGAATTACCAGGACAGTGAGGTTCTCATTGCTCCAGCAATTATTATTTATGATAAATCCCATTGATGATAAAAAAAAAACCTCATCACAAATCTGTTCTTCTAATGAAATGGTGTGATTTCAGAAACATTTTATTAATGTTTGAATTTAAACTTAGAGACGGTATTTTTTTTCAGGAGATTAAAAGAAAAAATATACTTGTAGAACTTGGCAAAGTCCAGCTCTCTTTAATTATCACTGTGTTAAAATCCAAAACCTATATGGTACTAAAAATGACAGGTATAAGGGAGGCAATATTTAATTTCTCATCTGCTAATATCACATAGAAGCTATATTTTGTGCGTCCTCATGAGATGGTTAAGGGATTTCTGTGATGTGACATCTGTTCTGGAGTGCATAATGTGTTACGGACTTAAAATTTACACTAACTGGTTGAGCAATTCATTTATTCAATAAGTATTTATATTGCTTATCTTGGCTATGTAACATATTATCCCAAAATTTAGCAACTTAAAACAGCAACATTTATTATGTCATAGTTTTTGTGTGTTAGGAATTAGGAATGGCTTAGCTGGCTACCTCTGGCTCAGGGTTTGTCCCAAAAGCTACAGTTAAAGTGTATTGGTCAGGGCTGAAAGGATTTCAAGACTCAACTGATCCATTCCCAAACTCATTCCGGTGGTTGTGGGTAGGGTTTGGTTCCTGATGGACTGTGGGATTACAGGCTTCAGTTCCTTGCTGGTTGGTGGCGTAAGACCAGTAGGAACCTCTCCATAAGGCAGTTCACAACATAGCAACTAATTCCCTTAAGAATGAGCAAGAGAGGCAACAAGAAAAGGCAAGCAAGACGGAAGCCAGAGTCCTCTTATAATCTAATCTTGGAAGTGGCATCCCCTTATTTCTGCCATATTCTATTTATTAGAAACAAGTCATTAGATCCAATCTGCACTTGAGGAGTGGGGATTACACAACCATGATTCAGGGATGATTGGGAGCTATCCTAGAAGCTGCCTATCATAGTATTTATTACATTTAAACCAGATAATCTAATTTATAGACACCAGTGATACTAGTCATGGTTTTATGTAATGGCTTAAATTATGATCCCCATCCTAGAGGTACTCAAAATCCCTGGAAGGTTATAGAAAAGTGAAGGGATAAATTGTAACAATAATGGAATAAATAGCATAATTGTGGAATGAACAAAATGCCACAAGAAACCATGTAGCATTTGAGAACTGTAGGAATGTCTGTAGAGAAAAGGCATAACTGATATATAAGGAGACACAGCCTCAAAATTAGCATCAAGCTATTTTGAATTTTCCCCGAATATTGATAATAGTATGTAATGTAAATTTAGGCCAACTTCAATTTGTAAACAAATAATCAATCAATTAACTTTATATATAAAATTCCTGTAACTATTTTATAGCTGTGTGTGTATATGTATATATATATGTATATATATGTGTGTATATATGTATATGTACACGTTTATGTATGTGAACATGTAAAATATTGCACAACAGGGAATGAGAGGGAGATGACAATAATGCAGCTTTTATGAATGAGGTGGTGACACCTTCACTAAGAGAGCCTAACATTTAAGTTGGACTTTCTCAAAGTTTTCAAATCCCAGTAAAAAAGATCTGATGGATTTTAAGCTGTCGAAGTTAATGCAGAGTTAGTATTTAATGTCATTTTAATAATTATCAACACAGATGCTCTGGTTTGAAATATTTTCTATCATGTCAGAGCTAATTTTAATAAAAAGTGACCATTTTGTGACCCCTCCAAATAAATTATACACCAATATATGCATCTGCTGCACTGTAGTACTATAATATTAACCTGATAACTTCTGAGCCAGAATCGTTCACACGATTCATCATAATTTATTTTGGTGACATACACTTATGACTTGCAGGTGCTACACCTTTTTACTGGATGTTTTATTAATTGAGCTATGACAAAAAAAATTCTATGCATTTTATTGAGTTCGTATGAAAGAAATATAAAGCATACAAAAATGTTTCAAGATTACAGCAGCATTTATGAAAAGTTTCACTTTATTAAGAAGAAGGCATCAGGAATTGAAAGAAAAAACTGAGATGAGAGGAATTTACTGATATCTCCTTGTAAAGAAAGAACAGCACTTATTTGGCTTTGGAAAATACTTTCAAAGTTATCAAATAAAATAAAGACATTTGATAACAAATGGTTGGAAGTAGAAATAGGCTAAGTTCTTTAATATTTTTAAAGTAATCTTCTTAATATTGTTGTATGACAAAGGTATGTAGATCCAAAATAGTGTGGCATTAATCTTAGGAACATTTTCTGTATATTATCAGTGTGTTAGAAATAGTACATTTCAAGTATGGATATATTTACATTGCAAATGTGACACCCCAAATCATGATAATTTGAAATGACTGAAGATAAAAAACAAAACAAAACAATAAAGAGCAATGCTTTTATAAACTCAGAGACCTAACTAAAAGAACAAAAGAAAAGGGCTTGATGATGACTACTGAAAATATACAAACATTATTTTCATTATTCTCCATAAAAGTAAAATTAAGACAGAGCAATAGCTCTCAAAAAGACAATCTGAATATATTTCAGTGCAAATTATTCCAGCACAAATTAAAGAATACTATAATAAAATTGCTATCATGAAAAGTGGATAATAATGATGATAATGATAACCACATTGAATGTCTACTCAGTATCTCAGGAATTATGCTAAACTCTTTATATATTTCCCTACTACTGACAACAACTCTGCAAGTTGAGTATTATTGGCTTATTATTTTTTATGGATTAAAAATACCTGAGACTCATGGATATTAAGCAGATAGCCCAAGTTACACAGAGAGTAGGGGTGAAACCTCGCTCTATCTCAATTTAAAACTCAGACTCTTTCAGGTCTTTTATAATCATATTAATAGTTTGCAATGCTAATGACTATATTCAAAGATTCAATAAAAGTTTTTTTATAAGGAAATATATAGATTATCAAGACACTCTTGGCAAAAAAGTAGACTAAAAATTACTATATTCTTTATTTATGAATCTTAGAGAAACACATAGTAATCTATGAAGCTAGCAATATATGTGAAATCATGAACTGGAATAAATGTGGTGTAAATTAGATATCATTAACTTACAAATACCACACCGTGGAAATTAAGAAAATCAGCTCCATGAAAATAATTAATGCTGTTTAACCACCCAAAGGGTAGATAGAATATGTATCTAATTACTCAGATTGGTTTTATTTATGAGCAGTAAACAAAACTAAAGAATGTTGCTAAGTATAGGGTAGGAAACAATCATAAAGGAAGGGAAATCCTTTTCTTAGACCTGCTACACATTTGTGGATCTGAGTTTCTTAAAAAGAATTTTAGAGCTTACCAAAGGTTGTAGAAAATTAATGAATCAAAACTTAATTTAAAAGAACCAAAATGTATCAGGAAAATGAAAGATGCACCTGCAAGTAATTTAAGTCTGGGTACAAATACACAAAAGTTAGAAATTAAATTCAAATGACATTTTGAAATTCACTCTTAAAAATAAACCGAAACAAACAAAAAACCTTTATCACATTAGAGGACATGTAGACTTACATCCTTTGAGTTCTCTTTTAAATGCAAAAGTGTATTTTTCCAATAATTTATATCAAAAACTCTGAGGGGAATGGGAGGTACATTGGCAATGGTAAGTTGCACTCTCGTCTCGTAGCCCTACACCTTTGTAATAATAAGGAAAAGTCGGTTGGAATACCCGATTATAAAGACTCCTTTTCTGTAGAAAACTGCATCACATTGAAGAAGGTAACCCATTTTAAAAACTAGGTTACTTTCAGACTAAGTATCTTTACATTTTCTTAATTTATCTGGGGATGTGCCAGTCTCATAAGGTATTTAGACTTTTCCAAACCACTTTTGTGAATGGTACAACTGTTAACTGTAAAATTTGGGGAGATTCTAGTGACAGTCCTGGGAATGGATGATAACTATTGCTTCATAACAATTTCAGATTCCATTCTCACACTACTTGATCATTTCTAGATGCACAAGTAGTGTGACAGTGACCACCAGAGTCCCAAATGTGTTGAATTATTTCATATACTAGCTAAGCACTGATAGTATAGTTTTCCCATTTTCCCTCATTTTCAGTATCACATTTTGCAATTACATTTTGTGGTTTCTATATAATGAGGAGTAATTAGCACACGTTAGTGAAACTTATCTTTGTCAAAATTTTCATTTAAGCTTGGATCATACATGCTTACATGTGACTGCTTTTGATTTTACCTACAAAATAATGGATTTTTGTGGTCCAGTGAGCAATAAATGCTTTCTACCTCTCTCCTATATTTACCAGAAGACAGTAATGAAATGTCACAGATTGAACATCATTAAACTTATATTCGAGATCCCTTTCAGAATTTGTCACCTTTCCTGCTGCCGTGTGCCTTTTCTCCTCTTTGCTGTGTCTCATAAATTTTTATGACCTCTTTGCGTTGGATATCTGTAATTTTTCCCAGAGCTCTGATATGTACCTTCTAGCAGTAATAAAACTCTTGTCACTTTCCATTGCAGCTAGCTACTTTTAGAGTAAGGCTTACTGGCTTCACTCTGCAGCATATTAGATAAAATAATCAATATGCTCAGGTTGAAAAATTAAATGCAGCATTTGTGTAGCCATTGAATTATAGTGCTTTGAGCTTGGAACAGATGGTCTTATAAGAGATTTTCTAGCTTTCCTGAAATTATTTTTTTCCTTCTTTTTGTATCTACTTGATTTTGCATATACAATATTAATGATAAAGGAATTGCCCAAGACAATTGCTATAAAATCCATTTGGCTATTCTTGAAAAATGAAGTATTGTAAGTACTTGAAACAACTATAACATTTTCAAAAAACCTCCTGAGGAATGCAATTACCTTCTCGGTGAATTTAGAGTACTCTTTTATCTTACATTTGTGAACTTTATATGTGCTTTTTCCTACTCAGGTCTGTCTCTTAGTCTATATGAATTTATGGTATGATTATAATATTTCTGTTATAAGACTATTTTAATAATAACTAGTGTAATGATTTTAATATTTTTTTACCCAAAATAAATTAAAATTATCATTGAACCCCATCTATGCCTCTGTATTTCGTGTGGGTCTAATGTTTTTCTCAACTGAGAAAAATACTTCTCATATAGCCCACTAAAATTTGAATAATATATAGGCATTATATTGTATTCTTTACATAGGCAATTTGAAGAAGGATGGTTAGGCATTTAAGGAAATGATTGCCTCATTTTTCTTCTATGGATCTCAGGTCAGTGATTACTCTGTGAAATTTGGACAATTCCAAAGAGAACGAAACATGGAATTAATTTATTTATTTAATAAATATTTGTTGAGCATCCACTATGAGCTAGGTAGACATTTTTTTGGATCCTAGATATAAAGTAATTTATAAGATATGCAAGAACTTGTGATCTTAGATTTTTACTATGATCTAAGTATGAATTAAATTTATATTTTTTTCTTTCAAGAATAATATAAACTCCCAATTTTTCCAAGAGAGTCCCAGACAAGATCTTGAAATTATAAATATTACTGAATACAACTGATTTGATTGTCCAATCATTATGTAACTTTCAGGGGCTGGTAGAAGGAAACTTCTGCTCTTGTTCCCTTTCTCAAATGTCTGAGGATACAATGAGATTGTCCTTGGAATTTGCAGATGGTTGAAGACATGTCCTTTACAGTTTCAAGGCTGTGAAAACAAGTCCAGAATTACATTTAAATAAGGAAATCAGAGTATACGCACAAAGAGAGGAAGGAAAAAGCAAATTAGAACAGTCAGCAATGATGCACAAAACATCATTTGGCTAGATATAGATATTTAATCTTAAATTCCAGTTTGTTTTATAAATTAGTGATTTTAATATTAGACATAAATCCCATAAAACCATGTAAAATATGTTTTTCACTTTAAAATATCATTGTTTTTAATTCTCATATTTTACTAGAAAGGCCAGCACTCAACTGATGTTCAAAAAATGTATCATATAGAACTGGTACTCCAAATTAGTTAATAATTCAAGTTAATGAAAGGCTATGTCATAAAGGCAAATGGCACATTGGTGCCAGCAAAGGTGTTTTGGTATATCCCCTGGATGCAATCAAATCTTGTGAGAGCCCACGGAATGGGCCCTGCTACAGTGTGTGTGGAAGCCAACTTATCAAGGCTTGGAGTGCATTTTTCCCAGGTCTTTGTTCAGTGACTTCACTTAGATGCCCATCCATGGCAGGAATATTTACACTACAGAAATTGACAAATTGTACAAACATTTTTTTTTTTCTTTCAGTAAGCCATTTGTTAAGCATTAGCTAACACACAACTGTCTCTGAAGGAATGAAAGGTTTGCTCTTTGGCCTTCCTTACAGGTTTCATTTGAGAATTGCAACCAAGCATAACATCTCAGCGCTTAAGTGTGGGGACCTCCTCTAGGGAGCAGAGATACTTCATTCTTCCCAGTATGTGCAAATTCTATGTTTATCAGTAGAGGTGAGATTCTTAGCTCACTTTTCCTCACAGGGATTTAAACCTCTCTTCTTTTGTTGCTCTCTCCTTTTCTACTTCTCCCTTTCATATGTGTACGTAAAAATGTGTTTGTGTGTTTCAGTGGAGTTGTTGGCAGATGCGGTGAGGAGGGAAAAAACACAAATTTTATTGAGCATTAGCCATTGGCAAGCACTGTGCTAGATGCTTTACATATGCTCTTTTTAATTGTTTTTATTTTTTGAAACCATTGTAAGGAGAGCTGGCTTCCAAGAAAAAGAGATATGGAATTTTAATTTATCTTTAAAAGTTAGAGAAGTGATTTTCACAGAAGTGAAGTAACAAGGCAGGGCCTCGTATAAGCAAGAATTTTACAATACCAGTTTTTATATAGTAATAGTATAATAACATAATTGTTATGTAATGCTATTACATTTTAATATATTCAATCTCTTGATTCTCTGAACTATATATAACATTTGCTTTGATACATTTAAGGTCATCCGGAAATTATTGTACTATATGCTACATATGCTAAAATATCTGGGCATGAAGAAGAACTCTACCATTTTCCCTCTCTTTTAGACTTCTCAGAATAATACTACAATATGCAAAGCTATCTGGGCTTAATGAACAATGCCGGAATTTCTCCTATCTTTTATATTTCTTAGTTTTGGAAGACTGGATGGTCCACTTATCACTGCTATTACATACTGTAATGAAACCTGGTATTGTTTGTAAAAAGTTCCTTTTAATATAAACATGGTAACATATGGTTATGTAATTGAGAAACATTAATCTCACTTCAATTTTTGCTACTAAAAACTTTTTCAATTATTTATTTTGTATCATATCATAGCACATATATTATACATATGCTTGCCCATGTATGCATGTATGTATACATGTGTACACATGTGTATCTTTTCTTTAAATCATGCGTGAAACAGTAACATTTCTGAGTCTGAGTCTATCACGTGGGGAAACAAGTTAACCTTACACTACAGCATACATTTGTACTTCATTGTATATTCTTGAAGTTGTCTGGAGAGTGATTAGCTAAATATCCTCATCCTACATGTTGGAGATAGGGAATGAGAAACCAGAAGCCAGGAAATGCCAAACTCTTTTAGATCACTCTGATTCCATCTAGTAAATTACCTTTCTCTGAGATATTTTCAAGGTCTGAAATGATAATGTACTTACAAGAGGTCATCACGACTTCTGGCAGCCGTTAGAGTAGGTCTAATGTCTTTTAGTGAATATGAGAGTCTAAATGCATCGCCGCAAGTGTCAGGCTGACAGCAAATGCATCTCCTTCTCCAATTGACCCTTTCTGCTCCTGTCTCTCACATTCTTACCAGATGGGCAGTCAGTGAACAGGCTATCTTATCTGGAGGATTATCTTTTAACAAATGGGGCTATTTAAAAGCTAACCACGCTGCTAAAACTCTGAAAGCTTTGAAAGAGGCTTATCCTTCATACTTTAGCTACACGCTGCTGTCTTGGTGATTATCAAATAGCCTCATTGTGTTTGATATTTCATGTCTTTGAAATAATATTTCTATATTCAATTTAGGCACTATACTTATTAATATTGGGATGTACTGTATGACACAGTAGGAGTTATGTGGCAAAATTTTGGCTTAACGTTTCACAATAAAATCATTATGTGTCAGGGCAGTGAAAGAGCCAATGTGTTTGCAAGCATTATCCATTATCTCCAAGTGAAAGGGGTTGAAATCTACTAGTAAGGTATGAGCTGAAAGTTTGGTATAGTCAGAAAAGTAAGCTACAGGGGCTCGAAAAACCTGGGCCCTGATACTAAGACTCTCCCTAAGTCTGTGTAACCCTTTGTGAGAAAATTACCTGGTGAGGTCAGAGACCTTAGAGTAGAGATACTTAAAAATATAAATTTTTAACTCATGAAAAACAAGAGGATACATATTATTTTGTCCTGATACTATTGGAAAGAGTTTCTTGGAAGAAATTGTTATATGTAGCATATTCTTATCCTCAGGTGGCTGAGGGAAGTTGAAGAGGATATGGATTTGGGCTGTACTGATAGCAATGAAGGCAATGGCCTGGCCTCACGGCAGTGAAGGCCTGGTGGTTTTAGGGAACAAGGAGCAAATCATTTTATCACTCTGACTGTGTTTCTTTTTCTATAAAATGATGAATTTGAAATAATTGTTACAGGCTCCAGAGCCAGAAGACCTGCATTGAAATTCCAGCTCCGTCACTTACTCCTTGTGTCATACTAGCATAGCAATTAAGACACTTTGTGTTTAAAAAAAAAAAAAAAATCAGGAAATCTAACTCTCACTGGATCAAGGAAAAAAGAAAAAGAACAGAAAGAAATGGAATTTTATTTATTGATCCCATATTATGAAATGCAGGAATATTTGTCAAACCGTATCATCAGACTTCTCTTCCTAAGTCCCTCTTGGTGGCTCCTAGAAGCGTGGCTTTATTTTCCCTTGAGTTCAAATACTTTGGAATAATTAGACTAATTTGAATCACATGCTCCTCTGAAGCAATCCTTTGATTAGATAGATCCTCTAATGTTCCAGCCCTACTCCCTTGAAATTAAGGCAATTGGACAAAAATTGAAATTATTTCTTAATTTCCTATAATAAAATCAGTTATTTAGAATGGTGTGTTACATTGAAGGCATTTCATTATTCAAATAACTATCATGCATGACTATCTCCCACTGACTCACAATTTACATATTAAATTCTTTTCATCTGTGGTTAGGTAGGACAGTCATATTCTCCACATCACAGTGAAGTAGAAGTCCTGAACATGTTCTTTCTTCATTTTCTTTGCTTTTCTAATTAAAGTATGAGTTGTTTTGAAAAATAATTGAGACTATTGTGACTAGAGGGTTCTTGACTTAAGAAAGTTAGGTTTCCAATGTGTGCAGTTTCAGGTAATGGCAGTGTTGCATCACCTACATGAGATAACATAGAAGAGAGGAAATTAATTTTCTTTGGCCTGTTTATTGGAAATACGTTCACTATTATTTTATTGTTCAAACAAGGTGAAATTATTTGCAGAATTTTATAAGTATATGTATTTTCTGGGAAGAGGGTCCATAGTTCTTATCAGATTATCAAAAGAGTCCATGATTCAAAAATGATTAAGAATTAATGCATGAGATGATTTATTTTTCTTTTGAAAACTTATAA
>NW_012148174.1:8695870-8697749 GCF_000956105.1 Propithecus coquereli
GAACCTGTCTTTATGTTTTTTATGATTTTAAAAATTTTGGATTTTTTCCCCTTTTTTCATTTTAATAAAGTTAATTTTTGTGTTTGGTGAGAGACAGGGATCCAGTTTCATTCTTCTGCATATAGCTATACAATTTTCCCAGCACCATTTGCTGAAAAGGGTGTCCTTTCCCCAGTGAATGTTTTTATCTGCTTTGTTGAAGATCAGTTGGTTGTAGGTATATGGTTTTATTTTTGGGGTTCTCTATTTTGTTCCATGGATCTATGTATCTGTTTTTGCACCAGTACCATTATGTTTTCATTACTACAGCCTGTACTATAATTTGAAGTCAGGTAATGTGATGCTTCCAGTTTTGTTCTTGTTGCTAAGAATTGCTTTGGCTATTCAAGCTTTTTTTGGTTCCATATAAATTTTAGGATTTTTTTTTCTAATTTTGTAAAAATGACATTGATATTTTGATTGGAATTGCATTGAATCTGTATATTGCTTTGGGCACTATGGTCATTTTAACAATATTTATTCTTCCAATCCATGAGCTTGTGATGTTTTTCCATCTGTTTATGTTGTCTACAATTTCTTTCATCAATGATTTGTAGTTCTCCTTATGGGATTCCTCCAAAAGGCTCCTAGATTTGATAAATGAATTCAGGAAAGTCTAAGGTTATAAGATCAGTGTACAAAAATCAATTGCATTTCTATACACTAACAGCAACCAAGCTGAGAACAAAAATCAAGAACTTAATCCACTTATAATAGCTGCAGAACCTCTCTTTAAACTCATGTCTGTCTCACAAGTTCATGCTTTCATCCACTACATTACACAAATATAAGGGTAGATACTGGGGTAATTATTTTTAGACTGTATTTACAGGTTTCCATTTTTTTTTCAAATAGTGCTCAAATAAAAATCTTTGCACACATGTTTTTGTGCAAATACATAAGTAATTCTGTAGGATAGATTCTGAGAGGTAAAATTTTTGGAACAAGGTTAATATTTTAATGATTCATATATCTGGTATTGCTGCATTGTTTTTCCCATGGTCTTACCAATTTATAATCACACCGTATAGAACAGTGACCATTTTCCTCAATTTTACCAACAGTTAAAATTATGATAATTTTATAATACTTTTTTCCAATATGATATATGAAAAATGATACCTCATCATTGAACATTTTATGGGAGAGTTAACTATACAAAAAAATTAAAGATTTGATTCTTATCACAGCTGGCCAAATTAAGATTAAATACAGTGTTCCATTATGATATAAAGAAAACTTGCCAAGCCATATTAATTATTTGGAGACAAAGACCTTATTTGCAATAGCCCTGCCAAAACTGACATTAGCATAGTTGATGGGGCTGATGATTTCATTCTAGCCATGAATTGCCCCTTTGTTTTAAATGTTTTTGACCTGCCTCATTTTGCCATCACCAATACCACCCACCGAGTTGCATCTGTACCTGTCCACTCTGTTTAACTTCTATAGCAGAGCTTAAATTATCTTCATGCTTATCTAAGGCCACCCTGACATCTATACATTTTTCCTGAATTATCCCCCCACAACCATGTATGTGCATACACACACTCATGAATCCTAAGTTCTTCCCTTTGTACAATGCCCTTCCCAATAGCAGGCAAATGTGCTGCCTACCTCTTATATCACGGCACTCTCACCTTCACAAAGACCACACACTCCTCTCATCATGGCCACTTTTATCTTCTCTCCTTCAGAGCAAAACTTCTAAATGAGCTGTCCAAACTCAAATTCTCTACTCCAGGGGTGTGAAACCTTTTCATGTTGGAAGACCGCATTAATTTAGCTATAATCAAATAAGGCCACATTCAAGAAACTTCAATTAGGTATACTTAAAAAT
>NW_012148174.1:8699680-8701553 GCF_000956105.1 Propithecus coquereli
CACTTAAGGACCTAGAAGACCACATGTGGCCTTAATTCCACAGGTTCCCCACCCCTGCTCTACTCCTTCACTTGTCTCTCTTTAGTCTTCTCCAGTCCACTGAAATTGCTCTTATCAAGGTCACTAGTAATCTCCATTTTGACAAATTTAATGATCAGTTCTTTATATCACATTAGAATTTGACCTAGCCAATTCATTACTCAGTCTTGAAAGTATTTGTTTTCACTTTGCTTCCAATTTTAGTTTTTCTTTTTCTGTCTACCTGAAGACCCCATCACCTACATCTCTTTCAGACTTCTCACCAATCTAGTGACCCAGCCTTTAGTGTACTTACAGCTTATATGTTTCTGTTTATTCCCATGCTTCCAGATTTGTAAATCTACCGCTATGTTTCTGCTGTGCTCCAAATTTGCTTATTCGACATCTATCTCCATGGAGATGTCCAACAAAAATTCCAAACTTGAAATTTCCAAAACAAGAACTGCTGATTTTTAACAAACCTGTTCCTCTCTTGTTTTTTTTTATTGTTTTTAGTCACAGTAAATGGCATACCCATTCATTGAAATGTTTAGTCCAGAAACTTAGGTATCATTCTTGAAAGATAATTTTTCTTATACTTTCACTCATTCACTCAATAAATGCTTGTACTACCTTTAACTTATATGTCAAATTCTATCATTTTCCACCACAGATGCTGCTACTATCCTAGTCCAAGTCTCTGTGATTTCTCACTTAGGTTACTGGAATAACCTCCTGTCACCCTATTTCCCATCTTTCATCCCTTTAGCAACGGCAAGTGTTATCTTTTAAAAATGTAAATTATTTCATGCTTCTTTTCTCAAAAACCTCAAATAGCTTATCACATTCAAATAGAAAGAAAACTCTTAACTCAAAAGAATTGAAAATAAATATTCAAACAAATACTTCTACATGCATTTTCATAGCAGCACAATTCACAGTAACTAATAGGTAGAAGCAACCTAAATGTCTAAATACCAAAAAATAATTAAAAAGTCATAGTATATACAGGCATTGGAATATTATTTAGCCATTAAAAGGAATGAAGTACTGATACATGCTATGACATGGATGAATCTCAAAAATATGCTAAGTGAAAGAAGCCAGCCACAAAAGGTTGCATGCTATGTGGTTCTATTTATGTGAAATACCCAGAATAGGTAAAGCCATATAGAAAAGAAGACTCCTGCATAGCTCTTAAACTTTGTTGCTTACTGGTCTCTATTTACATATCCTATTGTAGCTATACTTGTTTCTTTGTTTATTCTTAGTCTCTTAGCATATTTTCAGTCAGTTTATTTGTGATTGATTTTCTATTTTCTTGTATTTTTCTTAAATCAAATCCTGGAATGGCTTATTCTGGCATTTCATTCAAGTGGCTTCTTAAAATATCACCTCTCACAAACACCTTCCCTCACCACTCTGTCTAAAATAGCTCATGCAAAATATCCGTAGCATAATAATGGCTTCCTAAATTCAAATCTTTTAAAAAATCAATTGGAAATATGAAAAAAATTATAGTTTCAATCAGTAAAACTGGAAAACAGCAATGGATAAAGCATACAAAGATGTGAAATGATAGTTGAAAAGATCAAAAAACAGAAGAAAAAGAAAAAAAACTTAGCAGAAAAGATTCAGTTATAAGATAGCTAAAGAAGAATAGATTCTAATGATTATTTTATAGGTGGCATTGAGTAAGGGAATGAAGAAAATGCAAATGAAAGAACAGAAAAAAATCACGAAGGCTATAGCCCAAGAAAGTTTTATAGAAATAAAAGATCTTCATTGCATATTAAAAAAACATGTTATGGTAATTCTATAATACACGCTAGAAAAATTTTTAGTCCTTAGGATA
>NW_012148174.1:8701708-8717676 GCF_000956105.1 Propithecus coquereli
CAAGAGTGTCCAAAGCGAGTAACTCTTCTTAGCAAAGAAAATCTTCGGTCATGACCCGAATGAAATATAAAACCTGCACCAAGTCAGTACTATCAGTTGATTCATTCAAAACAATTGAATAATATATATTTTCCTTTTGAAGTATTGCATAAGGTTGTTCTGTTAAGTTGAAGATATGGCCAATCAGTTACAGTTGTCTTTGAAAGGATGCAGTTAGTTGTTTGTGCTTTGAAATGTTATCAGGGTCTCAGCATCCTACAACTTTGGCAATGAATTCTTTGCTTCAGTGGCCTTATTTCCAGGTCTTATCGCTGCTTTGAAAAATTGTCTTCACTTTTTTCCCCATCTTTTAATTTCTGCAATACAACCTTTCACACCACTCCCTCTAATCTAAAATATTTGTGGTCCTTATGAGTGTTATAATGCTGATCAGCATTGGATTTCTTTAATGTTGATATTGCAGTATCACAAAGCAAGCAAACCGTCTTATCTTTAGCAGAAAGAAGATAATATTGCAATTCCCAATCATCATTAAAAAATCTGTTTTCTTCCTTCAGCATTCTCTTGGTCTTCTTTGACATGATGGGCTGTTAAACAGACAGAATTAAAAAATGCTGTTGAGCTGTGCAACTATTTACAAATTCCACTTCAAACAGAAACACTTGCACCATTGTCAAAAGCTGATAACAGACTGGCATACTCAACCCCCATAAACTCCTGCCAACCATCCTCATGGGGTAGTGGCACCAGTCAGGCAAGGGAAGTTAGAACTAAATTGTTAGTGTAGCAGCCATCAGTTTAGCCCTTATGGTTTACTAATGTTCTAATTGTGTCAGTCAATCTGGGAGGATTATTTCATTGAAATTTATTTTATTCTTTGGTATTTTAAATATGTTCATTTTAAAAATCAGATAAAATATAAGTATAAAAGACAAGCAAAAATGTATTAATAAAAATAAAAAGATTTGTTCTGTAAAATTTGGATTCAGTCAAAAGGCTGCACTTAAGGACCTAGAAGACCACATGTGGCCTTAATTCCACAGGTTCCCCACCCCTGCTCTACTCCTTCACTTGTCTCTCTTTAGTCTTCTCCAGTCCACTGAAATTGCTCTTATCAAGGTCACTAGTAATCTCCATTTTGACAAATTTAATGATCAGTTCTTTATATCACATTAGAATTTGACCTAGCCAATTCATTACTCAGTCTTGAAAGTATTTGTTTTCACTTTGCTTCCAATTTTAGTTTTTCTTTTTCTGTCTACCTGAAGACCCCATCACCTACATCTCTTTCAGACTTCTCACCAATCTAGTGACCCAGCCTTTAGTGTACTTACAGCTTATATGTTTCTGTTTATTCCCATGCTTCCAGATTTGTAAATCTACCGCTATGTTTCTGCTGTGCTCCAAATTTGCTTATTCGACATCTATCTCCATGGAGATGTCCAACAAAAATTCCAAACTTGAAATTTCCAAAACAAGAACTGCTGATTTTTAACAAACCTGTTCCTCTCTTGTTTTTTTTTATTGTTTTTAGTCACAGTAAATGGCATACCCATTCATTGAAATGTTTAGTCCAGAAACTTAGGTATCATTCTTGAAAGATAATTTTTCTTATACTTTCACTCATTCACTCAATAAATGCTTGTACTACCTTTAACTTATATGTCAAATTCTATCATTTTCCACCACAGATGCTGCTACTATCCTAGTCCAAGTCTCTGTGATTTCTCACTTAGGTTACTGGAATAACCTCCTGTCACCCTATTTCCCATCTTTCATCCCTTTAGCAACGGCAAGTGTTATCTTTTAAAAATGTAAATTATTTCATGCTTCTTTTCTCAAAAACCTCAAATAGCTTATCACATTCAAATAGAAAGAAAACTCTTAACTCAAAAGAATTGAAAATAAATATTCAAACAAATACTTCTACATGCATTTTCATAGCAGCACAATTCACAGTAACTAATAGGTAGAAGCAACCTAAATGTCTAAATACCAAAAAATAATTAAAAAGTCATAGTATATACAGGCATTGGAATATTATTTAGCCATTAAAAGGAATGAAGTACTGATACATGCTATGACATGGATGAATCTCAAAAATATGCTAAGTGAAAGAAGCCAGCCACAAAAGGTTGCATGCTATGTGGTTCTATTTATGTGAAATACCCAGAATAGGTAAAGCCATATAGAAAAGAAGACTCCTGCATAGCTCTTAAACTTTGTTGCTTACTGGTCTCTATTTACATATCCTATTGTAGCTATACTTGTTTCTTTGTTTATTCTTAGTCTCTTAGCATATTTTCAGTCAGTTTATTTGTGATTGATTTTCTATTTTCTTGTATTTTTCTTAAATCAAATCCTGGAATGGCTTATTCTGGCATTTCATTCAAGTGGCTTCTTAAAATATCACCTCTCACAAACACCTTCCCTCACCACTCTGTCTAAAATAGCTCATGCAAAATATCCGTAGCATAATAATGGCTTCCTAAATTCAAATCTTTTAAAAAATCAATTGGAAATATGAAAAAAATTATAGTTTCAATCAGTAAAACTGGAAAACAGCAATGGATAAAGCATACAAAGATGTGAAATGATAGTTGAAAAGATCAAAAAACAGAAGAAAAAGAAAAAAAACTTAGCAGAAAAGATTCAGTTATAAGATAGCTAAAGAAGAATAGATTCTAATGATTATTTTATAGGTGGCATTGAGTAAGGGAATGAAGAAAATGCAAATGAAAGAACAGAAAAAAATCACGAAGGCTATAGCCCAAGAAAGTTTTATAGAAATAAAAGATCTTCATTGCATATTAAAAAAACATGTTATGGTAATTCTATAATACACGCTAGAAAAATTTTTAGTCCTTAGGATATTTTTTTTTAATTCTCTGACATTCAAGCAAATAAGACCAAGTTGGGAAAATAGGTTGTTTTCAGACTTCTTCACAGCAATATTCAAAACAAGACAACAGCAAAAGCTTATTTTTTAAAAATGGAAGGAAAGACTGTGTGTGCTACGCTGTCTTTCAGGCATCAAAGTTATAAACACATAGTTTTAAACATCAGACAATTTAGGAAATACTATACTGGCAAGAGAATGAACATATACAATTTAGGGATTGTTAGATAAACTTTGATATAAGGAAGATTGTGAACACAATATATTTAATTGTAGATCCAAAACTAAAAAACAGGTATGAAAAGGGGTAGAATGATAGTATGTAAATACGTCATGTTCTGACAAATTAGAAATTTTGCAAGTTCAAACAAATGGATAATGAAAAGAGTAAAATGCCATTGATTTTCATGTGCGTAATATGTGGGAGTCAAAGAATATCATTTAAAGCTTAATTAGAAGCCTAAATAAAGAAAAAATATGGGCTAAGAGCTTCATAAAACCTTAACTCTTTCTCTCAAAGAACTTATAGTAATCTCTGCAAAAGTTTTCCAAAGTGACATAAAAAATGGATATGACTAGATTCTAGGAAGGAATGTCTATATTAAAACAATTAAAATTGTATTGTGAATTTAGGAATCTGTTCAAATTCTGGGCAAGAAAGCATGTACTATTGAAACACTCAGTACAGTTGTAAAATGTACACAAGCCTATATATGCCTTTACAAATATAGTAACAGCCTTTGAAAATGTCCTTATTTCAAATCCCAATCTAAATAATTTTCTTCCTTCCTTCCTTCCTTCCTTCCTTCCTTCCTTCCTTCCTTCCTTCCTTCCTTCCTTTCTTTCTTTCTCTTTCTTTCTTTCCTTCTTTCTGGATTTCTTTCTTTCTTTTTGGATTTCTTTCTTTCTTTTGAAAATGAATGTATCTTTTGAAACTATTATTGTAGAGTATACGTGTTTGTAAATGTGTTTTGTTTTTTGAGGCCATTTTGTTGTTTGTGTTTTGGTGGAGGTGGCGGTAGTGAACATGGCAGTATTGGTGCTGGTATTTCATGTAAATCATGTACTACCAAATGCATTTTATAATGTAGTATGTATCAATTTTTGCGTTTGTGTTCTTTTGTATCAGCTATAGCTAGTTGTTTTCCAATTGTTTGGCTTAATGAAGTAAAAAGCAATATAAATAGAATTTCTCCTTGCAGATGAATCTCATCCAGCTGCATTCAGCTATGAAAGAGCTCTTGAAAAAGACTACCCATTAATTTTCATTTCAAAAATATTTTGTAAAGTGGTTCATGGACCTTTGTTAATGGCTTGCATAATGTCCTTGGTTCACCATATGTTTTCTTCACAAAGCATCAGGCCAACAGAGAAATGGCCCTCCTGGGTTTTTTTAGGTTAGCTTGTTGGGAAAATATCACTAAGACAAATCAGGTAATTCCATTTAAAATCATAATTTTCTGTGATTTTTGATGGCATAAAAACAAATAAATGTTTTCATTTCTTTCTACTACATCTATTGGAATTGGCATAAGAATGGGTGTGTGTGAACTGAAGGAATCTACTCTCTCCAAAAG
Source organism: Propithecus coquereli (assembly GCF_000956105.1). Classification (NCBI taxonomy): domain Eukaryota; kingdom Metazoa; phylum Chordata; class Mammalia; order Primates; family Indriidae; genus Propithecus; species Propithecus coquereli. The sequence continues at coordinate 8,706,185 of NW_012148174.1, forward strand.
AAAACAATAGATACATGGCAAGCAGGATGGTTTCCTAGTGGACTATTATCACTCCTAACCTAAGCTGGAGACAAAGGGCAGCTCTGCATAGGGAGAAAAAATAATCAAGGTCTGGTGAGAGGATGGATAGAAGGATGCTCAACACCGTTAACCACACCATCAGGAGCAGAACACAGCCATTCTGCTTGTAGTGAACATATAAAGCCAAACCTATGTAGAACCCAAGAGCTTTCTCAGGAGAGAAGTCTACCTCGTTCTCTTTAATATGTGATGTCTACATAGTCTTCTTCATTTTTATTCTTTATAAGCCTGAAATCAGTAACTTGAATTAGACCTTCTATTTATTCTAACATAGGTAGGGTAAATTCCATTTGATTCTCTTTCCCGCAATATCCAAATTCAGTTCTCTTTTCTTGAGCATCTAGAATGGGAGAGCTTGCTTTTTATGCTTCTGTTCACAAGTATTTCTGGAAAACAAGCACCCTGCCATCTCTTCTGAGATAGTGTCTTGTATTAGAGTTTACTCTTGTGGTGGGATGCTTAAAGTCTTTGCCCCGGTTCAACCTGGTGCCCTTGGAAATCTGTGAGGTCCTCCTGCCTATGCTAAGATTATCTCCTCTTGAGGGTTTTACCTTTAGTTTTCCCCAGGGTCCCCTGCTTACCATTTTGGACTACTTCTCTTCAGTTACTAATATTGAGAAGATATTAGTAAAAATTATCCAGATCCTGTCAACTAACCCTCTTTCCACAGTATTTGAAGGAGCAGAGTAGAGAAGAGGCAAACCATTAGATGTCACTTTTGATATTCATAGTAGCAAGTTATTCACTATTATTGCTTGACAATAATTTACTTTTTAATTTTTTTATTATGTTAGATTCATGCCATTTGCTACTAAAGAGGAAATGGTAGTTTCATTCCACCATCTTCATCTACATTTTTCTTTTAAATAGTTATATCAATTTTTAAAAGAACTTTTCTCTTTGAAGTATTTATATCCAACTTATTAAGACATTTTTCTTTGAGAGGATTGTATGTATACATATATGTGTGTGTACATAGGTACACACGTGCACACACACATATACAGAATATTCTTCTTTGTTGACACTTAAAATTTCACCAATGGCATTCAATATATAATGGACTTTTTCAATATACCTAACTAAATGGAAAAACACACATGCTGTGTTCTACTCTATATTCACAACATTCTGATGCCAGATATGTGTGGATTTTTCCCACACTAGGCAATTCTCCAGTTCTCATCAGATACCAACTGGATATTCTACAATTTAACTCAATTCTGTCACTATCTACCTGGAGTTAGCATAGACCCCATAGGGTAAAGGGCTTTATCCTGTAAGATTATCCCCTACTTCAGACACCAATCACAAGTCCAGATTGTCACTTGTGCTTCTGACCAACCAACTGTAAATCGAAGGTTCCCATGACCCCTCCTTGAGTGGGGTTTGATCATTTGCTAGAATGGCTCAAAGAATTTAGGGAAACCATTTATTAACCAGATTACAGGTTCATTATAAATGGGTACTTCTCAGGAACAACTGCATGGAGGAGATGCATAAGGCAAGGCATGTGGGAAGGGATGCTGAGCTTCCATGCCCTCCCTGGGCCTGCCACCCTCCCAGCATTTCCACATATAAACCAACTCTGAAGCTCTCAGAACCCTATCCTTTTGGAGTTTTATGGAGACTTCATTAATCAGACATAATTGATTAAATCGTTGGCCACTGGTAATCAACTCAACCTTCAGTCCCTCTGCCCTCTGCAGAAACAGTGGGTGACAGGTGTGTGAGGGGAGTAGGGGCGTCCGAAAGATGTAACCTTGTAATCATTTCTTTGGTTTCCCTGGCAACCAGCCCCCATCTTGAGGCTATCCAGAAGCCCCTGGCCATCAGTGATATCATTAGCATGCAAAATACTTATCACTTCAGGGATAGGAAGGGTTTTAGAAGCTGTGCTAGGAAATGAGGGAAAAGACCAAATATATATTTTTTATTATGTCACACTGACAGTGTTTTTTTTAAGCATCACACAAAGAGCACATAAAAAATCATCATATTTCAAACAAGAAAAAAGAACAACAAATGAATGTTGAGGCTGGGAAATAGTTTACTTTTTTTTTTCTTCTTGAAGTTAAATTCTAAGGTGCTTCTGTAGCTAGATACTTGCTGTCCAAAAGAAAAAACAGTGTTGGAATTCTCGTTTGCTTGTTTTGTGATTTAGGTTTTCTAAATCAGATCTGCTCTTAACTTTGGACTTATTATATAAATTGATGCCTTCTATAGAACATGAGTAATACTAAAGTAGCTTCCCTTTCTTCTCTCAACCCATTCCCAAATGAGATTTGAGCCGTAGGAATGATGACTGGCGTTGAAATAGTTGGTCACCTGGAAACTTCATGAACTCTGAAATTTCCCTGTGTTGAATTATCTTGCCAGAAAAAAAAATAGTGGCATGTGTATGTATACTTGAAATAAGAAGACACTGAGTAGTGATAGTTTCCTAGTGAAGCTTTTATCATTACTCTTCATTCCATTTTTTCCTTTCTAGTTGAAGGTAAACCAGTTGGACACCCCACTTACTTTCGCACTTTCCTCCTTTTTTGTCCCCTCTTGCTTTTGTTTCTCCTTCAAACCAAGAGAGGCAGAAATGTATTCTTAGTCAAAACTATGGCTTCATGTACACACTCACACACAGACATACACATATCTCTTAGGTATCACCCCCACACTCTATACCTAAGATCTCTCTTTGTTTATATTTTGATTATCCACACAAAAGTAAGATGAATTAAAACACCTGGAAAGCAGAATTAGTCTACTTAAGCCTAAGGCAATCTAGTTCAAATCTACCATGCATTTAGTAGGTGGTGGTAGATTATTGCCACATCATAATAAATGACATATATCATCTAGGGCTTGATTTTACAATTGTCTCTTTATCAAGATTAATTAGTAAGCCAACATAGCTTTGGAGCAAAATATACTATGTTACTAAAAACAGCAATGGATGCTATAATGATTAAAACACTCTGTGCTGTTAAAATCTCTAAAAATACAAATTACGCTACTATATAAGAATTGCATGAAACTGCCCTTAATTAGTTGGGTCCTTTGATTTGCTAACCCGAAATTGTTCTTACTATGGAGAAATAAAAGTTATAGCTGAGCCAGACTATACATATGCATGTGTCTATATGTGAATATATATGTAATCTATATATGTATATTATATTATCATTGAGTATAAAATTGAAATAATTAGAAGTTAAAAATGAAAAAAAAACTCCTTTAATATTTAATATTCTAATAGCTTTGCTGAAATTCAAAGGAGAGATTTTATACCTAATTGCTTACCTGGCAGGATTGATATGAGTATTACTATTTATCTGACAGAAACATCTGTAAACCACCTTGACCTTCTCAAAGAAGGGCTGTACTAGTGATTAGAGAATCATGTCTGTTTTCCTGTTAACCCCAATCTGAAATCAGATTTTCTTTTCACATTAATAGATAGAGTTGACATAATGAAAAGGATTCCAGTGAGTGGCAGATGGTCTTGAGAGATAGTATGGATGATTATGAGCAGAATTTTATAGTCTTCTTTTGTTGATTGAAATTTTTTAAAAATCTGTGTTTATTGTGGATAACTTTATGTTTATCGACACCATATGCTAATACTATGTAAACACAGAATGTCTCCACATTTAATTAATATTCTAGTTACTGAACTTCTCGGTGAGTTAAAAGATTTAAAATAAGTCAACATATACTATCCATATGTTGCTTTTTAGCAAGGGTGCTAAAAAATGTAAAGGTTTGACTTACCATGTGAAGATATATTAATAGATATATACATTTTTTGAGAGGGTCACATATTAAACACTCTGTTTCTATATTAGAAGTTTTTGCTTGTCCTCAGTGAATGTTTTTTAGTATGTATGTATGCATCGTCTTTACTGTCACTATTAATTCATACTTTGTGACTACCCCTTGCACATATTCTACCTATGTAAATCTGTATTGGCACAAAGAAGTTACTGTAAATTTTGATTGTTTCTTAATCATCCTTAATTGTAATTATTTAACTCATCCACTTTTGATAATTAAAAATGGAGGGCATATACTATGTAACCATTTATTATAAGAAACATTATTTGAAGAGTAATTATGAGCTAGTATTTTATAAAGCATGTTGTCGGGTTAGGAGCCAGAAGTAGAGGAGAGAGATAAAAGATGAATAAAATATTGGTAAATATTTATGTGGCTCTACAGAAGATCAAATTTCATGATGAAGATTAAATCCAAGATAAATACTTATAAAATAATTTATACTGTAATAGCACTTGCATAAAGTAAGATATTTGAGCACTTTGTGGAGAGAAGGGAGGTAAATTAATCCTGCTTATGTGTCAATTGAAAGACATATGGAGATATGGGTTTTTTACACACTGTAGTGTCTTAGTTTGGTAAAGTCGCTATAGTAAAATACCACAGACTGAATGGCTTGTAAACAACAGAAATTTATTTCTCATAGTTTTGGAGCCCTCATGACCTAATTACCTCCCAAAAGTCCTACCTCCTAATACCATCACCTTGGGGGTTAGGATTTCGACATATGACTGGTGAGAAAACAAACATTCAGATCATAGCACAGAGATAGATGGACATTCTAAGCAGAGAGAAATATATACAAATAATAATACAAATAATAGAGTTATTTGAAGGAAACAGCAAATAGTTTTCTGGGGTGAAAGCTATACATTAAAGAACAAAGGTGGTATATTTGAGGCTAGTATATGAAAAATTATTACATTGAGATAATATAAGCCCCTCAGAAAATTTCAATTAGAGTAGTCACATGAGAAACTTGTGTTTTAAGAAGGTCAATTCTGGTAACAATAGTGAGGACATGTTATGAGATTAGCAAGGTAAAGAGTTTACGTGGTGGCCAATGTAATATTAATGAGCTTTCCATGAAAACAGTTTATAAACAAATGCAATTGGGAAATTCACAGTCAATAGAAGTATTGTATAAAAGATTGACTAATAGATTACTTGGAATTTTGGTATGTTAATATGCACTTGAAGCAGACATATAAACACACACACACACATGCATCCATAGTATCTGCATTATTATCCTAACTTGTATTGCTGTAGGAAAAAAGAATTATTAGTTGCTCAAGGACACACAGCTAATGAAAGAGTGGAGCTGGGAGTCTAATCCATATCTATTTAACACCAAAGTTGTTAGTCACCACACTAGATTCATTTCACTGGAAAAAAAAAATGGTGAGTGATATTGTTAGACAGTGGCAGAGAGATGGGGAAGAGGAGGAAACTTCAGAAGATGATCAGAATATGTGATCAACAGGATCTGTTAAATGCTAAATGTAAGGTTCTTAACAGATGGGCTTCACGAGGTAAATGAATCTCTTGGCGATGTGTGTGAAACCATGCTTAGTAATACATACACATGTATGCCTCATTCTGAAAAAAAGACATTCTAACTTTTATCAGATGTAACCACTAAAAATGTGAGACTCATTGGTAGTGAGACAAAGATGGAACTCTGGGGTAGATGAAATAAATACAGAGGAGGAAAAAACAGAAATGAGGGAGACAATCTTAGGAAAGCAATACTCCAGACAGAAGTCAAAGGAACAGGAAGCTACTCTAGGGACTAAGAGCGCAGATGCTGGAGCCAGACTGTGTGGAGCACAAGTCCTGGTCCTTCCAGTAGCTAAGATTTTGTTTGGGTTATTTAGCTCTTTTATGAAAGTTTTCCTCATATATTAATATGATGAAAATAAAAATAGTAACCTACCTCATAGGGTAGTCATGAATATCAAATGGTTTTATACATGTTAATTGTTTAGAAAAGTGCACAGCACGTAAGAAGTACAAATCATGAACAAGGATCTTCCCTGGGGATTTATATATGCTATTAATCCTCATAGCAACTTCAGGAAGTAGATATTATGAATCCCCATTATGCAGTAAAAAAACTGTATGAAAATAAAGTAGACCTACAGCTCTGTTTTGCTCCTCAACCTAAGCTTCTTCAAGTACACTCTATAGCCACGACAGGCTAGCAAAATATAGGGTCTTGAATATGCATAGGCTTGCCAAATTCTATAGAGGAAGAATACAAAACACAGGAAGCTATTGGATTAATGTTTCTTATAGGAGGCATGAGATCACACACACAAAAATAATTTCGTAAGAATGGACTTGGTTGATGGCAGATTGCAAGAAAATTTAAGCACATATAAACAACAAATGCAAACTAAACTCTTATGAGTTTTCACATTACAGGGAAGAAGCAGACAGGTTGTATCTATGAAGGACTAAGTTATCTGTGGAATTTGTGTATGTGTGTTTGTGTATGTTTCTAACATGTTACTTTTCTGTAGAAGATGGAAGATGAATAGGGCTTGCTAACATACTAGCATGTTCAGACGAAGGAGCCATTGGAAAGAAAAAGGTAAATGACATCGAAGAAGGAAGGAACAATAGATGTAGCAAAAATTGTAGTAGAAGTGTATTGGAATTAGGGAAAGATGCCTAAGTTCCTAAAACAGGAAGGAAGTTAAAGAAGTTGTTGGCCTCTATTGATCCAGTGATTCGGTAACATAGATCAGAAACAACTTCCTGAGTGTTTAGGACGCACCGTGCATTGTTGTAAGTGCTTTGTGTGAATGAATTTATGCAATTCTTATCAGAGCTGCTTTGAGGTAGCTACTATAAATAAGAGGATAGTGAAGCACAGAGAGGTCCTCCAGCTGCCATGCCGAGGCATGAACTTCTGCAGGTGGCCTCTGGAATCCAGGTACTTAACCTTTCCAGTGCTCTGCCCTCTCTGCCCAGTTCCCTCTCTGGGCTTTTGGAAGTGGGAGACTATTTCAGCATTTTCAAATGCAGTGAAATGTATTAACAGAGGTATCTGAAGTAGGAAAAATGAAAAGAACCTAAAACATAAAGATAGGGGCAAGTGAAAACAAAAGGAGCAAGAGCCAAAACAGAAGATAGAAAATTAGCAGAAGATTATAGAAATAGGGGAGACGTAGAGCAAAAGTAAAAAGAAATGAAGACAGATGCAAGCTACATTAGATACCAAGTTAAGTATGTTATTAAAATTAAACTACTTTAGTTATATCCAGCACATGTATTTTTAGAATCACATTATAGGGTTTGAAATTGTGTCTATTTCTTTAAAAATTAACTTTCATAAGTAGCTTCTACTGCCTTTTAAAAATTATCCTCCCTTCTACAATGTTTCTGTCAGTTTGTGGAATAGTTGCATAGAAAAGACAAATCATGTTGAGAAAGAGCTTGCTGGCAATGCCTAATTATAAATAATAAATTATGAAAATAATAAGTTACAGAATTTGGAAATCCTGACAGAAATTCTTTAATGCCCCTAAATATCTTGTATCTTTTACAAACTACTTCTATATTTTAAATATAATATTTTGCTTCATATGGGGATTTTTGAAGGTACCTGAGCAAAACCCAGGAATATGAAGGTATTCATATAAATTACTCAGTAGTAATTTTGCTCATCAAAATTGTTAGCTATTTAGGGTAAAGGAATTTCTACAAGATAATAAAATACAGTTTTAGATTTTCAATAACCAATTTGGTATATACAGTTATTTTAAAAAATAATATTTTAAATAATAATATTTAAATAATAATATTTTAAAAAATATTTCAGCCTACCCTACATTTAAGTATGAAATTCATAGGAACAATAAAAATTAACTTTTTGTGCTGTTATATTCAAGAAGTTTTGTAGAAAAGAGTATTAATCGATTATAAAAACATTTGGGCTTTTTTCTTTTTTTCCTGCCCTCTGTATTTAACCTCAAAACTAAAAATTCTAGTTTTTATTAATTACTTGAAAGGGAGAAGAATTTTAAAAAATGAATCCTTAACTGTATTATTTTAACTTGCTAAAGATTCCAGTGGTTATACTACTTTGAATACGAAACAATACAAATTTTATTATCTTCATTATATCTAGACTTGTTTTTTTTTTTTTTTTTTTCTCAAGCAATGTATTTATTTTTCTTTGGGAATATGCAGCAAATTGAATGGCACCTTTTGGGATCTCTCTTTTCCTGGTCAAGGAAAGAAAAAAGTAATGAGTATTTAACCTTTTCTTTTCTTATTTTTTTAATAAAACATAATTAAAGAAAGAACACTTAAATTTCAATCAGCAGCAAAACCAATCCTTTACACCAAGAGATATTTCTTATTTCAGCTTGGTACTTCCCAGGGCTTTAGCTCACTGAGTAAAGATATGAAAGATTTCCACAAAATGCATATTCCTAATCAGGTTCCAACCTAGAGCATTTCGAGATCAACGATTAAAACAATTAAAACATCCCTTCTTACCAAAGCCTCAGGCTAACCCATGGTACATTTAGTGTGAAAGTTATTGTAAACCTAAATGAAGAGATCTTTATCTTAGTAAAGGAAATTATTCTACCAAAATGCTAGGGGACTTCAAAATGAATGATATTTGCATTCTCTGAGGCTTCCTATAGCATAGTATGTATGATTCAATTTTTATGTGTCTCTATATTAAGAATCATTTGAGCTAAGTTTGTTTTCTCTTGCTTACTTCTTGCTGAGAACTCCATGCTACTGCATTTATTCATTAAAAAGAAAAACACAATATTTGCTGTTATAAGGAAATTAAGTGCAAAATCCAAGAATTTATTAGGAAATTGCACACACTGTGTGCATGCAGATGTAAAGGAGTTAGCATTTTTTCCTCCTATTTTCAGTTCCTTAGCAGTGTTGTAGAACATTTCCTTAATTATCACTTAACAGTTACAGAAATTGTATGGGGTAGGACTTTTGGGGAGATTACATTCTGGTTACCTAATAGGCAGAAAACACCAATCCATGTTTATTATGTCCTACAGGTTTTTACTCTTCAGCATAAATTATATTTTTTCTTGAGGAAAGAGAAGCAGATATACTTACTAGGCAATGAAATGTTGGGGAATACTAAGCAAAGACATTTTACCACAGTTTATTAAGAATAATTATTTTATTTTTATTTTAAGATCCCAATGGGATTTGTAAAAAGTGGGGGAAAAAAAAAAACTACAGAAAAGTTTCAGTTACTCGGGGAGTAATTAGTTAGCTGGCCAATTGTTATAGGACGCTTTTTTCAAGATTTGCCTTCAGTTTTCACAGAAGCAATGCCATTGCTCATTACAACTTCATCCTGAGTAGAAATAGAAAGAGAAACAAAACTAGTTAGTATCAGCTTGTTTGGCTATGCGTTTGGTGAGGAAGATGTTGACGCTGTGGATTAAAGTAGAGCTTTTATTTATTGTGAGTCGTTATTCATCCATCACTAGTTTTCCCTAATGAAAAGTTAGCTGTAGTTTACCCGCCAACAGATCAATTCCATTTTAAGTTCAATTTATAAAGTGCGGAGACAGCCATGAATATAAATAGTTCAATTCATCAGGTCTTCACAGTGGACACCCAAAATTGACTAATCAAAACCTAATTTTGCCACTGGCCTAGAGAGAAAGTAAGTTCAGAAATTTCAAATCCTCTTTTTTGTTGTTGCTGTTGGAAAAGGTTCCTGCCTTTATTATTACTCTTTGCTTCTGTCTATTGTATCCAGCACAGTGGTATAATATCAATGGAGCTAAAAATTCTAGTAACTTGTAGGAGCACAATGGCATAAAGAAGCTCAGGTAAAGGAGAAAGCCTCGAACTCTACAGAAAACTTTTGCATGAAAAGTAAAGGACCTGCTGAGAAGGAGAAAAATCTAGCCTAACTTCCCATAAATTTCCATCCCTTAAGCAGAAAATGCATATTTAATTCTGTTTTGTTTCATAACATGAGTTATCTAGCTCAAGAAGGAGTTAAGTGAGTAGTAAAATCAGAGGATGTTGTAAAATAGCACTGCAGTGTCCAAAATGAAATTTTTTATACTTATCAGTTATTTTCCTGAGTTCCAACACATATTGTCTAGGATCTACACGTCTCCATGAGATTCCATTTGTAAATTTTTTCAATGTGTACAAACACATCCATACACACACACATATCCATACACATACTGGAAGAACTAGGTGACATTGTGGCAAAGTATCACCATGCATTTTTTTTTTTTTTTTTTACTTTTTTTAAAATTTCAGAATGTATTTTGATTACCTGCATTTGCTTCTCTGTTGGTGCCAAGTAATGAATAACTGTTTTTGTTTGCTTGTCAGTTTGAGTATTTCAAATTGGCATCCAAATATATATTCTTGGGAACTGAAAGTTTTCAAATTTTAAGAACAGTTGTCCTTTTACTTAATCAATTGCTGCTATCAGTTCTATGACCTTGGTGTTAAGACCTGGGTGAACTACTGAGTGGAAAATAACCTGCATTTTGGTGATCATCATAGTCTCCATGTTCATATTCTTCACCTTTTACAAGACCTAGTCTTAAAAATGATTTAAAAGGGCAGAGCATAGTCAGACTAGTGGGGCTCTTGAGTGGGATCTCCTAACCTCACTTTGGATCACAACTGCTTTTTTCTAATGGTCAGGAATACAAGCCCAAAGCCTAATCAAACTCTCTCAAAAGGCTTCCTTCCTTTTACCTCCCTTTCTTCTTATTAGCACGAGAAGTTCTTCTTTTTGTATCAAATCCAAAACTTGCTATTTGTTTTAAGAGAGACATTAAAGGGTAACATGTTATATGGTTGTATCAGAATATCATATGCACCTTATAAATATGAACTATTAAGTATCCATAAAAATTAAAAATGTTTTTAAGAGAGAAGCATTAAAGGGTAGTAAACGATAATATAGAGTTAAGAGAATGTCTTATGCAGCCAGGTTGCCTGTGTTCTGATTTTCTGCTCTACTACTTGCTAGTTCTGTGACAATGGACCTGATGTTTGGCTTTTTTTGTGTGTACAGTTCACAATCTATAAAATAGGGATGGAAATAGCACTTACCTTGTATGTATTGTTTGATGAATTCACAAACCAGTGAATAATCATATTTAATAATTGCAAGTAACTTAATTTAAAACTGAAATTAAAGTTTTATTAAGGTAGTGTTTTGGTGCCATGTCATATTACAATCAGTACCATGTCTATATGAAAAAATGTAATGGTCTATGAGATTACCTGAGCTAAATGGACAGTCTGCTCTACTATCCCCATGACATTTTTCTTTTCAAGCCTAAGAGATGACTTTTATTTTACTTTTATTGGCTGTAGAATTAAATCTTAAAATTCTATGAAAAATGCAAAAAATCCTCATGTTTGTATACAGATATTAATTAAGTGACATCATTGTATCTTAAGGTTATTAAGAGTTCTCATACATATGCTACTGTGTATCAAATGGATACTCATTACTAAAAAAGGGAAGTTAATAAATGATCAAGAACTTAGTTTTGTATAACTTTGATGATCATTAATAGTCAAAG
>NW_012148174.1:8719225-8724590 GCF_000956105.1 Propithecus coquereli
AATCAAGTCCCGTTTACTTATTTTTGTTCTTGCTGTGATTGCCCTTAGGATCTTCTTCATAAATCCTTTGCCTAGGCTGATGTCTAGAAGAGTTTTTTCCAACATTTACTTCTAGAATTCTTACAGTTTCATGTCTTAGATTTAACTCTGTTATCCATCTTGAATTGATTATTGTGAGTGGTGAGAGATATGGATCCTGTTTCAATTTTCTACATGTGATTATCTGATTTTCCCAGCACCATTTATTGAATAGGGATTCTTTTCCCCACTTTATATTGCTGTCTAATTGTCAAAGATCAGATGGTAACATGTGGATGGTTTTATATCTGGGTTCTCTGTTCTGTTTCCTTGGTCCATTTCTCTATACTTGTAACAATGCCATGCCGCTTTGGTTATTGTGGTCTTGTAATATAGCTTAAAGTCTGGTAAGGCAATGCCTCCAAATTTGTTCCTTTTGCTTAAGGTTGCTTTGGCTATTCAGGCTCTTTTCTGGTTCCAAATGAAGCTTAGAATTATTTTTTCTAGAACTGCGAAAAATGACATTGGTATTTTGATGGAGATTGCATTGAATCTGTAAATCACTTGGGGGAATATGGACATTTTAACAATGTTGATTCTGCTGATCCATGAGCATGATGTGTTTTTCGATAGAAGTGTTGACAGTAGGCATCCTTGCCTTATTCCAGTTCTGAGTGAAAATGCTTTCAACTTTTCCCATTCAGTATGATGTTGGCTGTGGGTTTGGGGGGGTCTATGGCTTTCATAATTTTGAGATATGTTCCATCTATGTCTATTTTGTTAAGAATTTTTATCATAAAAGGTGCTGAATTTTGTCAAATGCTTTTTTTTCATTTATTAAGATCTTTGTTTTTGCTTCTGTTTATGTGATGAATCACATTTATTGGTTTATGTATGTTGAACCATTTTGCATCCCTGAGATGAAGCCCACTTGTTTGTGGTGGATTATTTTTGATATGCTACTGGATTTTGCTAGGATTTTATTGAGGATTTTTGCATGTATATTCATAAGGGGTACTGATTAAATTAAAATCTTTCTGCTCACCCAAACAATCAACATAGATAATAGACAAACTACAGAATGGGAGAAAATATCCCCATGCTATACATCCGATAAAGGGCTAATAACCAGAATCTACAAAGAACTCAAGCAAATCAGCAAAGAAAAATCAAACAACCCCATTAAAAAATGGGCAAAAGACATGAACAGAAGCTTTTCAAAAGAAGATGGACTAATGGCCAATAAACATGAAAAAATGCTCAATGTCACTAATCATCAGGGAAATGCGAATTAAAACCACAAGAACATGTCACCTAACTTCACTGAGAATGGCTTTTATCAAAAAGTTCCAAAACAAGAGATGGTTGTGTGGATACGAACAGAAAAGAACACTTATACACTATTGATGGGACTGCAAACTGGTGCAATGTCTATGGAAAATAGCATGGAGATTCCTCAAAGAACTAAAAAAATAGTAGGCCTACCATTTGATCCAGCAATCCCACTACTGAGTATTTACTCAAGAGAAAAAAAGTCATTTTGTCAAAGGATGCTTGCACTAGAATGTTTATTGCAGCACAATTCATAATTGCAAGGATGTGGAATCAACCCAAATAAGTCATGAGTGAATTAATAAAATGTGGCATATGTACACCATGAAGTACTACTCATCTATTAAAAAAATGAATTAATACCTTTGCAACAATCTGGAAGGAACTGGAGAGACCATTCTCCTAAGTGAAGTATCACAAGCATGAAAAAACAAACATCACATGTACTCACTATTAAGTTGGAGCACTCATGTGCAAAGATGGAAGTAAAACTCAACAGAAATCATGCAAGTGGGAGGTGTGAGGAGAGTACAAATGAAATCATACCTAACGGGTACAATGTACACTAACTGGGTGATGGGCACACTTATAACGTTGACTCAAGCAGTACAAAAGTAATCCATGTAACCAAACATTTGTATCCTCATAATATTCTTAAATAAATAAATAAATAAATGTTTCTTTAACACTGTTGTTACTATTTCATCAGAAAACTACAATCATACAAAAATATCAGTGGAAAATGTTGTCATTACTTATGCATAAGCAGTGAACCAGTGCCATTGTTTTTAGAACATTTAATGAGGAGAGTAAGTTGCACGGCCCCAAGAAGACATGTGTGTGTGTGTTGTATTAATATATGTATCTCTGGAAAGTAACCATTAGCTAGTGGATAGAAATAGCTAATTTTAACATCTGTAATTAATGGCATATTGCTGCTTACAATTTTCCGAATGATTTATTTGTATGATAGAGTTTCTCTAAATGTTAATAACTATTCCAAGAAAAAGAAAATTCAGTAGTGAAATATTGGGGAAAAAAACTACATGAGATACTCTTCTGTTAGAGATAGACCATGGAAGATTTGAAGAAGGCCTGCAGTGAGAAAATGTATTTAACTTTGTTTAATCTCAGTGTTTCTCAAATCATTTACCCACAGGTCACTTTTCTGTAAACACTTTTGACAGCACACTGAGGGAAAATTCTAGACGCGTTAATAGTGTGCTTTTTTCTGACAAAGGAATTAAAATCTGTAATTTTTAAAAGAGAAGTAAGTATCCCAAATGAACTGTAATATTTTATAGATTTATAGTAAGGCTTAATAGCAGTGGTATATTCCTTGAGGATAGGAGTAAGACAGTTATATCACAAATAATCTCACATGTCTTAAACTGAAGCTACTTTTACTCTTCCTTAAATCAAATAAGCTATAATAAAAGCATAATATATATGAGAATATGATGCAGGTTACTTTTTGTTTGTTGGATATGAAGAAATAAAGGGTAAAAATATGTTTACTATATTCAAAACAAAAGCATAATAGGCCACCTGTAGCTATGCTTCTGTAGCACTCACCCTTGACTATATAAAACTTGATGTAGTTCACTGAAACAAAATAAAACACATAAAAAGCATTGCTATAGTATTTTTCTTAGAGTTTCTTCTACCTGGCTTATTATCTAGTAGGAAAAAGAAAAAAGAAAACCTCTGCAAGAACAATTTACAAACTATTTCAATTAAGTCTCTTACTTTAAGTTATCCTATAAGTATAAAATAAAATAAAAAGCCAGATTTAGAATTATATTTTGTGCCTCATTAATTCAAAATTGCCATTTTATTTTGTAAATGTCATAATTTTAAGTCCTACTAAGATCATTTTAGTTGCTTAAGCCTTCTTTAATGAGACTCCAAAATGTATTATGCAAAGACTGTTCAATCAAATGAAACCTAAATCTTTCTAGGAGATGAATACATAAGCAATTTGTGTTTATGAGTATGAAATAGATTTATAGAGATTTTGATGTCAAGGAATGATCTTGATTATTAGACGCCTTGGGACATACGCTTTGAACATGAGTTATATACTAATATTGTAGGATTTGTTATATGAACATTAAAAATACCTCAGTTTACTTAGTTATAAATTTTTTGACTTCTAGTGATTTAAAATTCCCTTCTGAAGTTTAGAGAATTTGCCTGTATAATTATTACAAATAAAAAAAAAAACTATAGGCTAGCACAAAGCATAAAGTCTTTCAAAGAGACAGGCTTTAAACATTGCAAAAGCTCATGTATTTTACACTGTTTTATATATTTTAAAGTTATGTTAGTTCTATAGTGTGATTGGTATGGTGATTTCACTGGAGGATGCAATTATCAAAATTAATTTAATGAACACTTAAGATTTTCATATATTGCATATAAATTAAACCTCAATTTTAAAAAGTACTGTAGGTCTTCTTAATTTCTTCTTCTCTCTCTTCCTGATGCCCAGCCTCCCATCCATCTACTATCACACTGAAACAAAACTATAAGGATTACATTAATATAGCATTATTCTTTTGTCAGTGGAGATTATATATTCTGTATTTTAATGGAACAAGAAGGAAGAGAAAGAGGAAGAGGAGAAAAAGGAGAAGGCTCTATTTTATCTCTGTGAAACAGAGAAAGGATTACTAAAATGGCAATTGACTCTATTTGATACATATCCTATAAGTGTGCATTAGAGTGTATTGCTTAATAATAATGTGCCCCTCAGCACAAACCTAGCATACAATATGCCCTGATTAATATTTGTTAATGGAGGAAAGAAGGGAAGAAAGAAATGAAAGAAGGAAAGAGGAGGAAATGAAGGAAGGGAAGAGGGAGGACAGAGGTGGGGAGGGGAGAGGGCAGAAGGGGAAAGAGAAGAAGACAGGAAGGAGGAAATTTGAACCCAGGACTCCAAAAACATTTGGAAACATTTGAATTCTCAAAGAGCAAGTCTCTGTAAAAGAAAAGAAACTTCTTTATAAATTTATACCAAGCAGTATTTCATTTAGATGCTTCATAGATTGAATATTAATTCTTCAAGTTTGAATATTAACTTCACCTAACAGATATTTATTAATCACATGAGATACCACAGACCCATGTTCCCCATTCTGGAATTAGTAATTTTAGCCAGTAATGTACATCCCTATAATTGAGCATTCCCTTTAACCTGTAGCCCTGTTTGAATTTGTCTCACTTACATTTTTCTCACAACAAAATCAAGTCCTCTAGTTGTCTACTGATGATGGTATAAACCTTTGCATAAAATAGATTTAAGCCAGCCAATATCAGATAGGACTTGTATTTAGATTATTATTAAGGATGGTTTAATTTGTAACATTTACCAATTATAATATGAAAATATTTTACTTTTAATGTTCCTAACATTGGGATAAACTTACTTTGTAGTAAGTAGGTTAAAAGGAAAAAAATGGTGAGAAATAGACTTTAAATATAAGTGTTTTCACTAAGCAACCTGATTCTAAAATAATAGCCTCCCATGGGATGATGCTGATGAGCAAGCATTTATTGAAATGTGAAACCTGATATCTTTATCAAGTAATTCTGTATTTATTTTTTAAAATGTGCATTCCTGGGTTACCTGTCAGCTTTCAAAATTAAAATATTGTAGACTTAAAGAGAAGATGCATTTTGAATTATAGAGATGGGACCATGTCAATTTGGAAAAAAGTCGATATCTAGACATCAATCTTAGTTTGTGTTTGAAAACTTTCTTTTATATTCATTACTAAGAAGAGAATGAAAAATAAGGAAAGTGGATAATTTAAAAAGTTTATTCAAAAGACATCAAATCATTCTTCCTTATGGCTGAGTAATATTCCATGGTGCAGCTTATACCGTATTTTGTTAATCCACTCATGACTTCCTGGGCATTTGGGTTGATTCCACATCTTTGCTATTGTGAATCATGCTGTGATAAACATTCGAGTACAGTTGTCTTTTTTATAAAATGACTTCTTTT
>NW_012148174.1:8724640-8725614 GCF_000956105.1 Propithecus coquereli
ATCTATCTTACAATGATTTAATAAGAAATATTTCTGAAAGGAATGTGGTTTACTTTTCATAGCCAGCTACAAAATAGAGAAGACTGGAAAACTCTGGAGGATCTTTTTGTAAATAATAAATAAACAAAAAATTGTTTTTTGAAGTTTCTGTGGCTTCAACTCTGGAGGGAGGAATCTTGTTTACATAAATCATATACCTGAGAATTTAAATTTGCAAACCAGAAACATAGAAAATATATTAAATGGATTCCATCCAAACGATTCTCTTTGGCTATAGGATTTTTATGCAAAAATTTTCCCATAAATTTTCTGTGTATCTGCATATATGTGTGTGCATATATATGCTTTGCAAATACATAAATACATATATATAATTGTAGATTTGATAAATATTCATATATGGACATATAGAGAGAGGGAGAGAGAATGTCAGCTCTTTCTTTTTAGTATACCAGAAATACTATTTAAAAAATTTTAAAATATCAACTCAAATAGATCCTTATCCTGCTATGCATTTTAATTCATTTTATAAATGAACCATAATTTATTTTCCAGTCATATATTGGTATACATTCAATATTTTTCAGATGATCTTGCAAGCTTGCTATTATGAACAATGTTCTAATGAATGTGTTAGATCATAAATTTTTGTAGTATTTTCCAAGAATACATTTTTAGTCAAGAAATTCCCAAAGAAAGTATACATTTTAAATTTCAGCAGTTGTTGCTGAATATCCTTTAAAATTCTTGCATCACAAATACTTTCACAAAATTGTCTTAATTCACCTTTTGCAAGCATAGTAGATTCAAAAAATTTAACCTGTTTTAATCTACCTTTCTTTAATTATGAATATCTATGTCATAACCATTTATTTCCTTTTTATGAACTGCCACTCTGAGTATATTGCTCATTTTTTCTTATTCTGCTCAACTTTTACTATACTATTAAGATATTGATACAGTGATAAATTTTT
>NW_012148174.1:8745952-8749668 GCF_000956105.1 Propithecus coquereli
CTATATTGAGATGTTGGAGAGAAGAGGGAAAAAAAGCTTCCATTCGTGTCTTTTGCCCATTTTTAATGGGGTTATTTGATTTTTTTCTTGCTGATTTGCTTAAGTTCTTAGCACATACTGGTTATTAGTCCTTTATTGGGTATATAGCTTGCCAGTATTTTCTCCCATTCTGTTGGTTGTCTCTTTGCTCTGTTAAGTATTTCATTGGCTGTGCAGAAGCTTTTTAATTCAATCAAGTCTTATTTATTTCTTTTTGTTGTGGCTGTGACTGCTGTGGAGGTCTTAGTCATAAATTCCTTGCCTTGGCCAATATCTAGGAGAGTTTCTCCAATGTTTTCTTTTAGAATTCATATGGTTCCATGCCTTATGCTTAAGACTTTTATCCATCTAGAATTAATTTTTTTAATTAATAAGAGATAGGGATCCTGTTTCATTCATTTACATGTGGCTATCCAGTTGTTCCAGCACCATTTATTCAATAGAGCTTCTTTTCCCCTGTGTGTATTGTTGCCTGCTTTGTCAAAGATCTCTTGGCTGTATGTGGATGGTTGTATATCTGGGTCTTCTGTTCTGTTCCATTGGTCTATGTCTCTATTTTTGTGCCAGTACCATGTCGATTTAGTTACTGAAGCCTTGCATTAATAGTATAGTTTGAGGTCTGGTAGTATGATGTCTCCCAATTTGTTCCTTTTGCTTAAGATTGCTTTGGCTATTCAGGCTCGTTTCTGGTTCCACATGAAGTGTAGAATTATTTTTTCTAAATATGTGAAATGTGACATTGGTATTTTGATGGGAATTGCATTGAATCTATAAATCATTTTGGATAGTGTGGACATTTTAACAATGTTGATTCTACCAATCCATGAGCATGATATGTTTTTTCACTTGTTTGTATCATCTGCAAATTTTTTCCTCAGTGTTTTGTAGTTCCCTTTGTAGAGATCTTTCACCTCATTGGTTAAGTATATTCCTTGACATTTTATTTTCTTTGTAGCAATTGTAAATGGTATTGAGTCTTTGATTTGACTCTCAGCTTGACTATTATCGATATATAGGAATGCTACTGATTTGTGAACATTGATTTTGTAATCTGAGACTTTGCTGAATTTATTTATCAATTCCAGGAGTCTCTTGGTGGATTCTTTGGGGTTTTCTAGGTATAAGATCATATCATCTGCAAAAAAGCAAAGTTTGACCTCCTCTTTCCCAATTTGGATACCCTTAATTTCTTTCTCTTGCCTGATTGCTTTGGCTAGGACTTCCAGCACTATGTTGAATAGCAGTATTGACAGTGGGCATCTTTGTCGTGTTCTGCTTCTTAGTGGGAATGCTTTGAACTTTTCCCCTTCCAGTATGATGCTGGCTATAGGTTTAGTATATATGGCTTTTATAATTTTGAGATATGTTTCTTGTATGCCTAGTTTGTTGAGAGTTTTTATCTTGAAAAGGTACTGAATTTTGCTGAATGCTTTTTCTTCATCTATTGAGATTATCATATGGTCTTTGCTTTTGTTTTTGTTTACATGGTGAATCACATTTATTGATTTATGTATGTTGAACCACACTTGCATCCCTGGGATGAAGCCCAATTGGACATGATGGGATTGGAGACCATTATCCTAAGTGAAGTGTCTCAAGAATGGAAGAACAAATACCACATGTGCTCACTATTAAATTGGAAATAACCAGTGAGCACACATATGCATAGAGGGAAGTAAAAATTAATGGAAATCATCCAGGGAGGATGCGGCAAGAGGGGATGAGTGAAAACCTACCTAATAGGTATGGTGAATAATATCTGAGTGATGGGCACTCTTATAACCATGACTCAAGCATTATAAAAGCAATCCATGCACACAAAAATATTTGTACCCTGTAATTATTTGAAATAAAAAAGAATTCTGATTTTTAAAAGAATCTGTCTTATGTGGATCATTGTATAATTGGAATTTAATGAAATTGAAAAATTATACGTAAAATAAATAACTAAAAATGAAAGTTCATTCAAAAATTATTCTGAATTCTAATTGCCTTTTACTCAGAGAAGTCATGTAATATCAAGAAAATATTTTTGACTAACAGACTGTAAAATGAAGGTTGTTTTCCTCTCTTTTTATAATCACTATCTTCCCTTTCATCAGTTATAATCAATTAGTATTTAGCTTGGATTTATGGACTCAGTTATAATCTGTTTCTGCGTTATTCAAATGTTTTCTGAGATTTGCTTTGTCGTTTAATTTTTTATATATTAAGCTCATTGTAAAATATTTACAAGGCAAATTTGGCCTCACAGAATACTCTAAGCATAGGGCAACCTCTGGATCATCAGGGAACAATTACTGTTTGAAAATAAACCTTTTATTCTCATCTGTACAGAATGAATTATACTTATACCTGAAACATCTTTATATGCAACGCTTGGCTTTATTTCTCATTACCATGAATTTTTACCATTTTATAATGTGTCCAAAGAGGCTAAGTATATTTTAATGTGTGAAAATCAGTTCTATTATTCTCTAGTTTGCATGTTTTGAGATTGATTTTCATGGTACGGAAGTATAATGGTATAGTAGAGGGTATTCTTTAAAAATTTGCAATGTGTTGGTGTGTGTGCATGTTTGTGTGTATTTTCTAGCATTATAATTCCTTGAAAATTACTCTCCAGCCATCATTTGTCCTTGCCTGATCATCGCATCTTGTTTTCAATGTGAGATGGAGCATATTTATGAATACATGGATTAAAGAATGATCTTCTAAGTGCTATTTCTACTTCTTATATACTATTTTTTAAAAAGAATAAAGGAATTTTATTCTGGAATTGTATACTTGGTACTGCTCACCAAGACAGAATGAAATGCAAACATCGTTCATTTCTAATTTAATATTTGCACAGTGCACAGTTTAACGTGCCTATATTTCGAAAATACAAAGAAAAGGCAATGATCTGAAAACTTCCCATTTTTAGTAGGTAACACCAAGTTACCTTCCGTCTGTGAAGACGAGAAAGATGTTTGTACAGATTTGAGGTACAGATGGCACTCAGAAGTGAAAGGATGTAAAAGGGAGGAGTAAGATAATTGCCCTTTAAATATACATTGGCAAATCACCAAGGAATGCAATCATCACAATTTTTTCATGTAATAATACATAAAAAATCATTTTTAAGTTCGTTTAGAACTATGTTTTTGAAAGCAGTGTTTCTGCTGTAGTAGTGATTTATTTGTTTCTATTTGGCTCCTATTTATATGGGATGACACTCGTTATTCATAAGTGGTTAGAACAGCCAAAATAATTCTTAGGGTCAATGTGCCCAATGTCTTGGCTTCTTTCGCTGACATAGTAGTTAGGCATGATATTTTTCACACTTTATTACTAATTCTAACATTCATAAAGGAAGCATTAGAGAGAAAATTAAAGTGAGAGAGTATAATGTCTTAGAAAATAAAAGTTAATAGAAAATAAAAGTTAAAGGGAGCAGTGTGTATCACTTGGGCAAAGGAGGGGTACACTACTGGTTGTATACTAAGCAGCACTGCTTCCCCAGCTTTACAGAGGATACCCACAGACAAGTTTTCATTACTCTTTTTTACCTGTCTTGAATTTTCACAGTAAGAATGTTCAGTAAGTAATTCAAAATACATTCATATATCATTATCTTATATATGGAGATGAGGAGAAGATTAAATAAATGTTAAAATGTTCCCTGGCTTTTACAA
>NW_012148174.1:8749973-8769640 GCF_000956105.1 Propithecus coquereli
TAGGAAATTAGAAGAACATAAAACCAATGTAGTATCTAATTCATACTTAGAAATATTCCTGCTGCATACTTTCTATTTATAAAGAAGGTGATCAGGCTTTTTTAAAATTTATTCATTGAACAAATATTCATTTAGTACCCATAATTTGCCAAGTACTGTTTGGGGCATAAGAACAATGAATAAATCAGACATAGTCCATGAGCTCATGAAAGTTATAATGTAGTGAGGAAGATAGGATACAGACACCAACAAATGAGCAAATATATAAAAGCAAATGTCAGGTACCAACAAGGGTGCTGATTTTGATAAGAGTGTTTAATAAAGAAGGCATTTGGAGAAGAAAATTGAGTGAATTGAAAGTGCAAGTCTTCAGGGGGACTGGGGATGGCAAGCTTCTGAGTCAGCAGAGTGCTTGGTATCCATGGAACAGCAACACCAGCACTGTTTAGGAGAGTGAGTAAGTGCCAGGGCAGTAAGAAATGAGATCAGAGAGGGTTCCAAAAGGTAAATCTCTTAGGCCCTTTCTGAGGAATGACGTGATGAATCATATTTTATAAGGCAAATGTCCCACAAAGCACCATAATAGCAGAGAAAATCTGATTTGAGAATCATTTTTAAAGCAGATCAAACTACATTTGCTGATGTATTTGATGTGGGTTATAAGAGAAAGATAATTGTCTCTATGGCTTCTAGAATTTGGGACTAAGAAATCCCTGGTGAATGGAGGTGTGAGGTTTGGTAGAAGGAGGAGTAGAAAAGGAAGAGTGTTTTGGGGGGTTTGGTTATACTTTGGTGTTTTTTTTAAAGAAATATAATTGGAATAGGCTAAGTAGGCAATTGAGTATGGAAGTCCTGGAGACATTTGTAAAAGGAAAAATTTACCAAACTTAAAAAGGCATGGAAGATTTTATTCAAGATTTATAATATGGGTCAAGACTATTTATTATTACTAATTGACACATAATAATTGTACATATATATGGGTTACAGTATGATATTTTGATATATATACACGATTTTTATGTAGATAAGACCACTTGTAGTGATCAATTCAGGGTAATTAGCATATATATCACACCAAATATTCGTGATTTTTTTGTGTTGGGAAAATTTTACAAAGTCCTCTCTTCTAGCTATTTGGAAATATACAATACAATAAATTATTGTTAACTACAGTTACCCTACAGTGCTATAGGACATCAGGACTTACTCCTCCTATCTAGCTGTAATTTTGTATCTGTTAATCAATCTCTCCTTTTCGCCTCCTTCCTAACTTTCCCAGCCTCAACTACACATTATTCTACTCCCTATTATGAGATCAACTTTTCTAACTTGCACATGTGAGTGAGAACATGTAGTATTTCTCTTTCTGTGCCTGGCTTATTTCACTTACCATGATGCCCTTCAAGCTCATCCATGTTACTGTGAATGACATGTTCCTATGAAAGGATGTCATCCTTTTTATGGCTGAATAATATGGCGGTGCATTTTCACCACATTTTCTGTATCCATTTATCTGTTGATGGACCCAGTTTGATTCCATATCTTCGTGATTGTGAATAGTGGAGCAGTAAACATGAGAGTGAAGACATCTCTTCGTCAAATTGGTTTCCTTTTCTTTAAATATATACCCAGTAGTGGAATTGCTATTCTAAATTTAAACTTTGAAGTCTTAAACTGAACATCTGATCTAAAGGCTCTAACACTGGTCTTCTCAGGTCAATCTCAGTAAAAGTAACTATACCCTGCTGCTTTCTCAGATAAAAATTCTTAAGTTATCCTAGACTCTTCTTTTTCTTTTACATCCCTCATCCAAATGTCTTGGCACTTTAAATATCTTGCCAAAAATCTGATTATTGCCCATGCCTCCGCTACTAATTCCTAATCCAAGACTTCATTCTCTCCTTCCTACATAAAAGCAGTAGCCTCTTAACTGTTGCTTCTCCCATTCTTGTCTTCCTACAGTCTATTCAAAAACATGACAACTAGAACAATGTTTTTAAGATGTAAGTCAAATTTCTCAGTCATCTGCCCCAAACCCTCCAATGGCTTCACTTCTCACTCATAGAAAGCCAAAAGTCAAAATGCCTATAAGACCATAAATGATTTGCCTTCTTTACCTTTCTGGTTTTATCTCTCAATATTGTCTTTTGTTCTTAGTAGTTTAGACATAGAAGCTTCCTGATTATTCCTTCAGCAAGCACGGTAGTCTCTTGCCTCGGCTTTTGAGCTTTGTTTCTAGCTGCCCAATAGCTGTTTTCTCTTCCTTCAAGGCTGTCTCCAATGGGGTCTTGTAATTACCTTAGTACCTACGTAAAATAGAAATTCCCACCTGCCTCTGGAATGTTTTTTTTTTCCTTCCACACTGTTATTTCTCCATATCTCCCCCATTTGGCAAACACTTACTCACTTATTTGTATCTCTGACCTTGCACTCTTCCCATTAGGGTGCATGACCCATGAAGGCAAAAAGGTAAATCTCTTTTGTTCATTGCAGTATCCCCCAACTTAGAATAGGGCCTATTATATATGAATTTTTGAGAAATACTTGTAGAATGACTGAAGAGAATCTGTAGAGGCTGAGCTTTATATTTGATAAATATTATTTTCATTCTTATATTCATTATTGTCTTTCTTTATATTTGTTGCTTCTCTTCTATATGAAATTTTATCCAGACCCTAGTTCAAATGTTCTCTCCTTCCATTTAAGACGTATCCATTATCTTCTGTCAGCTCCCCAAAATGTTTTAGCCTAAACAACCAACCAACTAGCATATACCGTACAACTGTCAAGAGGCTAACACTTACAAACAAGAGTCCTTATTAATAATTGAAGGAAAACTTCATAAATCCATTTAAAATTCTACAGTGCCAGGATGTTATTTGTGAATAGAACACCCATATATACAGTCATATCAATTACTAAATGACTTCTTGCAGTCTACCAGAGTGCTGTCTCATGTGGCCCTGTCTCCCCAGTTATCTTCTTCTTTCCTTCTTTACACCCTGCTAGGGCTGGCTTCAGGTGTGTATGACCTGTGCAGTCACACTGAGTTCTGCACTTGATATGTCCCATAGTTGGGTTAGCTCTGCTGTTACTGTCTTAAAATTCTTAATTTTTGAACAAGGGGTCCTATATTTTCATTTTTCACTAGGCCTTGAAAATTATGTAGCTGGTCCTGCTTTCTGCTCCCACTTAGAGAATCTGTGGAAATAATAACGTATGTAAATGATGCATTTAAAAAAGTGTGACTTTCAATTTCTAAAGCCAGAAAACTTATGAAGCTATTATTTAAGGAAAATTTTCATGCATGTAAATACAATTAGAGCAGGAGAATAATGAGCTAATACAGTGATCTTATTTTGTGAAGAGATTAACTGAGATGAGTGGAATTTCTCAAAATTTTAGATTAACATTGTGTTATTAATCTTCATAAATATCACATCTTGAGTTCCCATTAGATGGAGAGGGAAGCATTTATAGATAATTAAAATGAGGCATAGAGCAAATAAATTATAAACTTTCCAAGGAAGCACCAACTCATAGTTTTAAACTAAGAAATGGCAAACAGAAATAAAAACTTTATTATTCTTTAAAATTTAATCCCCAAGATTTACTATCTTCAAAAAATTTATAAATGAAAACCTACCCCTTTCTCTGTGAGTTATATTTTTTATAAACACATTTCTTTGCTAATATTTAATACAGTAGATTCATTAGTATGTGTTAATTTTGAATTTGAAAGATGTTTGAACTAACATTTCAAAATATAGACTTCTTATAAAAGAGGAATTTTTCTTTTATTGATATTATATAGCAATATTATGTTGTAATACTACATGTAATCACTATATTGTGATTGTGTTAATATGAAGCTGCGTTTGTCTTAAAAATTCTCCTCTATAGCTATAAATGAAGAAACATACAAAGTACCAGTATACTAGAGTATTTTTTCATATAAAAAATAAGTTGAGGCAGGGGGAGAGGGGAGGGGGAGGGGGGAGGAGGGAGGAGGGGACGGGTATTTGCATACACAAAGAGTGCAATGCGCACCACCCGAAGGATGGACATATTTGAAACTCGGACTTGGGGGGGCGGGCAAGGGCAACATACGTAACCTAAACATCTGTACCCCCATAATATGCTGAAATAAAAAAAAAAATAAGCTGACTTTTTGATAAGCACAATATTTATATTTCAAAGTGAGGAAGATTAATGAAAAATGTTATTATTAGAATAACAGTAACAAAATATACAATATCGTCAGTATATTTAAATATTTAATGAAGTCTTATTACCTCAGATTATTTATATGACAAAAAGTGAATTTTTGGAAAGATTGTTTTTCTAAAAAAATGCCTTACTAGTCTTTTTCCTACTCCTTCAAAAAAATGCTTAGGTAGAAGTAACTTACTGGGAGGATATGGTAAAAAGAAGGATGTTTTATTCATTTGCCAGGCTGCTCTTTTTTAGTATGCAAATAAAACTGCATGGGAACCAACAGCTGCTCTTAGAGCACTGCATGTCCCAGTCTGCTAAGGGAACACAGCTGGAGAAATGTGCAGAGCGTTTTCATCCTTAAATCAAACAGAAACTAGGGAGACATTTACTACTACATATGTAATACCCTTACTGTTGCAAAGTGAAGTTTCTGTTCTCCTTCCGTTTTCTGACATCCATCTTAAGCTAGATCCCAATGGTTCTTCAGAAGTAAGCTTATGAAAATATATGACTATTTTATGGCATTTAATTATGATTTGTTTAGTCATTCAAAACTATATTTTCTTCCTTCTCTATTCCCTTCCTCTTTTCATCCCTCCCTTCTTTCTTTCCTCGCTTTGTTCCTGAAAGTGTTTCTTTGCACCTACTAAGTTTTAACCTCTGCTCGAGGTAAAGGGACAATGTGGTGAACAGTTGAGGTCATTGCTCAGAGAGCTGACAATCTGGCGGCCAAAAGCTGCATCTTTCAAGACCATAGTAACATCTACAAACAGACCTTTTCAAAAAAAGGCAAGTGAAATTTCATAAAATGAAAATGATGCAACATAAATGCGGAGAGAAAGGAGAGGAAAGGAGATGAAGACAAAGTCGATGAGACAGAGAGAAAGAGGAGAGAAGAGAGGAGAGAAAAGAGAAGAAGGAGAACGAAAACAAGTTTATTTTATATCTCATAGATATGTTGGGGAGATGGAAGAAAAGATGTGAAATTTCCTTTTATGAGCACTCATTATCACAGAAATTTAATGACTTAAAAAATTTTGCCATCAAATGTTTTATGTGAGCCACTCTCTTATGGATATAATTTTAAATCCACAATGCTCAGAACTTCACCTCTCAACAGTTCTTCCCTTGCTCCCTGACACAGTGGGCATTTTCTAAATATCTCAGATCTAAGTAGATTAAGGTTGTAGTCACTTTAGTGAGGGCAATACTGACCTCTTCTAACTCTACAAATACTTTTAGGCCACATACATAGTTGTGAATGCATTCAATCTGAAAATTTGCCAGCCAATTCTGTGCATCTCATCTAGGCATAATTCAAGAGTAGCAAGTATTATAAAGAGATTAACCTAAAGCAATGTGAGGAACTCCAAGGGCATTAGTGGCCTATAATTCAATAAAGAAATCAGGAAAGCACAATCTCAGTGAGATGGGAAAACTTCCTAAAACACCTGGGGAAAATTATACTCAATTCAACTGTAGCTCACAAGTTCTGTCATACTGTAGTTTATGATTATGAATGCAGGGCTATTTTCAGCTCTGGAATGGCCCTGATAATTTCATCTCAATTATAAGTTATATTTGGAGCATGAAAATGGGAAGATTTAGAGGTTGGAGTCAAAACCAATGGATGGTTTTGAGCTGATTTACAGGAGTCACTGGAAAAGAGAAAGATAGAACTGAACCCATCCTCCAGGTTTATTTTGGCAGGATTGCAGACTTGAATATTAAAATATTAATATAAGGTTACTTTTCTGGGGATATTTATATGAATAGCAGATTTTTTTAAAAAAATAAAAAGATATGACATTGAAACAAATTTTTGTAGCGAAACCTGAAAGCATCTTCACACATTTTTCCGAAGTAATAATCTCTTGCCTCTTATTATCCTAAGGGATAAAATAGGTATTTATTAACTCTTACTGTTATTAGAAAGTATTTATTAATGTTTTCTGTCAGAATGCAAATAAACTAACTTTGCTTAACAACTGTATTCCCATGAAGCAATCCAATGCAACACTACATTTATTGTCTGCTTTGTTTTTATAAGTACAGTAGTGGTTTTGGTTTTTTTTCTTTCATGAAGGAGATGTCTGAAGAAGAAAAAGTTTATAATATTTAGGCCTAAAAGATATTATATGAATGTGCACTTCACATAATTTGAAAATAAAATGACATTTTTCGGAAATGACAAAAAAAAATCAAGCTATAAAAATAGGCTAGCACTCATGGAATAAGGGAAAACTGCTGTAGCTACATTCTATTAAAGACCATTATCTGCCAGAGATCAACAGATCATTCAGGTCTTTTTCTCTATCCTGAAGGCTACTATAAGTTTATTTTTGTTATAAAATATGACATTGCTGTTAATTGGCATCAACAAAATCCTTATGATTTGTGTCAAATGACACAGAAATGATACTTTTTTCTGTCAAAAAATGTTATATAATAGTGAAATATTTTCACCCAAGTATCTGTACTCAATAATAAACGCAATGATAAAGACCTACACATACTGATTTGCCCCTTTGGAGAGTTTAGCCAACTATGAAGTTAGAGGGTGCACAGTCTGCACAAGACCACCCTCACTTCTGACACCAACTGCAAATTCAGGACGTTTCCAAAACCATCCTTTTGTCTGATAATTCGCTAGCAGGAGTCACAAAACTCACTGAGAGCTGTTATACCCCTGGATGTGGTTTATTACAGAGAAATGATACAGGTTAAAATCCATTACAGGAAGAAGTACACAGGGCAGAGACAAAGACACTACCAAACATGGTGCTTCTCTTGTCCTCTCCTCCTGGAGTCAAGGCAATGTTACTGTCTTGGCATCCATGTGAGACTGTCACATAGAACACTGCCAATCAGGAAAGCCCACTTGAGCCTCAGTGTCCAGAATTTTTATTAGGCCTTCTTTATGGGGGCATGGTTACTCTCATGACTGATTTAAGGAGGTCTAGCTGTATAAACGAAAACTCTCACCCAAAATAATGTTGGTTTTTCTGACATGGCCAGCCTCAACCCTAAATACTCTCTTGTATGGCCAGATTGCACCCTAAAGCATACTGTCAGACTAACTGGCATAACTCAAGGCCCCCTGGGAAAACAAAGACACTCTAATCAGGCATGACATTCCCAAAATGTAAAAAAAGTATCATTCCCAAAAAAGTATCATTCCCAAAAAAGTATCATTTCTGTGTCATTTGACACAAATCATAAGTCTAGTGATCACCTTCCAGCAGCTGAGGGTAAAGCCCTGCTCTCACCTGGGGCAAGGTTAAATTCTGCACTTACAAAGGTCCCAAAGATCAATTTTAACCACCAGGGTAAATATCATGACTGATAATCAAAAAGGTTCACAGTCTTAGATTACACTAATTGACATAATTTCCACTCTATTCTAATTGAAAAGACCCTATCTGGAATTGGAATTGCCCAAGAGAGAAACAAAGGAGGTGAAGAATAATCTGGAAATTGTATGTCATTTGTGCATTCATTCATTTTACATTAACTCAGCAAACACTTTGGGGGCAATTACTGTGTACCAAGACCTCTGCTTATTGTGATTGATATTGGTCATCGACAAACACATAGTCATAGAATTTTGTGATCAGTACTGTCATGGCGGTATACACAAAGTGTCTATCCAAGATGAGTGATAAGCTCTACATGATGGGGTTGGCTTCACAGAGGAAAGAGCCTTTGAACTGCTTTGAGCTGATGTTGAAGAATGTCAAGCTGTCGACTGCATTGATGCTATGTGAGGTCTGCAGGGTTGTCCAGGCAGGTGAACAGCATAGGGAAGGAAGAATAAAGCAACATGACTTGTTTCCAGTAAGGTTTCACAGCAAAACACATTTAGACAGAGGAAGAGAAAACTCAAGAAAAAAAAAAAAAAAATATATATATATATATATAGTAGTTTTCAAATAATAGAAGGCAATAACGTGGGCAAGGCCATCTCTCTGTCCTCTGTTGTTACAGAGTTGTTTGTACATAAACTTTGTATGTCAGCACTGTATTTTTCTAAAACCAGGTTTAGGGCTGGAAACCTGAGAGATTAAAAACTCAGAATAGTAGTAAACAAGTCAGCAATAATAATAACCCAATCACTGCACACGACACAACACAGTGATATTTCACTCTGCCTGGGAATGCGTTCTCAGTTGTTATACTGCTCATTGAACACAACTTCTACACTGCATGTCTGTTGAGCTTGGACTTTTTTCTGTCCCAACTAGGCTCTCTTATATACTCACCATCATGTCCCAGTAAATGTGTGACCTTTATTTAGTGCAGACTCGACATTGTATTACATTTCTTATTTCTTCCCTGGGCAAACTCTCTTTCACTGAATACCAAGGCACATAATTCACTAAGTCCAATGTTTCACCAGAAAAGATCACTAGAGAAGTGTATATACAGTATATTAAACCCAACTTAGAATGTACTGAAAAATGTAACTTTATTCTGGTCTCAGAGTCTCTCTATAAACTTTATTCAGTGGGGGTTGTCTTCCCCTGCCCCTCAATGAAAACATAATGGTTGGCCTCAGC
The DNA here is from genome assembly GCF_000956105.1 of Propithecus coquereli. Taxonomy (NCBI): domain Eukaryota; kingdom Metazoa; phylum Chordata; class Mammalia; order Primates; family Indriidae; genus Propithecus; species Propithecus coquereli. Next base: position 8,758,754 of record NW_012148174.1, read on the forward strand.
CCTTTTCAGCATATTCTTAGATAACATACATTCCTGCAGTCGTTTTAAGAAAAAATATAGTCACCGTTAAGTAAATAAATTTCCAGTACAAGACTACATCGGACAATCTAAGTAGATACAAGCTCTTTCTCCTCTCCCTAGGTCAGGTCTCTGTGTTAAAGGAAACCTAAACTTTCTCCCTCATCACTATCTGCTCTTTGTGTCTCCAAGGGTTGAGGTTGGGTACAGTGGACAACAAAATATAAGACAGTTACTAGAACTAGTTTTATCCTGATTTGGTTATCTATGTTTTGATCAACAAGTTACCCCATATTTAGCCATTTAATACAACAGGCATTAATTTTCTCGTAGTTTCTGTGGGTCAGCAAACTGGCCTGGCTTCCCTTGGCCATCTGGCATAGCTCAGAGTCTCTCACAAGGTCACGGTCAAGGTATTGGCTGGGCTACTGTCATTTCAAGGATCTATGGATGTGGGAAGGATTCACTTCCACACTCACTCCCCATCTGTTGTTAGTTGCAAATCCTCACTGGCTGTCCCTTGCCACATGGGCCTCTCTATAGAGCAGCTCGCAATGTGGCATCTGGCTTCTCTCACAGCAAGCAAGTGAGAGAGCAGAGCCCCAAACGGAAGCATGGAGTGACATTCCACCACTCTGCAGTACTTTATTCCTTAGAAAGCCAGTCATTGGGTCTAGAGCAATCTTAAGAGGAGAGGTAATACAAGAGTATGAGGATAATTGCAGGCTGTCTTAGAGGATGACTACCACGATCTCTCTGGGCCATGAAGTGTTTAAAGGTGATTCTTGGAAACCTTGGGGGCTTTAGGAAATTTCTGTCACTGGAGACTTCTCACCTGTGGTGACATTGACCAGGCAATTAATCTATATTTCAAGTAGTCATTTAGATTCCTCCCTTTGTTTTTCAGCCAAGAGTTTCTTAGCAGCCATCTTAAGATCTAAAACACATACGCTCTCCTCCTGGTGGTATATATCTGGTGCACTGAAAAAAATCCTCTATGCCCCTTACTGCTGCAATACAGACTAGTCTCAGCATAGCAACTCACCACCATATATGCTATTAAAAATGGGCATTTATATATGATGTTGTATAGTTTAGTGGGTGGATCTCCTACTCCCGTGTCACTTGTTTATGCACCCTCTGCTCTTATTTCTCTTGGTAAAACAATCCTTTATTTCAAACAAACAAAGAAACTTAATGGATTTAGTATAGAAATAAATACTCTAGGAAAATCAATTTGTGTAATTATATTAATGGAAATCAAAATCATATTAAATATAATCACTGTCTTCTAGGAAAAAATTATCATTTTCCTTATTCATAAAAAGATAAGTTAGTCAATACTGTTATTAAAAGTATGGCAAATATAGCTTTTAGATGCCTGTAGCTATCACAAAGATCAAGTATAATTATTTTCTATTATTTATTACTAGCAATGCTTTTGTCATGTTTCTCAGTAGTCCCACACAATCAGAAAATGTCTATATTCCATTAGGCTCTGATTATTTGGTAGTGGTGTTATAATTTAGCATTTCATAGTATGGCCATGAAGTTGAACTAAATAATAGTGGAAATTTCTTATTTTGTATAAAGAAATAAGCTATTTCTCCTTTGTTTTATCTAAATACCTAATAACATAGTATAAACATCACTGATTCAATTGTTCTAATGATAACAATTGCCAAAGAATTCATAGTGGAAGGTCTAAGCACTGTGTCTACAGATAGTTGGTCTTAAGATATGAAGCTCTGCTTGTTATTACATAAATCTTGAGCATTTCTTAGTTTTTCAGCACAGTTTGATAGAGAAAATATAGGCACTCAAATAATATTATGTTTTTATTTCAATTTGAAGATCAGCACATTTTTGAACATTTACAAAACATCAGATTTCTCTGTGACTTAGTTTCCCTAATTATAAAAGGAGAAGATAACATTTGATGACCTCTCAAGTCCCTACTACCTCTACAATTCCATAATTGTACTAAAAATACCGGGATAGTCTCTTCTTGTGAAAGGAGAAAGAACAAAAGAAGTACATTCATAAACCTCTCTGTAAAGGTTATGTAGCCTATAAAGAAAAGATCGCTAACAATGAAAGCAGTAATTCATAATATATGGGGTTTTGAATGGCACAAACAATTTGAGACTTGGAAAATAATTACTGGCCAAGATAGTGACAGAAATTTTGAGACATGAGTTTGGCCTTGAAGTTGAGTAAGATTCTAATAGTCAGAAGTGCATCAGAGAGTATTCTTTCCCTGTTCCCCTCCTCCACACCACAGTAATGTAAAGAAGGGGTACTTGATTATTATCAGTAGGAACAGTTAGGCCAAATCTCTTTGGAATGGATACAGATTTAACTCTATCCTGGTTAATCGTAATAATTTGTGTGTATTTTCACTTGGTTAATGAGTCACTTTGTATACGTTAACAACAAAAATTCAGAACAGTGTTATACTGAGAATGAGTACTTTTGAAATGTTATGTATAATGTATAAAATTGTTATAATTATTAAGTTCAATAGTTGGTCTTCTTTTAGAAAGTCTCACTGCATCTGTTATGACATTTTAAGTAATGTTTGAGATTGATGTAGTTACAGGAGCTGTATGTGTGGTATCTTTGTGTGCCCTAATTTAACATTATATTTTTGGGGTTAAGTTTATTAGTGTCTCCCACAGGGGTTGTTTATGGATCAAAAACATTGTAAGATACCATATGAAAATCCCGAAACCATGAAATAGGGTAGAGTAAGGGTAGAGATTATAAAATTAAGAACAAAAATCAGGTTTCATGTAATAGAACATAAAAGTTTGAAATACATAAATTTAGTGTCTAAATGAATGAGATATTAATAGTAAAGGGACTTAGGAGTTTGATATTATCTTGATTAATTCAAGGTCATTAAAATTAACCATCTGATTCTGTTACTACACTGAGAGTATATTATCTAGTGGGAGAATCAGGTTAACTAAGCTCTCAGAGACTGCTATATAAATCAAAATGTAAGAATATTGTTTTGGATAACTTACAAGGCACTGCTTAGGGTTTTGCTTCTCATGATAATGACAAACTTTTCACACTTTTGACTGCCACATTCTTTCTTTGCACATGTTAATGCCATTAATTAGGTTAGGGTGGAACATCACTAGTGTAAGAGCCCTTCTATCTCTGAAAGTTGACATTGCATATTTCTGACATAAACTATTGGTTAATCTGTTGATTTCTAGTTTAACTCATATAAGAGAAATTTTATCTTTAATTTTTGGAATAAACCTCCTAGATGTCAGTTGCTATGTACAAACTACAAAGATGATCTCGTGTTTTAAATGATGGCAATATGAATGGCATAACACTACCTTAGTATATTTTTTCATAAAACTGCCATTATTCTCAAAACTCATATTTTACATAATCAATAATGAAATTTCTGAGTTGATATTTTTATTATCAAATATTCTGATGTGGTAAGAATTTTTCTAAGCAGTCTTAACTCCTGTATGGAATTGTAAAATGGAAAGCCTTCATTTAGAGAAACTCTACCTATATGTATTTTTCATAATTTAAATATTTTGATATGTGTAACTCTACCATACACTTCTAAGATTATTTTCAAAGCTAAAATATAATTAAAGTGAGAAGAATTAGATACATTCTATGGGCAGGTTAATAGATGTCAAAAAATTTATAGTTTACCAAATTTGATAATTCTGATGATATCAATTTGCAACTTAAAAAATGGAGAGTCTACAATTCTCTCAAGCAAAAATTGTCTAATAAATGAGGAAAAATTTAATTAGATGGTAAGGATAGTAATATATTCAAGAAAATACAAAAATCAATATGCATGAGCATTTAAGGGTATAAATAATAAAAGTTAATTAAACAGCAAATTAGGAATCTCTTTTTTTTAGAGATGAGAGAAATGTAAGTAATTATTTATGCTTATAACTTTTTCTTATTTTTAGTTAAATCTTTTCCATCCTTTGTTCTCCTTTAGACAGATAAGATGACTATCCAAAATGTTATCATATATAGAAACATAGGTATCATTGATTTATTATGGAAGATATGATATCTAACCAACAAATTATTTGCAATGGCTCATATAATTTTGTTATAAGGAAAAAGTACATATATATATGATATATGCACACATATATCTGTGTGTAATTACTCAAGAAATTACATCAGTAGTAATTATTTTAGCCCATCAAGGCCTTGTGTGAACAAATCATCGATATTTTCCCATGAAAGAGACTATGGCATAACTTCACTTCATGAGGCATTGGGCCAAGTAGCCACTCTTGGAAAAAGAGCAGATAGGCAACAAAGAGGCCCTTCTTACTTACAGTGGAATAATGCAATCGTGGGATCATAAGGACTTGTATTGTAGCTGCCAATTAGAAGGAAAGGACATATTTTAGAGGATTGAGAAAAAAACAATGATGCTGAGTGTCTGATTACAGAGTATAGTAATCAACATCCATCCCAGCAGGCAATTCCTTTCTCTTTGCTAGGCTAGAGGTCAATATCTCTTAATGCACAAGGTTAGCTGGAATAACTGATTCAAGTATGACTAAGTTTCTTTTACACCAATTTACTGAAAAAAAGAGTTATGGATTTAGCAATTAGGTGTTCGTTGGTGACTTTCAACATGATTAAAAAAACCAAACTGCAGTTTATGAAGCCCAGAGTTCAGTGATTTTAAAAATTTAGTATTTACTTATTGAGCTTCTACCATGTGTTAGGTACAGTTAACAGTTAATAAGAATTGAAAGAAACAATCCCTGCCCTCAATAAAGTTATAGTTCAGAAGGGAGAGAGAGACAGGCACACAAATGGTGCAATACATCATACAAAAGCTTAACACAAAAGTGAAAAGTCAGGAAAGAGTGGAGAGCACATACGTCATTCTGATATGGTGGAGCTAGGCTTCACAGACTATGCTGAAAGCCTTTCTAAAAGAATAAAAATTTACCTCTCAAATAATGGGTAAAGGGTGCTTATGTCAGGGAGGGTAATAGCAGGTTCATGGAACCCATAGCTCATGTAAAAGAGCATGGTGTATTTTCTTGGAGATGAAGTTTAAAATGAGAAGTCATGTGATAAAAGGATCTGACACTTAATGGGAATCTGCTTATCATAGGTATGTCAGAGACAGAAAAGACTAATGTCTCTACCCTTAAATAACTTATAGTTACAAAGGAAGAGAACCTTACATGAAAAAGTAATGAAGGAAATGATAGTATAAGAGGAGCAGTATTCTTAATTTCCAATGTTACTTAGATAACTACAGAAAACCAATAGATATTTCCCCATCTTAACAAATCTCAGTCCTCAGGACTTACTCCTAAATAAGTCTTTTGTTTTGACATAGCAAAAGATTTGTAGAGTTTATATCAAATATATGAACAATCAGTTAATCTCTCATTAGGCATTGCACAATCATCAAGAAAAGAAACTTAGAAATAAATATTTGTATGTCTTTAGAAGGTATTAAGAAATTTTTATATTAGATTTGAAAGGAATGGGCTGTAGATGAGGTAAAATGCTTTTAGTTAAGAAACTTATCACTTTTCTTACCAAAAACATTTAGCTAAAGGTTGCTTTTGTCCTTTAGATTTGCAAAAGAGACCTTTCAGAACCTCTTTCAAATATAGGAAAGAAGAAATCTTTGCAAAAGCACATAGAATATACATTATTGGGAATAGATGTTCAAATTGTTCTACGGTGGATCTAAAGTGATATTGGTTTTGTATCATCTATACTAATCTTGAAAAACCAAGAAGAAAATTGGAGGTTTTGTTGTTGTTGCTTAAGTATTTTTAAGCACTCTAGTTAATTATCCCATTTTTTCTAGTATATACTTTCTGAGAGTTACTTTTTACAAGGTGCATTAGTGATCATTTAAATGTATTCAAGCAATAATCATGTAGATGATAACCTTGTGGCCCGAAAGAGATTATGTCAACCGTATGCATGCTCCGGGACATTTCTGATCACAACAAGGTATCATTAGTGTCATGGGAAGTTAGAATATGTGGCATATATCCTAAAGACTCACATTAGTAGCTTCCTGGGCATCAATTATGTTATGCCTTTAGGGCACTCAGAAAAGAATTTTAATTAAAGAAATGCTAATGAAGATTAAGAGCAAATAGCTCATAATTTAACCAAATGCATTTTCTTATTTATATTATAGTTATTGAGAGCTGTTGCATCCAGTTCCCTGTGTTGTATTTTTCTGTAGGCCATGAAGATGGTACAATCGTGATATTTCTGTGATGCTACTGCTCCTTAGGCACTATACACAAGCTAAACAAAATCTGACAGACTGCAGAGTTTGACTATGTCTAATTTTACTTCCTGTTCATAGATATCTGTCATAGCTCTAGGGCCTCACACACAGCCCTACAGAAATACATAAAACTAACAGATGTTAAATGTGTGTCTAGTTGGCCTTTGTCCATGTTCCCTCTTCATCTTTTCTTGCTCCTAATGCTTCTTTGGCATCCTGGTACATCTGCTCCTGTGGTTTCTTGTTTCTCCCAATGTCATGGCTTGATTCCTCCCTTAAATTACAATGGCTCAAAATTTCTATTTATTAACTTCTGTTTGCCCTTAGAATCTTCTACTGTGACCTATGCACTGTCCAGGGTCTTTTTCATTTCTCACTCCAGGAGTACAGATCAGTGTACCATTCTATAGATGGTTTCTGCTTACCAATTTATGTGAAACTTTATTCTTGTATACTTTAGTTTTTCTACTTTCTCTCTCTTTCTCTTTAGATATATATATATGTACATATATGTATATGCATATATACATATATATGTGTACACATATATATGTATATATATACAGAAAGAGAGTGTATATGTGTGCGTGTGTGTGTGTATATATATATGTATGTTTATATAGACTTTCTGAAGAAATTAAGACCATTAAACTGAATTTTATGCCTTGAGTATTTCCTAAGCCAGGTAGTTCAGAGCACTGTATAATGTTCCAATATTTTGAAATATAGAATGATAACAATAAAATAGAATTGTTTGAATACAGTGGGCTTAATTCCCAGTGTCTTAAAAATATGTTTTAATTGATAAAAATGGCCATGAAAGATACAAACACATGTAGAATACTTGGAAGTCGTAGAATATAAGGTAGTCAATAGAAAAGGCACTGCATGTTTATTGTGTATTTGAGTCCATGTAATAAAAAATCATTGTCATGAGGTTTATATAAGTAAATCACATTTTCCTATAACTTTGAGATACTCTCCTAACATTTGCAGTTTTGTACATGCTCCTCTCTTTCTTTCCCTCATGATATTACATCTTTTGCACATTTAAGCCATGACCAATGATGACCAGTAACACTCTCTGTCAGTCATTCTTTAGACATCTAGCTTTTGTAATAAAAATGCCAGGATTCCCCACTGAATTTCTTATAAAGTTCACATTCTGCTTTTACCTAAAGGGCAATGTAGAGTGAGAGAAATAGGGAAAGATTCCAAGGAAAAAACCAAAAGCTGAAGGAATTTCAACAGATGAGACTTTTATAACCATTTTAGCCACCTTGCTATATGTATATAAAAAGTTTAGAAAGTTTACAGAAACTAATTTAAATATTTATAAAAACAATTTTTACATTATGTTCAAGATCCTTTTAGTATTTGAAAGAATATTCTGATAAATTACCCTTTACCTATATTATAATCAGAGTAGCTTCCAGTAGGAACAATCCCCTGATTTTCCTTACTTGTCCTATGAGGAAACATCTCATCTACACAAGTCCATCTCTCATTGGCAAGTGTTGTTTCTAAATCATATTCATTTAGAATGCACCATGCAAATGATTTCACACTAAATTGTCATTTAGCTTTGCCTATATGCCTTAAGTCTTGTCATTGAATCTATTAAAATTTAGTTGACCGTATAAAAAATGAATTTCCATACTGATATAAATAAATGATTGAATAATTTAATAATTGGGAGAGAAGAGACAAATTTCCAAAGAAGAAGAATCCCAAATAGTTAATGTAGCTAATTCTCCCTCAAGGAGAAGGAGCATAATTTCACACTCCTAAGTGTGGCCTGCATATTGTGCCTCCCTTTCTGAGTCTGAAGTATGGAAAAGAGAGGAAAAAGAGGAACTTTACGGCAGAGAAACTTGACAAACAGTATCTCAGCCAGGTGATCAAAGTGAACATAAATAGTCATAAATCATGTTGAACATAAATAGTCATAAATCATCACTTGATATGATGATATGAAAATGGAGCCTCACTTCTGTCATCTTCCTTTCGGTAACCCATAATGTCAGTCTTATTATGAAAAAAAATACACCAGATAAATCCTAGTAGTGAGGCATCCTGCAAAATACCTGACCAGTATTCCTCAAAACTGTCAATGATAGCCAGATGCGGTGGTGTGCACCTGTAGTCCCAGCTACTCAGGAGGCTGAGGCAGGAGGATCGCTTGAGCCCAGGAGTTAGAGGCTACAGTGAGCTCTGATTATGCCACTGTACTCCAGCCTGGGCAACAAAGCAAAACCCTGTCTCCAAAAAAAAAAATTGTCAAGGTTACCAAAAATAAGGAATGTCTGGGAAACTGCCACGTTCAAGAGGAGCATAAAGACACGTGACAGCTTAATATAATGTGGTATCCTGGTTGGGAGTCTGGTACAGAAAAAATACATTAAGTAAAAACTATGGAGATCTAAATAAACCATGAACTTCAGTTAATCATGATTAGTCATAATTACATACATACTTACATACATAATTACAATTAATATATCATACTAATGTAAGATGTTAATAACAGAGGAAATTGAGTGTGGGATGTGGAAACTCTCTATTATCTTCAATTTTTCTTTAATTCTAAAGCTGTTTTAAAAATAAAGTTTTTAAAAAGAAAAGATATTTAGTCGCTAATGTATTGTTATATTTGGACTATGGTGCTTTCGTACCATCCATTTTACTGTATTTTCACAAGGAACAATGACATTGCTGGCAATAAGTCACAAAATCTCCCTCCCCCCACACATACATACACACCTCAAAACAATCAGATTTATTGTACTCAAGATAGAGTTATAGTAATAAATTTAATCAGTACAAAATAATATTTAGCAACATGAGTTCAGTGTTACAGAAAGCAAGCATTCCCTTTTTCCCAGATAACCAAATCCTTGTTCAGTTTATCTAGATGACTAAAGCAACCATTTCTTCCATTGATTTCTACACTAAGCACACCTTATGCATATATGACCCCAGGTGGAAGGAAATTCTAATTTCTCCCCTAGAGCACTCAGATTTTTTTTTTTTAACACTTGTCTGTCCAAGGAGAAAATAAGACTCTGAGATCAAAGATTGTCCTCTAATCCAGTGCAGAGGTGAAGTTCTGGGCATGGAGGCTCCAAGGAGAGAAATGGAATAAAATTTTTTAAACTAGAAAGTAAAATCTCCAAGTATGCTGATAATCTATAGGCTAAAAGGTTAAACAACATGGGTTTTCCAATAAGGGGTCTTTGCTGACCCTGTTGGATGCCCCACTCAGGATTATGGTACCCTGTTGTCATTTTTAGTATGTCCTGTGTGCCCCACTGTCAGCTGGCTAGAAGCCCATGTCAGGGTTCAGCTTAGAGGTGCCAGTCATAACAGTCTCTGTTATGAATTTTCAGCTCATATGTGAAGCACTTATTGTCCCTTTCATGAGCAGGAGACGAATTTTTAATCCTTTCTCTTGTATTCAGCATTTCTCTGCTTTATATCGTACCCATGTCTTTCCAGTTTCTTTAGTTTTCTCTCTGCAGTGAGTTTTGCAGTCTGCCTAGAGGGTATACCTTCTCAGTCAGGTATCTGGTTCCTTCTCTGTGGGACCTTATGAGCAAATTCCTATCAGGGGCAAGCGGTTGGCTTCTGGAAATCACCGTTGTTTGACATAATGCTTAAAAGTGAAAGATGACTCCTTTAAGAAATGCCTCCTCTCTGCCCCCTCCCACAAGAAAAAAATCATTTGTGTGAAAGTAAAGCTACAGAAAATTTTCTTGGCCACTTATTATACACCTTTTCAGCTGAGAGGGACATAGGAGAGATGAGTAATAAGCTAAACAAGATATGCCAAGGAAGAGAGAGCCAATCTCATTTTTTTTCTTGAAGGAGACTTAGACTCTATACTTTTTGCTATGAAGGAAAATAGTCATGGATCTAAGGTCTAGGAAGCCTTGACATTTCCTTTTCTAGAGCATAGTTTTATCTGAATACAATTAATAAAGTAGTATGAAGAAGGTTTTGATCAAAAAGGACCTGGTATGACAAGGAAAACCCCAAATTTATTGACAGACATGTGAAGCATGATCCTTGGGTTTATTACAAGACCTTGATCTTCTTGGTAGCCACTGCTTGAGAGCAAGCTCTAGCATTCTAGAGCAGAACTCCACATTTGGGTGAAGAGTTGAACAGAATTACATACCTAATAATAGTGAATTATTAAAACACTAAAATAGTGGGAATTAAGGGCTCCCCAAAGCAATTGTGGAATGATATTTTTCTTTCAATTCTGCATGATATTAGCACAGTATATAAAATTATTATTCTGTTTTACAATGAGTTATTTTCCCTTAAAGTGGGAAACTTAAAAATATAGAGAATTTCATAATACTACATGACCAGTATGGGTTTGTCACCTAACAACATTCTCATTTAGTTGTATAGCAAATAAAAATAAAAAGCCCTCATAAACACAATTAAATATAAGACTCTCTAGGACGTTCTAGGATGTGTGCATGAGATTCAGTTTCGTCCAAAATAACAAAAACCACTGTGTGTGTGTGTGCGTATATATATATACATATATATAT
>NW_012148174.1:8770040-8781695 GCF_000956105.1 Propithecus coquereli
ATATTTTTTAACTATTAATAATAGGACATATACATGCCTCAGTTCTTTTATGTTTTCTTAACTAATAGGAGAAATACTGCCTAAAGGTAGTATTTCAAAATTGTGTAGCCTTACCTGGTAAAGTTCCATGTTTCCACAGAGTTCTTGTCTTTCTATTTATGCTCTGGTAACCTCTAGTAATTACTGTACTTTCTCTTCCTAGATTACAATTGGTAGAATAAATTCCCATGAACAGAAAAAGGCCAAGGACAAATGACATTTAATATCAAAGAGCATCCTTCCTGAAAGTATAATACATGAGTTGAACAAATTACATCGTACTAAATATTTTAAGTTCCTTATCTTAATCCAGTCCTAGAACTATGTATTTATTATTTTCTGAAAGTAGAAAGACCATTACTAGAAAACAAAAATTGTCTACATGGTCACGGTACCTAATAGCATATACCCCTGCAAATTTCAGAAGTTCAGGATGGTAGTGGCATCTTCATTTAATAGTGTTTCAGTAGCCAGTCAACCATTAAATAAAAGTTTCTGAAATTCTGGTATCTCCTCTTACGCTTGTATTTTTAATTAAAGCTGCAGAGAATCATTGATTGAAATGTCTTTTATCCTCATTGCTTTTTTAAAAAAATAATTTACCTCCGCCTTTTATACTCCTCCTTAATCATGAATGCAAATAAAATTCAAAGTGTAATCAACAGCTGCTGAAAGAGAGCACTGAGCAAACTGGGTTGCCATGGAAACCATGAAGTCAGTCCTTGACCAGACAAAGAATAATACCTGGTGTGTATGTATGTGTGTGCCTATGTGGTGTGTGTGTGTGTGTGTGCACTCACTTAACAACAGTTTACCAAGAACAACTAAAAATACTTCAAGGTTTTTTTTTTCCCCAACTAAATTGTTCACTTTCAGATATTTCAGTTAGAGGTGAATGAATACATTTTGATTATTACATTAAATTTATAAGAGATTGCTTCTCATTTGAGACAGAATAGCCCTATCCCAGATAAAGCTACAGGTATGAAAAAGGTACTATTAGACCAGGACTGAACACAATAAATATTGAATGCTTTCCTTTGCAAACAAATAAACAATTAACGTAATTATTTGGCCTATTATTGCTGTCATTATCCTTGCCTTCACTTCTCCAGCAGGCGTTGCAGCATTTTAATTTTATTTTCTCCTGGGAAAGAATTGTCTCCTGCTCTAAGCTGCCAGGGGAAAGTATTGTTAAGCTTTCTAAATGTTGAATATAAAGGTCATACCACTGAGGGATTTCAGCTGTGAGTAAACACATGCAAAGGAAATAGTGTTCCATGTCTCTCTCATTCTACACAAATGTAGTTTTAAACTGACTGCCACAATGTGTGAGTATCTTCACTTGGCATGTGTAATGGCCATTGCCTGTAATGGTATGATTAGGACCCAAGTGTGAAAAGAACTTTATTAAAATTCATTAATATGTCTATATAAAAAAATAAAGTAGCTCTATTCTACGGCTATAATTTTGTTCTACATTGTCAATACCCTGTTGGGAAAACGTATTCCTGATTAATAAGAAATAAAAGCAATTGCTTTTGCTGGTAGAGAATCTGAATATAAGTTTGGGATACATAGATCATATACCAATTGCCAAAGGCATCTTTCCTCTTATGTCCCCTTTTGCTAAGAGGCAAAGATGCTACTGTTGTTTTTGTACTTACTATCTCATGCCTAAAAGGTGCCTCTTTTTTTTTTTTTTTTAAATCAGAGGTTCTCTTCATCAACCGTAAGATAAGTCATTGTGATTCTCTCAGCTTTATAGCTGAGAAAACATAAGGATGGAGAGTTCAGTGACTTGTCTAAGATTGCTGAACAAGCTATTGACAGGGGATAAATTAGAATTTACTTCTGAAAGGAGTGTCTTTTCAGGAAGGTTTTATATTTTCTGACATGATAAATTTGGAATCATGTGTAGGGCTTGGCAAGAAGGTTACTAATTGAAGTTTGTAGAATATAGAAATCGTATTCTTATCTGGCTGTAACCTAAAATGTTTCATTAAAACCAGACATCCCTCCTCAACTAACAAAGGATGACAGAAAATGTTGTCAGCAATTTATTTGCCCTTTTTCCTCAAGTTTTATTTTACTCATTTGTCCAGTTTTTCCCATTCCATTAAATAACAGAATTGCAGGCAGTGTTTCTGCTCTCATAACTGTACTTTATTGTTATATCAATCACTTTCCCTGATCTGTCTCAAGCAATCATTGCAAATTCATTTTGTTCTAATTGGCTCTGGTTGGCGATAATATTAAAGATGATGGCAAAGTATTGCTTTTATCATTAGCCTAGAATATAAACAATTTATTTTATCTGAGTTTTAAAGAGATTACTCATATTTCTGATGCTTTATTTTTTATAGGATAGTTTAATTTCTTTGGACTTGCATCAAATTAAAAATACAAAATATTAAATATTATTATGATGGTGGAACTTATGTCATACTGGCTGAGTTTCTTATGTAAGCACACCTCTGCTCTATTCATCACAGTATCCGCTTCATGGAGAGGGTGCTGTTGGTAGCACACTAACACAACTTTAATTGATAAACAGTCATGCATCATTTAATAAGAGTATATTCTGAGAAATGTGTTGTTAGGCAATTTTGTTGCTGTGAAAACATCATGGCGTGTACTTGCACAAACCTAGATGGTATAGGCTGCTACACATCGAGGCTATATGGTATAGACTATTACTCCTAGGCTACAAACCTGTACAGCATGTTACGCTACTGAATACTGTATGAAATTGTAACGCAATGATAAGTTCTTGTGTATCTAAACATAGAAAAGGTACAGTAAAAATACAATATTATAATCTCATGGAACCAACATCATGGTCCATAGTGGACTAAAACATTGTTATGTGGTGTGTTACTGTACATGGCAATATAGAATGACATTTCTTTTAATATTGAGTTACTATGATTCTGAGCCTGATCCTCTGAATTTTAAAAAGTCCATTCTTCTCCTGGGCCTTTCCTCATCAGATTCTCCAAAGGAACTCCAAGGCTTCCAAAGAAGGGACTAGTCTCAGTTTCTATTCTGGAATGTCCCATCAGTCAGCCTAAGGATTCTATTCTTCTCCACTCTTGCTGCAGTTCATCAGCTCTGTACACAGCCACTCACAAAATCTAGGGCTGTCTTAGCACGTGGAGAAAATGTTCATTAACCTTTACTATTTCCACTCCCTATGGTAGTATCTCATGTTGTTGGACCAGAGTACATAGCATCAGCTACCACTGGTGGAAGGAATGAGTGCCCCTGCCAAATTGTTGCAGGGGCAACACTAAAGGCAAATTCAACAGCAATAGGCAATTGCAATAGTCAACAGCAGTGGTTCTTAAAGTGTTGTCCCAAAATATCAGCATCACCTGGAGACTTGTCAAAAATGCCAATTCTCAGTCCCTTCCCCAAATATATTATGTTGGAAACACTGGGGCTAAACGCTAGGAATCTGTATATTAATGAGCTCCTGAGGTGATTCTGATGCATGCCAAAATTTGATAACCATTTGTCTATAGTGTATTTTTCAAAGTCTAGTTTTATAGGTTTTTTTATAATTGTGTATATGTGTACATGAGTTTGTATTCAAATAATTTTATTAAATGAATTGATTTTTACTGTTATATTGTGCCAGGGAAGTAAACAAACAGCAAATATAAGCTTACATTCTTTTGGATAATAAGGTTTTAAGACTTTTAAAATTTCATTTGCTAAGGAAGACAGATGTCATATATATTCTCTGAAATTTCTTGCTAGTGTCTAGCTACAGGCTGTCCTTGTAACTCATTTGCAATATAAACTCCTTTCAGATATTATGAAAGAGCCCTCTTTATCCTCCCCTCGTCTGCACCAGTCACCTTTTGAATTCACACTCTAATTTACGACATGCTGCTTTTTTTAATCCTTGCTGCCTTAATGATGCCATCATCTTCTGAACTCATTAAGGTCCCACATAGGTTTATATGTATTGTAGTGACATCTTCATCTCTCAGAGCAGTTTGGAAACCTGCAGGGGTGTAGAATTGCTACAGATGGACCATTATGCAAAACTGAGTATATCAAGCCTCCCCAAACTGAAAAGGGAAAGTATTTTGAAACATAAAAAAGACATATGTTCGAGCCATAGATGTTGGTTTATGGAGGTCAGATCTGCACACTGATTGTTTTCTATTAGCAGCTTAAAGGTAGCTGACCATAGGTATTTATTAGTGGCTTTAAGAGTTCTTGAAGAACTATGTTGACCATTTACATGATTATAAAGCTCTTATGCTCAAAGGAAATAATATAGAGATCAGAATCAGCCAATGTTTGATCAAAATAGAAATATAAATGAAGGAAATTGGATTGCACTTTTAATGCTGAATGCACCGGGGGGAAAAAAATCAACAAAAGAGAGTATCATTCCAAAGACTCCACTATGTCTGAGTTAAGATCATAAATGGAATAATCTGAATTTTCAAAGTAAATAATGAGAAAGAGAACCTAGATTCCACCACTCTCAATTTCTAACTAACCCTTTCCAATTATAACTATCTTTTTTATTCTTATATTCCTTAGTAAGAGTTTATTCATTTTCAGAAGCTCTCATTTACAGAATGAACTAAATTGGGAACCGAGTGACAGTGTCACTCAATTAGTGTATTGTTCACAGTGAAGACCAAGGGCATATAAATAGCTCAAAAGTAATCTCAATGAGAAAAAAAAAATGACAGGGAGGGAAGAAGACTGAGTTTCATGATGCCATACTAATATTTTTCAAGCAGTTCTAGGTCTAAACTCATCAGATTAAGGCAACTATAAAATGCTCCTTTTTATTATTATTGACTATATCCATTTTTAACAAACATGGAATAGAAAGCAAAGAACACAGAATAAGTATGCAAAGGAACCTGAAGAAAAGAAATTTGCAATCTTGTGAAAGCTATATTTGTGTGTGATGAGTATGTATTTTTCATTGACCTCAAACTATTGGGCAAATTACTTTTCTAGGGTCAAATAATGAAATAGTGAAGAAACCATGGGATTTGTTGCCCTCAAATTTCCCATCTGATGCATAGCTATTGAATCTTGCTGTTTTTGCAATAGTTTAAATTTAAGTGTTCTATAGGGTAAGAAAATTAGAATCAAGCCATTCTTTTCTTCCAGATTCTGTCAGATAAAACACAAGTATTTGCCACCAGGGTTATTATAACAGAAAGTTGTTCCAGGTTTAATATACTGGACATAATTTGGTAAATCTTAAATAGAAAACATTTTTCAGTTTTATGAAATATTGGTGATGATATTAAGAATGTAAATAAAAACAAGAGGTAAAGGAGATGCAGCTCCATATAACTGAAGAAAACTTTAGGAAGGGACGAAAGGAAACTGGAAAAGTGACTGATCCTGGAAAGGAGTGTGTACATGTGCGTGTATATGTGTGTGCAAGGGGTGGGGGAGAGTCATTTTTTAGCATATTTGGTCAATATCAATTATTGTTTTCTAATATAGAAATAGGATTATTTATGCTTGATAGGCACATAATTCAGTGTTCCTCTTTCCCTTAGTAAAGCTTTTGAGAAAAAGAAACATAATATGACATATAGCAACATAAAATATAAGGTCATGTATTGTTTAAAAAAAGAAGTCTAGAGACACTTGGTTTCAGAACTTGAGAATTTGCTTGGATTTTCTCTTTCTTCCTTTCATGGTCACAGTGTGTCCGCTGCAACATCAGAACTCACATGCTCACGTGACCATGTTTCATTCAGGAAGGAGATGAGAGTGCCTACAAAAGAGAGAGAGAGAGAGAGAAAGAGAGAGAGAGAGAGAGAGAGAGAGAGAGAGAGAGAGAACATTTCTATGTATACCTTATTTCTTTTGTCAGGGTCACTAAGCTTCCAGACGGCTTCCTTCATTCTCATTCTAGCCTCAAAGTAGTTTGGGAAGAAGAGTATTTGTTTATTTTAGCCTCAAAAGTAGAAGATAGACAAAGGAGAAGAATGGTAGGGAAGGTATCATGATATTCAATGAACAAGATCTGCCACGGTTTTTATCTGCATTTAATATTAAGTTTACATTAATATTTCACCTATGCAGAGAGCTCAGAAAGGATTGCTAGGCAGTTCCCATCAAGATTTTACTTTTTGTCAAGATAAATGTTTTCAGAGATGAGTTTTACTCAATTCAGCCTTCCCCTCTGTTTTTAGGAAATAAAACTGTACTGAAAGCTGATGCATATAACCATGTTTTAAAACTCAAATTTTTCTAATTTTTTTGTCTTTAATCTTGCATGTTCCACCTCCAGTTTTATTCTTTAGAGTATTTTCTACCAAAAGAAAGAAGGATGTTAGTGTGCTTCAGTGAAGCTTGTGCATTAAATTGCCAGATGTGTTCTTAAATAAAGCTTACTTGAAGTCTTATGTGAGGCTTAAAATTTAATAATATGAATAACCAGAGTAATAAACTAACAACAAAACTAGGTTTAACTTGACAGATATTTTCTCAAGCACTGTTAACACAAGATATTTTAATAAAAAATCTTCATGATTTTTTTGAATATTTGCTGACCAGCATTATGAATAAATCACTAGGGATTATATCTACACTTCACAGTAAAGTGACTATATTTATTACACTTTGCTCTGCAATTGCTTTTATGGGAAAATTTAAGTTAATTTTTTCTACTTACTCACTATTCACTATTTTTCTACTCATTGACTTTATAATTGGGGAATGTCTGTATTCGTCAACACTTGTTTTCATTTGGACTTAGAATAATTCAGCTACTAAGAGGCAATGATTTTGTCCACAAAATCATGGTTTTTTCAAAAAGTTATTCTTTAATTATGTTGGTATTGGTAACTAGTAAGTCCTTTGGTGTGTGTGTCATTACTTCTTAAATTGCTATCTATGATACGATTATTGTTCTACTTCAAGAAATAGAAAAGTCCTCCAAATCTCTCAATTTCTGTATTGTACCAACTTTTCTTTCTAGTACACACTGAGTTCCCTTAAAGGTCATTATATATACACATTTTAAATTTTAAAAATTATTTAAAATTTTAAGTTAAATTACTTTAAGTTAAATATGTTTTAAATGGTTAAATATTCTAATTAAAGCTATCTTTCCTTGGGTTTATTCTAAGTGCCTTTACGCAGTGAATTTAATGCAAGTTCAGTATATTAAATAACTACATCGTAAAAGAGTTTGCTACTTCTGGATTCACTTTGGTATCAGAATGTTAACAATACTCATTGCAGCAAAAAGCAGTTTATTTAATCTGTTCTGATATCATATAATCATTTGCATTGCACTTGACCACATAGTACAGAGAAGTCATCTTGCAAAATTTCACCAAAAAGTACATTCCATCTCTAGAGACACCAGGAGCTCTTAGTAATTGGAGCTTGCTGATGAGCAAGTACATATAATATAAATATATCAATCAGGTTAATGCAAGAAGCACTCTTCCATTTGATAACATTTGAAATCCATGCCTGAAATGCAGAAACATAATTAAGGCAAATAAGTATAGCATGTTTATATTCTAATCTGAAAGAGGAAAATTTTTGAAAGATTTCTCCAACTTTTACCAATGACTGAGTGAAATGCAAATTGGGCAAATTGAATTGTTTTATTTCAGACTAAGGTAGGATTTCTTAAACTCAGCATCACTGCTAGTTTGGACTCGATGCTTCTTTGTTGTGGGGGCCCATCCTGAGCACTGTAAAATGTTTAGCAGCATCTCTAATATCCTCACTAGTTGCCAGTAGCATCCCTCTCAGTCTTGGTATTAAAAAATATCTCCAGACATTGCCAAATGTCCCCTGTGGACCAAAATTGCCCCTGGTTAAGAACCACTGGACTAATCGTTGAATCAAATTACTTTCAATTTTATGATGGTTGATTTGGACATTTTAATGTCATGAAACATACTAATAATATGTTTTTAGTTCTATGAATATACCAACCATTAGCTTAACATTTTTCTATGAAGATAAAGCTGTAATTAAACATATATTCTATGCCACTTACAAAGATAAGTGAAAGAAAAAATTTTATTACTCAAAAAGATTTTGAATTTTTCTTATTCTATTTTTCAAATAGAATGATGTTTAGCATTATTGGACAAAACAAGGTTACTAAATGTATAAAGCTGATATTTCTAGCTATTTATGTTGATACTTCCTTTTTCAAATTACCTAGACCAGTGCCATCTTTAGTATTTTTCACACAAAATTCAAAGTGCCCATAAACTATATATTTTTAATTTACTTTTTTCTCAGAGACCTGTCCTTTTTTTGTCTGTTTATAGCTTAAATGAAGATCAATAGAAAATCTATATTTAGTGAAAGCACAGCTAGATGTTTTGATGGAGAGAGTTGGCTTTGGCATGAAATGCTGCTGCTTATTTGTAAACCTCTCTGTGTATGTAATCTGACAGCATTTTAGATTCCCCAGTTAATGAGGTTAGCAGCAGCCTCTAACTTCTGGGCCTAGTCAATTTGATACCGTCTCAATGTAGGTTGTCATAGCTATGTTGACTTCATTTGCTTTACTGGGAAAATAAAAATTGGATTCTTCAAATTGTAAGGAAATAATATGTCTTGCTTATCCTCCTTGGGTTCCTCCCACCTGCACAGATAGTAGGTTTCTGACTACTTGCTACATCATTATAAAATAATATGTTTAAATAGAAGGAAATACTAATTGGTATTTTCTTTTCAGTAATCTAGATTTAGGTAGATATATTTTTTCCAAAATTCCCATATTTTAAATGCTAGTATCAACCTCTACAGGAAAATATAATTATACAATGAAGTGGAATGCCATTTATGTTAACTGGATGGTAATTGTAATTGCATGGGGCCACAAGCACTCATAGAATGAACCAGAGGAGGCAGGAAAGGTTACATCATTGTTAATTCTACAATATGTAGTTTTCCAACAGACATATTTTTACTCATGCCATCTTATTTTTCCCCTAATGTTCTTGTTTTTGTTTTTTTGATTTAAAAATTAATTACAGAATTTTACAGAAATCAGTTTGGTTAGTCAATTTAAATGCAAATTTGAAGGTGTCATGGTATGCAACAGATAAGTGAAATGCCATTTCAGAAATATCTCTTTTTATGTTATATTAATATATTCATCAGATTTCTCCTATTTTTTATGCCTAAATAATACCTTGAAATTTCAGGGGTTTTCAACAAAATCACATTTCTTACTCATGTCTGTGAGTGGGCTGGGACTGTTCTGATTCAGGATGTAGGACAGGCTCAGATCAGCTTCATGTGTCTCTTATTTGGGTACTAGCGGCCAGCCAGGAATGGTATTCTCATGATGGATCCCAGAAGTACCAAAGACCAGGCCAAATCATGGCTACCACATTTCATTGGCTACAGCAAGTCATATGGCCAAGCTTTAAATCAATGGACAGAGAAATAAACTCCAGCAATTTTAGTAATGGGCATTACAAAATAATATGCCAAAGGATATGGATATACAATTCTGTTAGGGAAGAGAGTGAACAATGGGGAACTGCTTGTACCACAAAGGACTAAATTGTCAAACAAAACAAACTTACCAACTCACAAATAATACTAAATACTCATTTTTACTAACAATTGGCAAAGAATACAAGCAAAAACTAAGCACAGATATAGCAATCCTTCCTAGAACAGTCCCCCAACCTTGCAAATGCAGCATTTAAAAGTAACTTTTTCTACACTAGAACACATTTTGGTTTTAAAATGACAGCTAAGCACATACAACGTGTATGTCTTCTTAGGTACCTAGGTACTTAGCTACCACATTGAGGTGAACAGACTCTATGACAGCATCCATTCTTTATCAACTGCTTCCTAGGAATCCACAAATGCCAAGTTTATTTACAAATAGAGCTTACCTACACTAAGCAATCCATTTAGACTAAGAATCACCTGCAAAAACATTATTAGATAAGAATTCCTTTCCTGAACTATCTTAGCTAGATAATATATTAGAATATTTATAAAGAGATCTGGTTAAGGTCCATGTTGCCGTATCTCAGGAAGGAGCAAGGCAGTTACAGACTTGCCGTTAATTATTTTCTTCCCAGGAACTATAATTCATTCTAACAAATATTATTTTTAAAGGGTGTCTTTGCTTAAGGTTTTCTCATTAAAATAGCATCCAGATCTTACACACCCAAATAGAAATATACCCTGTCTTTAATTCGACAATATAATTTGACAATATATTCAACTTATTCCACTAGTGGTAGGAATTTGGGTGATTGTTATCTTCTTTTCACATTTTATATTTTCTAAAATTAAAAAAAATAAAAAGGAGGAGGAAGAAGAAGAGGAGGAAAAGTAATCTAGCAATTATAAATGAAGTTATCCTTGGATCCATGCAAAGATCTTAAAAAGAATTTTATTTCCCTATCTCTTATATGTCTTCTTTCTAGCTAGAAGCTGAAGATACATTTGATATAGTTTATCATGATTAGAGATGTGTTTTGCACTAGTTATACTCCCTCTGATAATGTGAACACAACATTAAGACTAACGTTATACATCTTTGGCTCTAATTTTTCTTATATTTTTTGTTCTAAATCTTTCACTCAGCTCAAGAAAGTGCAACTAAAGGCTGTCAAAGTCACTTCAGGATTAAAAAGAGAAATGTTTTCCATTATGTATTTTTTTAAATAAAATGTTAGGTAGTTTTGGAGTCAATTTAACATTTCCAAACTCTTACAAGGGAACACACCTGACCTTGACTCTATAAAAATATTTTCTTAATTCAGAAATTAGGCAATTTCTGTATCAGTGCTACATATTAATAGAGTGGATGTTTTATATTATTCTCATGTAGATCATCACTGCCTTTAAAAAGGCAAATTAAAATTCCATATATCTATCAATAAAACAAGTTGCTGGAAAACAGTGTATCCTAATAAAAAATTACCAGTTGATTTGAAGACATTACTATTTAAAATTAACAAACTAAATATTCAGGGGCTTACAGTAAGTAAGAGTAGTGAGATGTTAGTTATTGCAGTGAGATGATTACATTCTGTTTCAAGGCTCTTATCTGGCAGCAGTGATGATTTGACTTTCTGGCATTCCCTTTATTTTGAAATACAAAACCTTTCTTGTATGCAGGAGAAATTGAAGAAATAGTACTATAAAATTCAACAATGTGGGAAGCATTTACAATTTGGAATTATGATGATCTCATTCTACCTTTAATTAAAATAAATTGACACCAAGTGGTATATATCTTTTCAGGCATATCTGATAATTAATACTATATACAAAGGATTCTGTTTCAGTGAATAATTTGATCAACTTTAGTATAATTCTTAATGGATATTGTATAGGGATTTGTGTGCAAAAGATACATACTTGATAACAATCAAGTTCAACAATAAAATTATTTACTCAGGGCATCAAATCCGTACTTAATTTCTCCTAACTCCTTGTGAACAGAGGAGTTTCATTTTCCTCCCACTTAGATAGTCTATACACTAATACATTCAGATTTACAGAGTGAAACATAAGAAATGATCTTAACTGATGCTTAGGATGTGGCTAACGATTTGGTATCAATTGCAAAAATTGCAAGATGATAGTGTTCAT
>NW_012148174.1:8782325-8884480 GCF_000956105.1 Propithecus coquereli
TTTAGTAATATAAGCTTAATTCATATCAGCATTCACTAGCTCCTTGCCAGGGCATATACTCATTAAATTCAAGAACTCTAAGTACTATGGATTGTTACGTTTCTCTCTGCACATCCAACTGTCCTTCTTTAAGCTTTTTCTTCCAAGCCCATTCTCCCTGACTAATAGGCAAACACAAAATCAGGACAGAGTAGGTGACACTACACTGGTTTGATCAAGGTAGAAAGCAACTCCATGGATTACTAATTAAAGGTTAAATTTAACCAAACTTCCAGATTTTTTTCCCTGAACCAGAAATTTTTGTTCTTCACATCTAAAACTTGAAATGAAATTGGCATCTTTCTCCAGTAATTTTCTACTGCATCCCCAAGTCTTTGGTGCCATGCTTCTAAAAACATTAGCATATATTTAAAGACATTTCTTGTTAATGATTTAGAAAAGTTTGCTTTTCATCTAGTTGTCATTGTCATAAACATTCCTGTAATGAGTTGATTGAAAAATAAGTTTATTCCAAGTTGATGGTGTTACTTGTCTCCGTTATAGATTTGGCAAATCATTCTGTTGCTTATTTTATAAATGGAATGATACTCTCCAAAGCTAATTTAATATTTAAAGGATGGTAAATGCATAAGACAGAGATTATCACATATTTGTGTCTTTCAATGCCAAATACAAAAAGGGGCATATAGGCAAGAAAATGTGTTAGACTTTTTAAAAATATATTTTGAGATAATACTAGTAAATTTTGTTACATTTGTTAAGTTGTGAGCCGAGAAAAAACCCAAGTAAGTTCTAAAAATCATGAGAGAATTTGAACGTAGTTTTAAAATTTTGTAAACTGAGAGATCGTGTTTGAAAGAGGATCCTTTTTAAATTCTGATTTAACAACCAAACTGTCTTTGCAGGTCATTGACATTGGTTTCTTCTCAGTGCAATCTTAATGTCTTAGCAAGATGTTTCAGGGACATACACAGTTTGTACAAGTTTATTTACTCACAGTAAGAGAACATTTCAAGCTGATAGCTTTAATTATTCTGGCTGATTCCTCTGATTGGATTCATGGAAGGGCCAAAAGAGGTGCCTGTCTTTAGTTTATCACTCCCAGTCATAGCTTCCACATAGCTCTGAGGCATGCCTGGCTTGAAAAACTAGTTTGATATCTTTCAGAAAATGCTAATAAAAGAAGACATGTAAGAAATACAGGATATGAACATTTTGAGAACAGTTAAAAACCTAAAATTCAGGACTAAAACTTGCAATGCAAGAAGGAATTTACATAGAATTCATAATTTTCTTGAATAACAGCATCAAACATAGATTTGCATGTGGTAGGTAGCTTGTAATTGTTTGTTGTATCAACAGTGATTAAAACTTTCCTCTACTACCCTAACAGTTCATTTTCCTTATGGTTCTCTAAGCTCCTGTCTAGCTGTAACCCATCTGCCCTTCCTAATAAACCCACTTACAGTCTCTCTTCCTGAAGCTTATTCTGTTAAAAATTCAAATTTAAAAACAATGGCTAACATTTATCGCGCAGTCACTATGTATCAGGCACTTCCCTAAGATGTATTACCTGGTTCAATTCTTATAGTAATCCTTAGTGGCATCTATTGATATCATTTCCACTTTAGTGGTGAGGAAAATGAGGCCCAGAGAGGTTAAGTGACTTTCCTAACGTCATAGGACTAAGAAGTACCAGAATTAGAACAGAGGTAACTCTAGCTTTGGAGAATGCACATGTAACCAGCACACTGGAGTTTCGGTTTTATTCTGTCCTAAACATCACTGAAATGGTAATTGTTCTCTCTGTGTCTTAGTATAAAAATTCCATAGAAAAACAACACAGGATGGTACCCAGGTATGTGGAAAAGAGCAACACAGTAACTTAACTACATTTGTTTCATCTCATTCCTATTAAACCTTACTCAGTAAACAGGCCATTATTTGAAGAGGATAAGATTGCAATCATTATTCCTGGATAAACGTGTGCCTAGAAAAAATTATTACGTAATCATCAGTTCTCTCTGCCTGATGCAGAAATGACTACTCTTCCATGTCATTTATATTTCCTAGTGCTCTATGAAATTCCTCCTCTTATGCTAATACAATTGTGCCCCCCTTATCCATGGGGGATATATTGCAAGACCCAGCAAATGCGCGAAACTGCAGATAGTACTGAACCCCACATAGACTACAGAAGAATTTCTTTTTCCTTCTGCACAATTTCATGCATAGAAGATTTGTTCTTGCCATAGATCTTAGCAACCTGAGTATACATTTTTTTTTTCTTTTCTTATTAAGTCAAGAACTTTTACCTTTTCACTTAAAGGAAGCACTTTACAGTTTCTCTTTGGCATATCCAAATTGCCAGCATCACTACTCTTACATTCTGGGGTAATTTATAACTAAAATAAAAGTTACTTGGACACAAGCACTGAGATACCTTGACAGTCCATTAGATAACATGGACAGCTACTAAGTGATTAATGGGTGGGTAGCATGTACAGTGTGAATACACTGGACAAAGAGATGATTCCTGTCTCGTGCAGGACAAAGCAGGACAATGTGAGAGTTTATCATGCGAGAGTTATAAACAGCACACAATTTAAAATTTATGAATTGTTTATTTTTGGAATTTTTCATTTAATATTTTTGACTGTGTTTGACTATAAGTAACCAAAAAAAGTCTGGAAAGCAAAATGAGGATAAGAGAGGACCACTGTTATGACAAGCCCTTCTCTGATCAGGGCACCACAAATTGAACTACTCTCAGTGAGGTTGCCCAGGAACCTAAAGATAGTGTACATTTTTTTAAACTATATTTCCCTTAATTCTTCAACTATCTTTTTTGCCAAGCTTACTTATTGCCTTAGTCCATTCAGGCTGCTCTAATAAAATACCATAGACTGAGTTATTTATAAACAATAGGTATTTACTACTTATATTTCTGGAGGCTGGGATGTCCACGATGAAGCTGCCAGCGGAGCTGGTGCTTGATGAGGGTCCATGTCTCATAGAGGGCACCTTCTATGTGTCCTTGCGTGGTGGAAGGGGCAAGGAAGCTCCCTCAGGCCTCTATTATAAGGACACTGTTCCCATTGAGATCATCCCATTAAGTTATGAGGCTTCGCCCTTATGACCTAATCACCTCCCAAAGGTTCCACCTCTTAATCCAGTTCACCTTTTAACATATGAATTTGGGGGGAACACATATATTCAGACCATAGTAGCACTTATGATTGCCCAATTTCAGCTCAAACCACAATTAAGAGCAAGGTTGTCTCACAGTGGTGTTTTCTTTATTGTCTTTCCCAAAAGAAGTAAGAGTTTATTATTTAGATCCTTCCCCCACATTCCACGATTCCCTTTTCCTTCTTCCTCATTTAGTAAAATCAAACTCTTTTTCAAGATCCACCTTAGTTTTGTTCAACAAATAGTCATTAAACAGGGACTTTGTGCAATAAAAAATGAACTTAAAAAAATAGTACCTTTTTAAGGGACTAAAGAGTTAATGTGTTTCCTGAGCAAAAATTTCTCCTGCTAGTTCAGGCTAAATAATCCCAATCATATTATGACATGTGCCCTATTTGATCCCAAATAATATTTGCATATTTAATCATATGCCTTATTTTAAGTAAATATCTTGTCTATATTTGATTAATATCAAGTAGCCTTGACTCTTCAATGGAACCATAAGTTTCTAAAGAGTGTTAACACCTTGTATTACACTTCTTTTATATACCTTTGGGCATGTCCTTAATAGTTGATTGAATGTTTTATTATAGACCTTCAGCACCAAGTGATTATGATCTGTAGTAATCAATTAATTAAAACTATACTTCAGGATCCTTCAGTGAAAAGAATAGAATCATGTGAATGATGGTAATACAAATTACAGTAAAGTATAACTTTACTGTTGAAAAGGACCTTTAGATACATATTTTAATTTGTGACTAGGAAAAGATTTATGAGGCAAATAGGGTATAATGATCACTGTTTACTTCATAGGTATTTGTAGTGGTGAAAAGAGATAGAAAAGGCTTTGGAATGAAATTTCAAAATTAGGAAAAATATAATTATGTTATTAGTACTGTAGATAAATCATTTCTTTGCCATTGGAACATCTAACTCTCATTAAAACAATTTCTGTGCATATCATTTGTGGGAAGAGTTCAGGGTGGTATGTCATAGTAGATACTATCATGTATAAAAGATTATAGTGTTTCATGGAAAGACATAGGGAAGAGAATGTTATCATTAGAAAGGTTATTTCTAGAGATCATTTCCTTGATATATATCCACATGAAACCTAATTTCTTTCTCAAAGTGGACTCTCCTATCTTTAAAAAAAAATTAAAAATTCTCAGCAATAAGAATACTGTGTTAGAGTTTGATCTTTTCTCCTTTTGGGGACATGTGTGGAGGGACAGAAAGTATTAAATGCAATTATATATATCCATATAATATAATATATACTAGAAACATTTATGTTTTCATTGCAAACAGGTAAGCCTTTCTTTGAAAGGCCATAGAACCTTATACAACGGGGAAAAAAATAATTCAAAATACCAGGAAATTTTAAAAGACGTATATTATAAATAAAACCCATTATACTTCTTTTTTGTAAGCTTACAAGAGCATACTGATTCTCCAGTAGCACCCAACCCCAACAGGGAAACAGGAAAGTAAAAATGCCCTTATGATGAATCAGAGGCATGTAAATCTATTTTGACGAAATAGAAAACTCTCAGGCCAAAACGTAACCAATTAAGTTAGCCTCTGTCAGCTAGAGGAAGGAATGGTCAATAATAGAAGCAAGGAGAAGAGAATAAGAGAGAAATGTCATTGTGGTGTCTCCTAAGGGAGGTACCTTCAAAATCATCGAGTCTAATCAACATATTTAATGCACGAAGAAACTGAAGCTCAACAAGAAAAAGTGACTTTCGCCCAAGGCGCAGCACTGATTCACATCTGAACTAGGATGAAAAACCAAGACTCCTCACTTACGTCCCAGATCTCTAGATATAGGAGTAACACAATTATTCATGCTTTTTCTCTGAAAGCAACAGTTTCTAGGCAATAGTAGGAGTAAAGGAGGCTGAGTTGGTTTGGTTTTTGGTTTTTTAAAAAAAATTTCTTTTCATGCTGATGTCAATGATTAGGAAGATTGTCATGTCAGCCTAGTGTTTTGATTTTATATCTTCCCTAAAAGAAACATTATCGAATTGCACACAAAGAGAATTAGTGTCAAAGATTTAAATGCAGGCCTTTTTAACAACTTGCATAATGCTGCTTGAAAAAGCATATAAGAGAAATGAGTCCATGTGACTTAGTGAAAAGCTATCTTTTGAAAAAGTTGCTACAAATTTATGTTATACTTTTCAGGAATTATCTCCTTTCACTTCATAATTTCTGCTAGCAGGGGCCAAGCTAACTATCAAATAGTGTTTCTGACCTCATGAACTGTTCCATAGCTCTGTAAAGTGCATAGACAGTTTTTTCCCCAGAAATAGAAATGCTTCTGATACTATGTTGAAAGGCATTATTAGTGAAATTAGAATATGATAACAAACTGCAGATGGTAAAAGATTTCTTCCTGGCAGAGAATAAATCCAAGTTCATTTTATGCTAAGTGAAATGTGGATGTGATTATCAATACATTGTGATAGGAAAGATTCATTCATGTGATCTAGCTCCTGCTCCTATGTGTCTTAATCAGATCAAGATAAAATCACTGATTAAATTAAAGGTAAAGGGGGGGGGAAATTGGAATCATAATGAATTGGAATGAATATACTACATTAGAACAATTATGAGTTTTTATAGTTGCTATAAAATAAATAGTACAAATAGCCATTTCAGTTCATTTAAAACCAAAATGATTTCTTCTGTCTAGTTTAAAATTATCTAAAACAGATATTATTAAAAGATTATTTTAATCAAATAAAATTTAAAGCACTTTTAAAATGAATGTTTACAGACTAAAAAGGCAACAGACAGTACTTGATCTATTACCATTACAGAGGCTTCCTATTTCTAATGATGAATTAAATGTTCTAATATATTTTATATTCAGACTTTAAGAAATATTTACTGAGGTCTTCTACATGCCAAGCACATCTGAGTTTAAAAAGTACATATCTCTCCTCTCCTGGAGCTTTCCTATGCTAGTCCTGTTACAAAAGAATATCAATATTTCTGGATAGTATGATAGGGAATGCTGAACAACACTGTTGTCATGAAGGATAGATTCTTTTCACCCTGCTCTTCATACTATTGTCAACTCCACTTAGGAATTGTCTTTATCAGCAGGAGTGGATGATTGTTATAGAAAGGTAGACTTTGAGGAACATAAAATGAGCCACTAAGGCTAAAAGGACACTGATAGCATAGCTAACCTACCTTCCACCATGTCCACTTTGGAGATTAGAATGTGACTTTACTATTTATCTAATTGTTCATTCATTCACCATATGTTTATTAAGTGCCTACAATAGACACTATTCTAGGTTTTAGGCATAAAGCATTGAGCAGAACAAACAAAGCTCCTGATCTTGCATAGCCTATATTTAAGTGGGGAAGAGTAAAAACGCAGAAACAAACATATGCAGAACATAGCGAGGTGATGATAACTGTTAAGGAAAACATTAAGTAAGGTGAGGAGTTAGTCAGTAACAGGGATGCTAACGAGAGATGGGCTACAGGAGCAGACCCCTAGCAAGAGGGAGTATGATGAAGGAATGTCTGGGTGAAGAGTACTCCAGCAGAGGAACAGAAAGAATAGTGACTTCACAGAAAAGCACAGAGACCAGTGTGGCTAAAGTGGAGTGAGCAAGGCTGAGAGTAATAGGAGTTTAGGTCAGAGTCATGTCCAGGCAGGAGCCAATCGGGGCCTATAGGCCGTGATAGGAAAGTTGTCATGAAGAGGAGTAATTTTTCTTCGTGTGCTAAATGACATTGCTGTCAAGAGATAAAATATTAGTAAAATTTAAAAAAAAATCCACAGTGATATTCAGAAGCAATGTACTCCTTCTGTTCCAAAGTACTAACGTCTGTCTAAATGTAACTAAAATCTGTGATTGAATTTATAAGGTGCAAGATACTGGGTTTCAAAAAAGCACTGGAAAAGACGTGTCTAATCTAGAAGACTGGCATGGGATAATTACAATGGAATTGGGACTTACAAAATGTTATAGGAATAATCAAGGAGCAGCTGGACTTCCTCCTTCCCTTAGAATGTAAACAGGTGCAAAGAAAGGTATTCCCACACCAAAAATGAGAAAAATCCAAAAAAGTCTACAAAATCATGACTTTTTTTCAAGCTGTAATTTTTCTAAAAGTAACCAGAAAACCAAAATCTAAAGAGGAATAAGCTTCTTTAAGGAGACACACAGCAGAAACCAGTCTGGCCTTTGAGAGAATGTAGGAAAAAGAGGTTATTGCCTTCCTTGCAAGCAAGAAAGACTCACTTCTAATTGTTATGATTTCATAAAGGCTAAGTGTTAGCTCTGTGTGTTTGGAAGAGCAGACACAAGGGATAACAGGCCCAGTACAGTTGACCCTTCAACAACATGGGTTTGGACTGTGCAGGTCCATTTATAGGCAGATTTTTTCAATGAATACATTGGAAAATCGTCTAGATATTTGTAACAATTTGAAAAACACTCACATGTGAATGACATAGTCTATAAATATCAAAAAGGTATTTCAGGTATATCGTGAATACATAAAATATATGTAGATACTAGTCTATGTTATCATATGCTACCATAAAATATACACAAATCTATTACAGAAGTTAAAATTTATCAAAACTTATACATACAAACCTTTATAGACTTTGCATGGCATTATTTGCAGTCCAGAGAAATGTGAACAAATGTAAGGATGCGTATTAAATCAGAACCGCATAAAATTATCTCTGTACTACTGCGATAATTTCATGGCCACCTCCTGTTTCTATTGTGGTGAGCTCAAGTGTTTCAAGTATCCGCTTAAAACACCGGGTGACACTGATCATCTCCACATGGGCAGTTTGTATCCCCAGTAAATTGTGTATTGCAGTAAAAAGCGTTCTCTCACGAGTCTTGTGTATTTTTCATCAAGTTTAGTGTAATGAATGCCTTAAACCTTGGGAACACCATAGGACACATACAAAGGGCTACTGGTGATACTGGAAGTGTTTCCAAGAAGCAGAGAAAAATTATGATATTACAAGAAAAACTTAGATTGCTTGATATGTACCATAGATTGAGGTCCACAGCTGAGGTTGCCCACCATTTCAGACAGATGATTTATCTTGTAAACAAATGATATAAACTTATGGTATCGATAAATACAGTACAGTATTGTAAATGTATTTTCTCTTTCTTATGATTTTCTTAATAACATTTTCTTTTCTCTAGCTTACTGTATTGTAAGAATACAATATATAACACATATAATGTGAAAAATATGTGTTAATTGACAATTTATGTTACTGATAAGGCTTCCAATCAACGGTAGGCTACTAGTTGTTAAATTTTTGGGTAGTCAAAAGTTATAGGTGGATTTTTGACTTTGTGAGAGGTCAGTGTCCCTAAATCCTGCATTGTTCAAGGGTAAACTGTACTTTACCAGCTCATTCACCCTAATCCTACAAAGTAAAAATGTTATGATCTTGGAGAAGGGAAAAAAAATGATCTTACTCATGGGGTACATGCATAGATCCATTGCTGCTGGGAAGCTCCCAGGGAGAGAGTGAAGAAACCATCTCGGGTCCAAGATCTTTTCCAAATACCAAGCCCAGGTCTGCTGATCCTAGGAGGCAGGAAACTCTCCAGAGTTTCTTGCAAAATGCAAGAAAAAGCAACCCATCATCAAAAAGTAAAGCAACAGAAATAGATAGAGCTATGTCCCAGATGTTGGAACTATCAAACAGAGACCATAAAAATAACTGTGGTTAGCATGTTAGCAGGAAAGGTGAATATAACATACATGAATAATAGGAGACATTCAGCAGAAAGAAGGTGAACTATAGCAGTATGCAGCTTCTACCTTAGTGGAAAAGAAAAGCATACTAAACTCAAATTAAACAAAAGAGAGGAAATTATAAGAGTGGAAATTATTGAAATAGAAAACAAAAAAAGCAACAGAAAATCAATGAAACCAAATGTTGTTTTTTTGAGAAAATTAATAAAAGTGATAAACATCTAGCCAGACTGATCAGGAACAAAAGAGAAATAATTTGAACTATGAATATCAAGAAAGAGAGAGCCAATATCACTACAGATTCTACAAATATTAAAAGAATTAAAAGGGAATATTATGAAAACTTTATGCCAGTAAATTTAACAACTTCGATGAAAAGGGCAAATCCCTTGAAAAACACGAACTACCAAAGCTCACTCAAGAGGGAATAGATAAGCTGAATATTCCTGTATCTATTTTAGAAATTTATCTTATAGTTATAAACTTTATAACAAGTAAAACCCCAGGCACAGAAAATTTCATTGGTGAGTTCTAACCAAACATTTAAGGAAGAAGTAACATTAATTATACACAAACTCTACCAGAAAATTGAAAACTCATTTACTGAGACCAGCATTATCCTTGCAAGGATAGTTTAACATTTAGAAATCAATCAACATAATTGCCCATATTAGCAAACTAAAAAGAAAAAAAAAAACATGTGATTATCTCAGTAGATGCAGAAAAAATCTTTTAACAAAATCCCACATCCATTCCTGATACTAAAACAAAAACAAAAACAAACACCCTTAGTAATTCTATTCCTGAGCAAACCCTATTCTTAGGAATAGAAGGGAACTTCCAACCAGGCTCCTTGGTTTATGCCTGTAATCCTAGCACTCTGGGAGGCAGAGGCAGGATGATCTCTTGAGTTCAGGAGTTCGAGACCAGCCTGAGCAAGAGCAAGACCCCATCTCTACTAAAAATAGAAAAAATTCGGTCAGCCATGGTGACGCATGCCCGTAGTCCCAGCTACTTGGGATGCTAAGGCAGGAGGATTGCTTGAGCCCAGGAGTTTGAGGTTGCTGTGAGCTAGGCTGATGCCATGGCACTCTAGCCCAGGTAACAGAGCAAGACTCTGTCTCAAAAAAAAGGAACTTCCTCAGCTTCATAAAGAGCATTGTCCAAAACCCTTACAGGTTAAATTAAATTATACTTAATTGCCAATGACTGAATATTTTCCGCTTAAAATTGGGAAAAAGGGAAGAGTGGCTGCTGTTATCACATCTGTTCAACATTGGACTGAGGGTATCAGCTGTGCAATAAAGCATGAAAAAGAAATAAAATGCATACAGATTGGAAAGAGAAGTAAAACTGCCTTTATTTGCAGATGACATAATTATCTATGTAGAAAATCCTATGGAATCTACCAAAAGGAAACTGGAACAAGTGAGTTATATAAGGTTTTAGGATATAAGATCAATATGCAAAAATCTTATTTATTTCTATCTTCTAGCATTAACAAACTGGAAATTGAAATTAAAGTACTATGTATAACAAAATATAAAAATAAAAAATACTTAGGGATAAATCTGACAAAAACACCAGATCTATACACTGAATACTACAAAATATTGTTTAAGGAAATTTGTAAAAACTAAATAAATGAAGGTATATGTACCATGCTTTTGAATTGGAAGACTCAGTATTGCTAAGATGTCAAAAACATCTCTTTGTATAAGCACATAGGCCGGTGAAGAAATAATACAATTAGAGTATAAATACTGTGGTGGTAGGAAGATATGACCGCCAGGAATAGGAACTGAAGGTTAGCATGGAAATGTAGATTGGTACCAGGTCCCAAAAGATTTTAAATGACATGCTGAGGGTTTGGGCTTTTTCTTGCAGAAGTTGTAAGCCATTTGAAGTTTTATCTGTTTTTAACTTTTAACTTTGAGTAGTTTTAGATTTACATAAAAATTGCAAAAATAGTGAAAAGAACTCCTTTATATTCCTCAGCCCACTTTTCCTAAGGTTAACATCTTACAAAATCATAGTACGATTATCAAGAACACTCAATTAACAGTACAGTATTATTAACCGAACCACAGACCTTGTTTACCAGCTTCTTTACTAATGACGTTTTTCCTAGTCCAGGATTCTCCTCTACGAACCCAAAATGCATTAAATTGTCATTTCCCCTTTGTCTCCTCCAGTCTGTAATAGCTCCTTAGGCTTTTATTGATGACCTTCAAAACATGGGAATGACATAATGATTTAAAAAATTATATAGATATCATTATTTTATAATGTGGATGATTGGAGAAGGAAATCATACCAGCTTGAAGAAAGTTTTGGTAATTGGGTTTGTGGTGATATAGATTGAATTAAGGCACTGGCAGTAGATATTTCAAGAATGGAATAATTTGAGTAATACTTAGGGGATAGAATTAACAGTATATGTTAACCAAGTCGATGTGGAGGAGCATAGGGAATAAAAGAGGAAATAATT
This sequence comes from Propithecus coquereli, assembly GCF_000956105.1. NCBI lineage: Eukaryota > Metazoa > Chordata > Mammalia > Primates > Indriidae > Propithecus > Propithecus coquereli. The sequence continues at coordinate 8,793,787 of NW_012148174.1, forward strand.
GAAAAAGACTTCTGAGTTAGGCAATGATATTCTGGAGAGATGGCAGTAACTGAGAAAACAATGTAAAATATTATTTTTTGTCAATTACATATTTACTTCTGTAGAAAAGTCTTCTCCAACCTCCATTTTAGGAAAAATATTTTTGGCATATCATAGAATAATGTTCCCTCTTGGCCAAGCATCTGCTCAGTACAACGTTATACATTCGTGTGAATATCTTCTGTCTCTCCCATTATTCTCTGCCTATATTTTACTATCTCACATGATGAGTACCTGGCACTTGCCTGGTACAGTATATACATTTTACACATGTAATATAAAGTTACATATATATAAAGATATATATACACATATATGTGTGTCCATTGAAGAATTATTACCAGCATAAAAAAGGGAGGAGACTAATCTGAATTTCCATTAATAGGAGGTTACGAAATATATAATTGAAAAGTCACAAAGTGAACATCAAAAAATCCTTGTCTGGCCTCGTCTCCACTACTTATAATAATAGCATTAGTCTGCAATAAATGGAGGTAAGAATGTATCCAATCTAGCCATGCTGATCAAATGACAAACTGCATGTGAAACATTTTGTAAACTTCAAACAGCTATACAAAAATAAGTAATATTTAATCATATTTATCCTTTTTATTACATCAGTTATGGTAAAGTCACTTAAAGTCTTGATTAAAAGTATACTAAATACTTCGTAGGTTCTTCTCAGTACCTTTTTTCAGCCTTGCTAAAATTTTCCTTCATATATTCTTTATATTAATATATTTGAAGCGAAAAATGTATAGAATTAATGTCTTAATCCCAAACCCAAAATAAAAAAAAAAGAGAGAATGCTCTCAAAGATCATAATTATTTTTTTTTCTTTTTTTACATTCAGGTTAAATTTTCCTGAATTTTGTTGTAAAGGAAAGTTAAGTGACTTCTAATTTTTTACAAGGGCCTTTATGTTTAAAAGCAGTGATTTATTTTCTAGTCCTCTATGGCCTAGACATTATAGTCTGAGCCAGGTTTGAATCCCAACTCTGCCATTTGCTAGTGTTATAAATTTACTAATGTTATGCTGGACAATGCATTTAACTTCACTGAGCCAGAGTTTCCTTATTGAAAATGGGAATAATAATAGTTCTGCACAGCGTTGTTATGATATGTAAATGGAAAAATAAAGTGACTTATAATAGGTGCCGGGTCAAATGTTTAATTCCTCTTAGGTTTGGATCACTAATTATAATTAAAGGTTCGTGTTGGCTTTAGATGATTGAAAAAATAGTTGACTGAAAATTACTCAGTTGAGTTCATTTGATAGCTGGTAATCAACTATTTTAGCCATTCTATATAAAAAAGAATAATGTCTTAACTCTTTTTAATTAAAATTTCATAATTTTTTTTCTGTATTCTCACATCCAAAGTGGAAAATTATGGATTAAATTGGACCTCGTAACACTATTTATATGTAAAGACCAGCTTTATTTAGAAGAGGTTTTTCCAAATGATTATATTTTTGGCAAACAAGTATACATTAATGATGTCTTAAATTAAGACCATCTTTTAAATGTTACCTCTCATATGGTTGCTGAAAATCATATTTACAAAGAATGTTAAATGTCTAGATAGGCTGAAATTGTTTGTGTTACTTATTCTTGTAAGTATATAAGCAAAGATCAGGTGCTTTTTGGTGGAAGAAAAAAGAAAAAAAGCAATTATAAATACTATATTTGTGATTCATTAATGAAATAAACAGAAAAAAGATATTAAATTAAATTCAGCTGTTGTAGAAAGAATACAGATCCTTTTCATTTTCCATGGTAGCTTACCATATTTCCTCACTTATAGGAACTCAATGATTTTAAAATTCATTATTTATTGAGTTTTTAAAGAAAAATAATCCATTGTATTAAATTTATTGATCAATTAATAAAAATATGTCTTGATTTTGGATATGATAAAATAAAGGAACTACATACACTTTAGAATTGTAGAAATATCATATATTGCATCTGAATTACAAAAACTGGAAAGAATAAACTCTTCTTAGTTTATTATTAGAAGTAAAAGGAAGACAAGAATCACTTTTTGAGGTGCTATGATTTTTACTAACTTTATGCATCTTATTTTCCTACATTTCACCCCTGTCCACAAACTAAGAGAATTAGAAAAATTGGTAAGTTCTAATTCCCAGTTACAATTATTATTGAATATTATTGAAAATTATTGAAAAAAAGTAAAGAAAAATCAACAAATATTAGCTGTTCCATAACAATCAAATCAAAGAGCACTACAGTTACAATACACCATACTAATGTTTTCCAGGAAGGGTTACACACTCAGATAACACTTCGTAATGACAATACACAACTACCATCCTGTACTGAATAAAGTAGAACCTTTAGGAGTGGACTCAGTTATTTGTAATTTTTAAAATCTCCACTATTGCTTGTGACTCAGGGCAGATTTTGGAAACACTGTGGTGTATGGCCTGGGAGCTCTCTGAGGCTAGAACTTGCCATATACATTCTCTGATCTGAAGGTTGATATATGTGTGTCAATGTCTTAGTCCCTTCTGTGCTGTTAGAGTACCTGAGACAGGGTAATTCATAATGAACAGAAATTTATTTTCTCACAGTTCTGGAGGTTGGAAAATCAAGATAAAGATGCCAGCATCTGGGGAGGGCCTTCTTGCTGGTCATACAATGGTGGAAGAGCAAAGACAGGGCAAAACAGAGGCAAGAAGGTCCAAACTTGTTCTTTCACAAGGAGCCCACACCCAACATTATAACAGCATTAATCCACTCAAGAGGGAAGTGCCCCCAAGACCCCAACACCTCCTGTTGTTCCCACCTCCCAACACCACCACTTTGGGGATCAGGTTTCCAACACACAAACTTTGAGGGACACATTCAAACCATAGCAGTGTATAAATGGAATATACTAAAGTTCTGATATGACTTAAAATCCTTGGAAGAAGTTATATCAGGACAGATTGGTCAATATAAATAAGTCATAAAAATATCACAAAGAATGTATGTGTTCAAGAAGGATAGCGTTATCCAAAAATATTTCACTGAGTTCTCATTGTATATATAGTAACAGGTAATCAATTTCTAATCCCTTTATAGAATTTAGTTTTAATTTTATTTTACTTAATAAGAAAAAGAAGACTCAAACTCTTTAGCTTATAAATGAAAAAGATAGTGGACATGAACATCATTTAACTTACATTTATACAGCCAACTTCAATTTCATAACTGCTGATTGACCAAAAAGGGTAAAAGTGTTGCTGATTGCAATTACTATTAAAAAAAAAAAAAAAAACAAGTATGCTTTTGGCAATTATCTCAGTCTTTAAACAACTTTTATAGTGTTAAAATCTCAAACATCTGGAGTCACAAAACCAGCAAGCTGTTCAATATGGTTTATATGTGTGGATGTCTGTGTATACATGTATACATAGTATAAATAAATCACAGAGCTTGTAATAATAATGACAAAGAAATATGCCATTGAGTAGTCCTTGTCTTGGATTCTTTTAATAAAAAATTGGTGCATAAATACACGCATTTCAATCTTTCCAAATTCAGTTCTCATACTATGTCTAATAAACTGATGTATGCATTCTATAAAACTAAAACTCAGTGATGCAATCTTTTAACCGTTAAAATATGGAATTCTTGCAAAAAGTAGACTGTCTCACTTAGTTTTGCTTCTGTTATTGGTGTATCCGTTTATTTCCTCAAATCTCTCTTTAGCTGTCATGAGTTACAGTCTACTTTTTATACTAACCTTTATTTTGGGCCTTAAGGATGGTTGAGACCCAGAGCAATCCATTTGTATCTTGTATGCTTCAACTGGGGTAAAATAGGGCAAAATGAGCATTAAATACAGTCTCGAAAGGGAAATGATAAGTTACTGCATAGGCACATTTTATATGTGCACAACTGGGGTTGTGTTTTGGGTCAATCAGTTCCAATCCATTTTAGTTGTGTAAGCTCTTCCTTATCTCTTTAGTGGAACTACCTCTTTTCACCAAACCTGACATTAGACAATCTCCAATTGAGGTTCCTCCTATGGTGAACTCTAGCTCAATCTTTTCTTTGTCATGCAAAATGTTAAGGTTATGAATAAAAGATTCTTCATTGTTTGCTTGTTGCAGTAAAAAGGACACTGGGCCATGCATTAGAGAGCTGAGTCTTCTATTTTTTTGTTAAATGGGGTGTTCGTGATTTCTTGATAACTGTAAACAACCAAAGGTTAGGCACTATCAGAGGAATGTACATTGATAACTTGCAGGCCACTACTCTCCCAGTCTCTTCCTACGAGAAACCTCACAAAATGATTTTGGTACTTTTTATTATTGAGTCTTAGAATCTTTCTCAAAATAGTGTTTCAGAATGCCCATTTACCAACAAGTCATGATTGGCACAGTAGGTAAAGCCAATTTTCCATCCCTGGACTACATGACATCTGCATTGTCCTTCAGGTCTGGCATTGTTTGTTTTCTGACTGTAATTTTTGATGGTATATATTTTGATTTTATAGGGAAATTTCAGCTATTCTCACTAATATGTGTAGCAGGATAGGTAATACCAAATAGTAATCCAAAAACAACACATTTTCTTATATAAAAATAACTGGTTTTAGTATTTGCTTAGTTTGTGCTCTTTCTAACAGTGATTAGCAGGAAATAACATAGTTAATTGGAAGAAATAAGTTGATATGCTAAAGCAAATTTATCTGCTAAGCAAGATTTCATTTTGGAGTTTATCCTTCTAAATCTAAAGATTAAAACAGACAATCTTCCTGCAATGTTATATGTGACAATATAATACTGGAACTGAATTTTTGCCTCAAACTTCTATATTTATAACTTTATGATTTTTGTGGTAGAGACATATAAAATGTTATCATTGCTTAATCGCTTGCAATTAGTGTAATCTAAAGATTAAATTCAACTGTGTATACCTTAAGGTACTCTTCTTACTTTTATTTTAACCACTAAATGAACAAAGCTTTTAAACAAAATTGTTTTAAAAAGTGAATTGATATTTGCTTGTATAAATCAGTAGTTGTCTTATTTACCACAATGATGAAACAAACTCTCTTTTTTCATAAATTCAGTGAAATTACAAATATATATTTATATTGCTTTCTATAAAAGTTGAATTCATGGACATGAGCAGAATGTGTGATTTTTACTAAAACTTCAAACTCAATCTGTTATGGTCTAGGAAGCCTTCATCCCTGATACTATCTTTCATATTTATTTGGAATCAATAAACCTCTCTCATGAGGCGATGCTTGAAAAATATGTCCATAATAATTATTCATTTATTTTGTATGTATTGGTTGGCTTAACATTAATAATAATAAATGTATTTGATGTTTATATGTTTGTCATTGGTATAGTATTATACTTCTAAGCTTGCGCTTTGAATCAGCCTTTATTAACTGGCTAATTAATTACATAGAAGTGCTTACCATCTAAATTTGCCTTTAAGCTTTACAAAAATTACATTAAAAAATACATTACATAATAAAGTCTGCCTCTTGGAAAATACCTAAAATGCCTAAAATCTAGAATAAAGGTTGAACCACTTATAACAACTGGAAATACAGAAATAATTTTTGCCTTGGCTCTTTCTGAATTTACTTTTAAACTTATTTCTAATCTTTTACCTTCAAACATTGGCTTTATGAGACATAACTTCTTAACTCTTTTTACCAAATCTGCTATGTCTTTATATGTACTTACAATTTATATTTGATCTAGTTTTAAGTACATTTTGAGGTAAGTACATACAAAGAATAGTTAAAATGACATTAAAACAGAGATTATAAACCATAGAGTAGAAATGAGAAATTATTCATCTAGGAACTAGATTGCGATAGTTGTTGAAATTTAGGATTTGATTTGATTTGACTTGACCATGAATTTTATAACTGTCAAGGAAAAAAATAAAAACATTTTTATTTCTCCAGTTTATTGAGAGAGACAAAGTTGTCATCAGATTTTTAGATGCCAAAATGGCTGTTTTCTGTGGCCAGAAATGCCTTCCTCCAAACCTTCATCTCCCTCCCTCCATCCACCAGTTTAAATAGTATCTACTTTTTAAAACCTTGTATACTAAGTAAGGACTTATCTTTTCTCTGAATTATAAATTGATAATTATAAAAGTTTAACTACCACTAATTGAGACTAATTGAGTATCATGTGAGAGGCAAATAACAGACACTGCATGTTCTGTAATTCTTTCAATGATCCTGCAAGAGTCATGTTATATTACCCTCTTTCCAGATGATGAAACTGAGCCAAGAGAAGCTAAGTGACTTGTGCAGGGTCACATGCTAATAAGGGCAGAATTCTTGAAATAAATCCCAATAGCACTTTGTAATTTGAGGATCTCTATATGATAGACTGTTCCTTTCTAAAAAAAAAAAAAAGCATAGTTATATGATAACTCCGTAAGTCTTATCTGTCCACTGCTTCTCAAAAAGGGAAAATATTACGAACCCCATTGACATATTGACTATTACTGTGCTTTCTTGCAGCCTGTGAACTTATGAATCAAGGCATCTTGGCTCTGGTCAGCTCCATTGGCTGCACGTCAGCAGGATCCCTCCAGTCTTTGGCAGATGCCATGCACATCCCCCACCTCTTCATTCAGCGCTCAACAGCTGGGACCCCAAGAAGTGGCTGTGGACTCACCCGGAGCAATAGGAATGATGACTACACTCTCTCAGTTCGCCCACCTGTCTACTTGAACGATGTTATCTTAAGAGTGGTCACAGAGTATGCCTGGCAGAAATTCATTATATTCTATGATAGTGAATATGGTAAGTGTTTGTCATTTGTGCAAGTTTTGTGGGCTGATATTTGCATGAGAAGCGACTTCATTAAATCTTGAAAAATTTCAAGGAGCTTACTCATCGCTATTTATATTTTTCTTGTCGTGTCATATTCTTCTTAGAAACCTAGCAGCCACAACCAAAAATTTTGTTAATGTCATTAAGTTCAATCCTATTGTATGAAGTTGAATTTAAAAATAAATACCTAGACCTAATACTCAGTTCACAAATGTTTCTAAGGGGAATCCGACTCAGTATATCTTGACTTTTCAATTAATGGGACGTCATAAAGACAACACCGTCTTTCTCCCCTTTCAAAAAAATGTATAATTCTCTATAATAACAGAATCCCATTTTGGATAGATCCTGGAACAGTGAAAAAATTACCTCATCTTATTTATTGGTTCAAAATTAATCTGACAGATCTTGTTTATACTCTTGTGTAGACTTTAATATCTACTCAATATTTAACTCTTTGAAATTATATTATATTTCTTTATGATTAGCACAGCATAATGTCTACAATATAAAATCTCACAAAAATACTGGGTAGTATAAAAACTATGTAATCTTCTAAGGTAAAACACAAGGTATTGTCTCTAAATTTACTGTAATTTGAGGTGAAAAATGCATTGTCTCCCTATATTTAATTATGTTACATTAAGAAAAGTAAGTAAAAATAGTATTAGTTTTATTAAAATCTCTCTCTATATATTTTTAATTTATCTTACCTGTTTTCTAACTGAGTGATCCCAGAAATCTTCAAATGCAATTTTCCTCTTACTTTTATCACTAGGGGGAGAAATAAAATAGAGATGGATATAACCAAATGAGGGGAAGTGAACAGACCTCTATAAAGAATGTGTATTTTGAAAGATGTGTTTCCTTAGAGGTTATGTCTTGGGCAGTAGTCTTGGAAAAACTTTCTGTTCAGTATGGATAGGTCCAGTTTTTAAATTTTTATGAAATGAAAATTGGAGAGTAGTATTTCACCCTCTGCAGTGCAGTTTATTTTTCTTAGCAAATAAGTAAATAAGCATTTTTTTAAAAATGGTTTTCTTGTCATAATCTACCCAGCCTTATGAACAATACTGGAGAACAGTTACACAAGATTACGCCAGAAAGTGCCATCAATGGAAGTGAGAACAAACAAGTTGGCAGAAATCTGGGAAGCAACAGGGAGGGAGACCAAGTGGCAGTTACATTTAGCCCTAAATATTCAAAGGTTGTGTGGGGTTTTGGCAGCCGGAGTCCCATTAAACTCGATGGGTAGGCTTCAGCCAAAGTCTGTGGCACTCTCTAGAAACACACTCTTTTGTCTCTATGATGGAAATCCTTATTTTTGTTGCTTAATTCATATTATTTAGAGGTCACAGAACAAAGACAAGAGACTGAAATGAATAAAGTAAACAAAAAGGATATAAAAAATAATTGGCTCATCAGTAAAAGTAAGGACTGAACCCAACACAAGTCTGAAAATCACTGATAGAATTATTTGGTGAACACAGTAAACTCTTTATCTGTATAATCAACATGCTGAATATGCCTCTGTCGATTTTCTTCCAGTCATATTATTCGCAGCCTTTATAATTTAAACAGTATTCTTTGGCCTCTGATCAAACCTACGTTGGAATAATGAATTTTAAAACCTGAAGTCATTCTTTCAGGGAGGGAAACACTTTTTAGTTACTGCTATCAAAATAGTCCTGTAAAACAAAGAACAGAAAAGTGATTTTTGATCAAGGCATTTTGACAGCATTGAATGAGAATTTTATTCTTTGACTGTAAATGCCCATGAGGGAAGAAAATCCCTTGTTAGTTTATTTCCCAGTCCTGTGTGGATTACAGTCTGGAAATTTGTATGAGAGAAGACATTTTTATTATTGATGAGGTAAATATATTTTTGAAAATATATACTAAGTACATAGTCACAGAATCATTTATATACATTTGAAATTTCTCACCCATTTTCCCCAGCTTTTCTTTAAGTAAAAAAGATGAAATAATCATACAGTATATGACTGGGTCCTCTGTTGGATACAGGATTTGTTCTAGGAATTGTCTTTTACTCTGGTGATAAACTTGCTTTTTGACTTCTTTAATTTAATAATACACAAAAAAATTACCCTGCTTCTATCATTAAAATTATTTCCAGTAATACCCTTGTTTAATGAAAGAAAATTTCCTTTTAATATTTGCAATAGACCTTTCAAGTAAAGAATTGAGCTGGAGTCCAAAATAAACATCAAGCTCTCTAAATGTCTTGTACCTTGAAGAGGGCTATATGTATTTACATATCCATTTCATCAGTGTCATCATTTTAAGTTCAAACATTGGAATTGCACTTGCCTTTTATCTTGGTTATCAGAAATTGCTTTCATTAATGAATGGATTAAGCATCTTCTATAGATGGAATCAGGCAGCTTGCTGGGGCCAGATGTTATTGAAGATGTATTTTGCTTAGAAAAATATGCTTTTCTTAAGACTTAAAAAGAAGACTTGATATAGAAGCCTTCATAGATAATAGGCTTCTATATCAAGTTAATTAGAGAAACTTTTTTCAAAAGCAGTTGATTATAATTAAGGGCACAATATAAAAGTCTACTTTAAGTTTCTTAACAAAGAAAATTCACTTCTTAGATTTTAAGTCAATGGATGAAAAGAGAAAAATGTGGAAACTTTATTTGAATGGATTGATTCAAGACATTTTTTAAAAGGCTTGAAAAGAGGTTAGGAAGTATTGAGCTTTTAAAAATTTGTCCTTCAGGAAATAGTCTTTGCTCACTTGCTTAGTGCAATGCAAATATCAGATAAAAAGTATTTAAAAACGCTGGCTTAGCCTTTAAGAAGCTTACAATTAACAAAGAGGGTAAAATATTTATATATCTGTCTTAATAGAGGAAATAATGTGTGGACTGTTACGAACGATACAAACTGAATGCTAGTGCTGTGTAACAAAAAGGTGTTTAATTTTGCCAGCAGTGATTAAAAAAGACTTTATAGGTGGACGTTGAGCTTTATTTTGAAAGTTAGGTAGGATTTTATACGTGAGAAACAGCCACTTTAATAGAGAAAAAGTGTGATCAAGTCTTGCAGCAATTAAAATATCTCTGAGCATTTTTATTTGCCAGGCAGTAGAATAAATATTTTATGTTTATATCATTTAATCTTTCCAACAGCTCTATGAATTAGGTAATATTATTGTCACAATTTTACAAATAGGAAAACAGAAACAACTGATGAGTGACTTATTCACAAAAAACATACCTAAGAGCTTTAAAGTCTGACAGGGCCTATGCTCTTAACCACATGCAATAAATATAAAGTAGTTGCAATAAACTGTCTCTCTAAAGTATAATAACAAGGGCTAATCTTATGGAGAACATTTACTACATCCAAGCTCTGTTCTAAGTACTTTCCATGTATTATCTCATTTATTCCTCACAATAACCCTCTGAGGTAGTTATCATTGTTTTTATTATTTTTACAAATGAAAAAACTGAGGTACTGAAAGTTCAGGTAATTTGCAAATACATGGAAAAGCCCAGATTCAAACACTGATTGTCTTTTCCATAGTCCCTGCTATCAACCACTAAATTACTTTGACACTATACAAATAAGAATATGATTAATTTCTGATAGTTGTAAAATAAAAAATAAGTTTACAAATTAAATGTACAGAATCACCTTCATTAAAAAGAGATAATTTTTAATTACTTCAAGCCTGCTGATTTCAACATAGGAAAATTTTAAAAATACTATGTCAGTTAGGAAGGTTTAGTTATCATTGGAAGCATGGAAACAGGACAATCATTGGGTCTAAATAGACTGACCTATCCCTGTCAGAAATAGCTGCTTCTTCCTTGTGGGCAAAAAAGTGGAGTCCCTGTAAGCACACACACACACACAAATCCTTTTTTACCAGGATTAATGCTTCTGGCCAAGTGGAAAGATTTATGCAGAAAGTTAAGGAGAAAGTCACCTGGATTTTTGAAGTAAACTCTTATGGTTCATGGGATTTGTTCAGCTGGTTGGGTCAATACTATTCTCCCTTTTTTGTTTGCAAACAAAAGATCAAATTCAGTTTGAGAGTGCAATATATTCCTATTTGGAAAACTATGGTCACAGGATCTCTTACAACTAGGGATTGTGTTACAATATTGTCAAGAATTGTGAAAGGTCTGAAAGTTTACCCTATCTGCAAGCTAGCAAGTTAGCCTGCATCAGTTTCATGGATCCTGGCAGATATCACTATGTTCCCAGATTAGGGAGACAGAACTTTATAACTCATGGCACAGTAAGCAACATGAGCCTTGATGTTGGTTCCTCTTTGTGGTTGCAAAGACTCCACCTTTGCCCACCAGGAGAAAGCCTGTCATCTATAAATATCCTGGCCAGTGAGTTGAAGCTGACCTGAATGAATTCCAAAGCTGAAGTGGTGCCATTGATCACTTTAGTGAAAATTCAGGGAAAAATTTATAGTTGGACCACTCGTATTCTAGGGAAAACTGCCCACACGATTCACAGATATTGCTCCATGTAGCTCCCTGAAATAAATAAGGGTAGCTCATTTTAGGGAGATCTCATTGGACTACTGTGTTATTTGCTGCTGAAGTTTACTTAAATACTTGGAGATCTCTCATGGCTACCCCTAATGTGTAAGTCATGTGTCTTCAGGAGAGTGGTGATCTTCACACCAGAACTATAGTACTGGAAGTGCATAGGGCGCTCCTGAGGTGGCAGGGGGAAGGGACTGTTACAATTGCCAGGACCCCCCAGGTGGGACACAAGTCAGTAGTTCTTCCAATGCTGCTTCCTTGCCAGCTAGTAGTGCCTGGAATTCCCTGATTCATGGAATAACTGAGTCCGGCCCTTGCTTAGGAGAAACTTCATAAAGATATTTGGTCTAATCTGTGCTGATTGTCTACTCCAGGGGTCAGCAAACTACTTTTGGGCTTGAAACCTCTTTTTGTAAATAAGGTTTTATTGGAACACAGCCATGTTTGTTTATTTGCATGTTGTCCATGGCTGCCTTGAGCTACAGTACCAGAGTTGAGCTGTTTAACAAAAACGGTATAACCCACAGCCTAAAATATCATTATCTAGCCCTTTAAGAAATTGGTTACCAATCTTGTTTTATGCTACCAGACTAGTGGTTTTCTTATCACCCCATGTAATGAGTGAGAGTAGTGGTGGAGAAGATATTTGAAGGTATTGATGCATGGAGGTAGATAGGGTGCATGCCCTGATATTTCCTTTAGTCTCATTGGCACAAATAAAGGAATGGTGATCACATCATGAATAGAGCCATCTGGTAACAGTCAGATTTAAGGCACTTATCCCAGTTTGGAAAGTCTGCACTGGGGTGTTTGCCTTCATGGAGAAGACTCCAGAAGTCACTTGGTAGGACAAAGATCATCAATATCCATCCTTTCCCCGTACCTCTAGGGGTCTATGAATGTTCTCTTGTCAGGTGTCGCAGTTGTTGCTCTCCCTCTATCTCCAGAAAATTGGTGTATTCCATCCCAGCAGCTGCAAATTCACTTTTTTCTCAACTTAGACCTTCCATAAAGAATGGTACAAGAGCTACAAGGACATTTTTATAAAACTTACAAGACTGATCATGTCCCTTATTTAGCCTACATAGACTGTTATAAGAGGACTTGACAAGCTGTGTCCTCACAAAGGACTCTTTATCCTTATGATCCAGAATCATGTCAATCAAGCAAGGAACTCCAGGAAGCTGAAACATAATTTAGTCCAAATCCCCTAAGCACCATTTAGGCAAGGCTGTCACCAGGCTAGTCTGGGGAAAAAGAAAGAAGCGTCATGCCCAGGAAAGGGCAGAATGGAATTCTGAATTTTAAAAGTAGATCTAAATAATCCCACACTACTTTCATGTTGATAATTATGCAGATATCAGCCAAGATGATATGATTATTTTCTTAGAACTTCTTTATTAAGTGAATAAACTGCCTTACTATGGTGTATGAACCAGGAGGAGGTGAAGCAGGTAGACTTGGACATCTTTTTGAGTCAATATTTGAGAAGATTCTTGTGACTTCTCAAAAATACTGGAAGTCTCTGGATGGTAGAGAGTGTGGAAGATCCATAGAGTTCCTTGACTATCAGGCCATTCATTGTTGGGTGTCTTCTGGCACATTTTTGTCAGACAGCAAATGGTCCAGTAAGCTGAAAATATGACATCATTTAATTTCAAGGACTATAATAGGAAGCCTAAGTCAGCAGATCATACTGGAACAATACAAATGACCTGAAAAATTACCCAAAACGCTTTCAGGTAGCCCTGAGAGGAGATCAGAGGTCCAAAATAGTCAATGTGCTGGCAGTGGGAATGGACCACACCCTCTATGAAGTGGCTTTCCCTACCAGGAGACAAGGAGGTAAACTTTCAGCAGGAATCACAAGTGCTGTATACAGTGGTAACCTTAGTTACAGAAACAATAGAGTTCTTTACTTTGTGAGCAGTCCGTGATGGTAGATACATTATCATGTTCACTATGATAGGGACACAGGGAGCAATGGTGGCAATCTGTGTGTGTCTGTCTCAATAAGTGACTTGAGTCCAGTTGATCTCATCAGATAATGGGATTTGACTATGGGCTTCTCCATGAGAAATCCAGATGCAGTCATGATATTCTTCTACAGTTCACAGCCCCAAAGAAGCATGTCTTTAATGTACTACTCTAGTTCTCTAAGTGGCAGAACAAACAGCTAAGCTGTTGGCAACAGACCAAAAATCAGATCAGCAAATTACTAAATATTTATATATACGTATATATATATATATTATATATATACGTATATATATATATAAAATAAAGGTTGTAACGGGGAGTATTGTGTAGAGCTGTGAGAACAGCCTTGAATTCTGCCCACTTAGCAAAGTCACCACACCCATTTTAACTACTGTGTAGCTGGGGCTGAACTTGAATGACCAAGCAACCTACAATGAACACTATCAGGTTTCAGTTTAGCGAAAACATTATTGAACCAATTCCTTTGATTTAGGGGAACCTCTGTGTGTCAAGGCCCTGTAAAGCCAGCACTTTGTTTCTGGTGGTAAAGTGGTAATAATTCTCCCAAAGGGAGAATTTGATTTTGAGTTGCATTGGGTAAGCAAGCCTGTTGGGCCCTGGATGTCTTGTTAGTTGTTGAATTCAAGGTGACCATTCTCAAAATGGGACTATCAGGCCATCCATAGATCAAGCTTTCAGTTTCAGTAATAGTCCAATAGAAAGCTAATAGATGCTTTTCAAAATGAGTGTACCCAGTAGCCTTGTCAGGGGAGCAACAAGAACAAAATCCCAAGGCGAGTCTCTAGAAGGAGGCTGCCTCCCTCCGCAGCCAACCGGCATAGTCATCAGTCACAGGATTGGAAATGCACAGAGTCCAATAAAGTGCTGAGCCTCTCTTTTGGGGCAGAGGAGAAGAGACAGCAGACTTTTCTTTAATTGAAGGAGGGATTGAAAATAATAAATCTACTCAAAAGAAACCTTATTGGTGAGCGTGTTCCTGAATTTTGTCAGGGTTTATCAGCTGCTTCTGTGGGTGGAGGTGTGATAGTACTGCAATCAGGGCTGTTGAGACTGGAGCTTTTGACTTATCAACCAACAGTACATAAGTTACATACTGGAAACTCTGGTTACCAGAGGAGAGAGACACATAGACTAAATACTGAAGGCAAACTGCAGAGGTGTTTCTCCCACTTCACTAGCATTTCTCTACGTAAGGTTCTGCCTCATAAAGAGAACCTCCTTGAGCATTCATGAAATAGAAAAGTAGAAGCATAAACACACTAATCCCTATTATATATTCAGTGTAAGAAGCAACAATAGCATATTAAAATAGTTCAGAGATCACCATCAAATTGGTATTAACTGATCAACACATAAGTGCACATATAAGAATAACATCTATTGGATGTTGGGCAGGGGGGAGGGGGGAGGAGGGAGGAGGGGACGGGTATATGCATACACAAAGAGTGCAATGAGCACCACCCAAAGGAAGGATGGACATTTTTGAAACTCGGACTTAGTGGGGGAGGGGGGGCAAGGACAACATACGTAACCTAAACATCTGTGCCCCCGTAATATGCTGAAATAAAAAAAAAAAATAGTACAGAGAGACATACCCACAATGTCATGCTAGTTTCCCTCC
Organism: Propithecus coquereli; assembly: GCF_000956105.1. Classification (NCBI taxonomy): domain Eukaryota; kingdom Metazoa; phylum Chordata; class Mammalia; order Primates; family Indriidae; genus Propithecus; species Propithecus coquereli. Next base: position 8,808,823 of record NW_012148174.1, read on the forward strand.
CCTATTAAGAACCGCTATCAAACAGTTGAACTGGGCATATTCTCTTCTATTCCCAAGACAGGATAAGCGCTATATCCAAAAAGTCATAACAGTTTGAGTCATGATCATTTAGAGATTCTGGAGTCACAAATGAAAGGTCAGAATTTATTTTGGTAGACACTTAGAACCCAAATTTCAAAGTATTTTAGAATGACTAGAAAACTTTTTAGTAATCGGAATACCTGGGCCCCATCCCAGAACCCTGGAATCAGAATTTTTGTAAGGTAGGCCAACCACATATATATTTTTAAAACTTTGCAGGTGATTCTGATAAGCCAACTTGGCTCCTTGATGAGGCATCTGAAAACAACAAATTTCAACAGGTCTCTTATTCCATATACCCCTTCCAGAAGACTCTAAGGGATATAGAACACTACTTTTTGAAGGAGCTTATTTCACTTTTGGACATTGGACATTTCTAGTTATCAAAAAGCATTTGTTTATATGAACTTAAAACACATAGACTGGACAAAAAGCCATTTTCTGGAATAATATGAAATATGTAATCTCTTTTTCTTATAAATGTCAGGGTGGCAGTCTGCTCTCAGTTCTTGGTGTGTTCTTGGCTTAAGAATGATCGGACACACAAATGTGTCAGGTCCAACCTCTTGGTGGACAGTTATCCTAGTTCTTCGGCTCCTTGCTTGGAAAAAAAATCACAAGCAGGGCCAGTGTGATGGAGTGACCACAAGCAGGAAGCAGTTTCACTGGAGTAGCTTTTCATTATAAAAGGAAACAGGTCTGTCTCTGGGAATGGAGAGAGACAGCCTGACTCATTGACTTAACTGACTAACAGACTCTCTCTCTGGGAATTTTCAAGTTGTTTCCTTTTATTGGCCTATTCCGGGGAAGGGCTTTTGGGAGGTGTGGGATGTTGCCAAATGATTAATAGGTGTCCTCAAGGTTGTATCTGCGTATGCAAACTCCTTCTCTAAAAGCCCAGCAGGGGGACGGGGCAGTCGGTGAATCACAACATGATTTAAGCTAATGACATAATAATTAGCGTTACATTACCCTAGGTCACTTTCCAAATCCTAGTATGCCTGGGCTGGGGAATTCCCAGACTGGAAGGCATTCCCTCCTTCCCCAGGTATAGCAGTTTGATAGGATTAAGGGTGGGCAGCACCAAAACTGAGAGCCTGCCATTATCCTTCTTCCCAGGTGGAGCAATTGCTCGAGGCAGCATCAAAGGAGGGTACCCCTGTCCCTAAAAGAGCCAGAGATCCTAACTATCTACCTAACATAATCATTAATCAATAAATAAAGAAAATGGCTGTGCCTCTCTGAACTCATCCTATTCTTCTGCTTAAGCCCTGCAAGAAATTTGCCATTTTCACCTTGTGTGTATCAGATATTCCACGTTTATAAATGCTGTTAACCCTATCCTAGTTTTTCAATCTCTCTGTATCAAACACCTCACACATTTACAGATCACGCCATATACCACATGTTGTCTTGTCACTGTAGAGAGGTGAGAACTTTACCTCTCTAGCAAAATACAAAATACTTGTACCTTTTTGTGTTTTCTCATAATTTCTGCTTAAATTTTTCAATTTAATGTTATAACTTTATTGTGTTACTCATTATATTGACCAAACCTTCCAATTTTGCATTATCCTCTATTTGCTTAGAATGCTGTTTATGCTTTCAACCAAATGCTTTCCAAGAGGAAGTGCAGTCAATTAGGTGGGTTATAGTATTGAAAGAGGCTCACGAGAGGCAGTTGGCAGTAGTCCAGGCAGACACACTACCAGAAAGGGCTAAGCAAGGAATTAAGATGGATGCAGCTAATGGCTAGATTCCAGAATCAAGGAGTCTTGCAACGGGAATAATACAGAAACCAGAAAGTTATAAGAGGAGGTGGTCCTGAGAAGGAAAAAATAGCAGATAGATTACTCTACTGGAAGGATTCCATTCTGAGAGTATTGATGAGAGAAAAATTGAATTTCAGGGCTGAGAGAACTGGGTAGAACCAATTTACTAGAATGAGACAAACAGTAAGGTAGATGTACTCCTCATCAAATGAGCTACTTGAATTCTTTAATTTTCCTTGCCTACGAATGATGTTGGTTCCACAGCCTCATACTGGGATGGATATTTTGGGAGATCTATTGGGGTGGAACCAGTTGTGGAGACTGGAGGTATACTACAAGGACTGAGAGCTGCTAAGCAGTTCATTACAGTAATTACATGGAGATAAACTTATTGAAAGTAGTTACTCCTTTACCGTATCCTCATCTCTAGTTCAATTCGTGTGTTGACTTTATTATCAGGCAAGACAGCAGACAGTGGTGACCTCAAGCATATCCTGACAGATTATTGTACTAAAGAAAGATCTTTTCTCTTCTTTTGTATATATTCCAGATATTACATATCGTTCATATGGATTTATATCCATATGTCAAATCTCACACTCTGTTTAGGTCTTTCGCTGATCCCTAAACCAAATAATTTGGTCATGGATATGGAGGGCTCTAAGTCACCAGCCTGAGTCACATGGAACCCTCTGCTGGAGAGATGAAGGGTAGGCATATGTAGACATACCCACTTCCTTTTTCAGTTATAAGGAAACCTTGCTTATAAGGAAAAATTAAGGAAATTATAAATTTTTCCATTATAATTCAACATTTTAAAATAGCTTTTAAAATACATACTTTCTAAGTTTAATTTCAATTTGTTTGATTTTTGTTTCAGTCAGCTAAAAATTATTTTATGGCATCATCATTCTAACATTTTTCTTATAGTTTAGGGTAGTATTTCCATTCTACAACAAGATTTTTGACCATATGTAAACTCCACTGTAATTTATTAAACTGTTTCTGAAAATCAGAAACCTAAGTGTGCATAATAAATGTTCATACCATAAGCTATCTTAGCATGGAAATGACTAAATCAAATACACTAGGTAAACATATATACACTTCTTGCCACCCATGTACACAAAAACAAAGAAAAATTCAACTTCAGGGATTAATGAGTGAGTTATTTATGGGCTCATCTGCATACTGAAAACATTGATTTACTGATCTCAAGTTAAGAGTCAGTACATAGGCAAATGATCTGAGGCACTTAGGCAACACCATTCAGTGTATTAGCCTTTCCTTACAATTTAATTGCCACCTGAGAGACCCTTTTGAAATGAACATTAAATGACCATCCTCATGAATGCATTTCTAGGAACCACAACATTTATTCCATGTATTCTTGAAGTAGGTTTAATCAAGGCCCATGAAATGGACACATTCTTCTTAATTGATTGCAAATGTTTATGATTACCCGGAGAGTGTTTTCAAATGTCTGATGACTATAATATTACTGACTTTCTCTCTAGACAGTCTTAAAGCTGTTTATTACTCATTTGGCTACTTTCCAGCTTTCATTTCTCTCATTTACTTCAATGAGCACCAATAAGCATATAATTAACCCAAACATCTTTTTAAACTATTTCCTTTGCATTAGTATATATGATGTCAAGTAGATAAAAAATGTATATTCTACTACTTTGGATATATTCATCAGTAAAATGTCCTTAACAAATATTGATAAACATCACTGAAAGGATACCTTTCATACTGAAATACTGTGATCTCATGTTCAAATCACAAGTTCTTATCAAATAGAAAATCTCAGTGATGGGCCACTATTGCTATACTGTGTCACCTCAGAATCTAATACGGTATATTATTATCTTTATTTTTTAAATACAAAGTAAAAAATGAAGCAAAAATTCCAAAAAATACTCAATAAATGATTCCTAATTCTTTTTGAAGTGAGAGTTCTTCTAAGCAAAATTTTAAAAATTGCCCAGTGATTAAAAACCTTATTTTCTCATGAAGTAAGGCATTTATAGAGTATGCTTTGCTACCGTATGTTGGGAAAATCCATTCAACTCAATGAGGTATTTCATGTATGCAGTGGTATGACATATTCCTTTTTCTATTAAAAAAAACACAATATTCTAAATATTCATTTTTTAAGGATGACATTCTGTCATAATTCCAGAAACACCAAGATTGGCTGAATACAGTGCTGAAGACTTCCTACCCCAAGTGAGATCTTCAGTGCTTGATGTTATCAAAATGATTAAATGTCCCTAATCTATACAAAGGAGGAAAAGATGAGTAGAGGAAAAACTCAGACACAAAAACTTAGTGACAGAACTCTTTCATATTGAATTCTGTATTTTAAAGATGAAGACAATGATCAAACTGTGAATTACTATTTTGATATAGTCAAGAGAATACTACTAAATTTTATTAAATTTGAAGTGTAGTTTGGAAAATGAGTAGTACTGCAAGATTCCTCTCTCTGTAATAGGGTCTGTGGTCAGATGGTACAGATAATACACTACTCCATGAGGGAAGGGGCTGTTTTTGTTTTGCTTAATATTCTCTTCCAAGTACTTGTCACAGTGCGTGGCACATAGTAAGCTAAGACTCAATTCAGAAAGGGATCTATATGGATGCTGACCACTGGTGTGGAATGAACAGTAGAGTGTCATATTTCTGATTAAATGTCTTTCTTGGGGTCAGTTTAGAAATATGTTTATACATTAAATTCTAATATTTCTTGGGATTTTTTTACCCTAGTGTACTTTAATATAAACTATTTTTAGTAGAGAGATTAAAAGTAATCTGACTTTGGAGATCGTAAAAAAGTCATTATTTTACATGATTTAATAAAATGAATCATTAAGCTTCAATCAGCTACTATGTCTTAGAGGCTTGTTGTGGGAAGCTGGCCTAAGCAGGTAACACAATTCAGATATCAGAGAAATGGATTCTAGACCATCAAGTTCTGAGAATGTTACAGAGATCAGCTTTTAGTTCTTATCAAGATTTTCTTCCATTTTCCATTTTTCTATAGAAAAAAAATAGCAGAAGAAAATAAAGAACAGAGGGGGCTTTTGACTGGAGTTAATAAAGTCTTGATAATGAAAATGTACATTGCATAGAAATTTTCAATTTACAAACTACTTTAATATTTCACACACTGTAATTCCTTTTATCAGAACAACCCAGTAATTAGGTGAAATAATATTTTTTGCACAGATAAGTTGTGGATAGTTATTATTTTCCTTATGCTTCCGTTTTTTTGTTACATTGCCTTTAGTGGCATGATCACATTAAAATATAATTTCCTGTTTAAATATTCATTCCCTCCACTGAACTGAAACATCTCAAGGACAGGAGCTATACCTTCTTCATCACCAGATTACCAGATGTTTGTTAAAAAAAAAAAAAGTATATGTTAGTCAAGACCTTTTCTTTTGCAATTGGCAAAAGCTCACTTCAAACTAGCCCTTTTTTCTTTTTTTTTTTTTTATTGACCATGTAGTTGGAAAGTCAAGTTTGCAGCTGGCTTGTCTCTGCTTCACTTCAGCTACTTTCTCATTGGATGTGCTGGCTCTTGCGATCCCAAAACCACATCATTACAACTTGTGAGACAAAAGAAAGACCATCCCTTTTACATGATCTGTATATCAAATTTCAGTCCTTGCTTGAGTCCTGTGACTGCCCCTGAACAAGTTACTTAGGCCAAGATCATGGAGAGCTGAAACTGACCAGCGCAGGTCACATGACCATCCAGTAATACACTGCAGAGGGCTGAGGACATGTGGGACACAAGGAATGGGTTCGGGTTCATTCCTTAAATGAAAAATGGCACGTTGTTATTTAAATAAAGGAGAAGAAATACTGGGAAGATAAAAACAAAAGACATCAACTATGAAATGGATTCCCAGTTAAGAGGTCTACATAGGCAGCTAAGTAAGAATCCAAACCTGGTTTTCTGACATCAAATGCAGTGTGTTTACCCCCAGACAAAAAGATTCTTTGTAAAAGAAAAATGGAAAGGTGTCCTAGAAATGACATATAAAGCTTTTTCACATCAAATTACCCTAAAAACCAAAACAATAGCCTTTGATTGCATAAAATGAGAAAAATTTCAAAATGGACTCAGTGCTGAGCAACTCAAATCCCAAAATTGAAGGACATAGTCTCCCAACTGCTGACAGGGCTGGGCACTGACTACCCTCCCTAGGAATTGCCCTCAGCTGAGGAGAACAAAAGTCCATGAAGGATTGTAAAGTTCCTTCTTCCACTAGCCCTGACTTGGGATAACTCTGAAAACCATTCCCTGCCTTTGCAGAGACTGCATCACAGCCCCACGTCTCCCTCTGCTGGCTCTTTCTTGTTCCCTTCCCTTCGTACGAGTGTTATTCCTGAGAGCAGCCCTTAATATTCTCCCAGTTCTCTAATCTCCATCGCAGAGTCGGCTTCCCTGGGAATCCAACCTTCTACAGCTTAGCATGCTTTTCTTGGGCCTGAAGAACAGCTAGAATTTGACTAAATAGTAAATGAAAACGATTAAAAATTGTAAGGAAACGTATTAAATGTTTGTTATATTCCTTAATATTTTTATTTAAAATGTTCCTCTATTTAAACAAAATGGCGTACTTATAATTAACATGTGAATATCTATACCTTACCCTCTTATACAGTCTGTATAGAAAAAGTCACTAAGAGCAGTGACAATATGCTAATTAATGTATAGTTCTATATTAGTTTCTATTGCTGGTATTAACAAATTGTCACTAATTTATACTACTCAGCCATAAGGAAGAATGGAATCATGTCTTTTGCAGCAACATGGATGAGATTAGAGGACAATATCTTAAGTGAAAAAACTCAAAAACACAATGTCAAACGCTACATGTTTTCACTTATAAACAGAAGCTAAATAATGTTTACACATGAATATAGAGAGTGGAATAACAGACATTGGAGACTCAGAAGCCTGAGAGGGTGGGAGGGGATGAGGGATGAAAAATTACTCAATGGGTACAATGTACACTGTTCTGGGGATTGGTTGCACTAAAAGCCCTAACTTCACCAATACGTACTATACACCTGTAAAAAAAACTGCGCTTGTATCCCCTAAATCTATAAAAATAAAATAAAATAAAATAAATTTTAAAAATACAGAGGCTTAAACAACATTGGGACCTCAATGGGCTAAAATCGAAGTATTGGCAAGGCTGTGTTCTCTTCTGGTGGCTCTAGGGGAGAATCCATTCCCTTGCACTTTCCAGCTGCTCGAGATCACTCCCCTTTCTTCACTGGGAATCGCCTTCCCTCATCTTCAAAGCCAGCAACTGTGCATCTCTCTGAAGGTTCAGAAAGTCTCAACCCATTCTTCAAGGAGTCAGGTCTCCCTCTGGCTCTCTTCTTCTGCCACTCTCTTCCAATTTTAAATATTATGTGATTACACTGGACTCACCCAAATAATATGAGATGTTCTCCCTATTTTAAGGTCGGCTAATTGAATACAAATGTGATTCTATCTGTGGCCTTAATCTGTCTTTGCTATGTAACCTAACATAGTCACAGATTACAGGCATTAGGATGCAGTCATTTTTGAAAGACCATTATTTTGCCTACCACAAATTCCTTCATAGTGCCTAGGAAAAAATGTCTTTTCCCCCCGATCTTATGTTTCATAACTCAGTTAATGAACCTCCATGACTTGCTGTTATAATATGTAATTATCTGGTCAGTAGAATTAATAATTACTGGCAACTACCAAAACTACTTTTTTGCTTTTTGTTATCAGTAAATAACAGCTAGTCACACCCACTGGCTTGGAAGTTCCTTAAGGTCAGGCACCATGTCTTTTTTATTTCTGTAACATGTGGAACTTAGCTCGTTGGCTGCCAGCTTGTCAATATACTGATGATGAAGCTGAATGGTTGTGATGATTGATTATGTTCATGTTCAGTTAACAAAACCAGAGGCCCACTGTCTCTTTCAGTGGCTCTTTTACACAGAGCAGCAATAAACAGCATAATTCAGATTCTTCTCTCATGAAACTTACCAATTTCCACATATGAGTATTTAGTGTCATTCGGTATCATTTGCTCACATAGGCAAAACTATTTCTGTTTAACTCCTACATTCCAAGAGTCTGCCTTGTACTTTATGGTTGCCATTTTGGGTAGCAGCCATTAGTAGATTTGGCTCCCCCTATTGGTGTGGGGAGGGTTGGTTTCTTAACAAACAGTTGTGTACTATTATTAACAATAATGTTAATAATAGTAGACCCTACACTGTATTTTGTACACATACACACACACACACACACACACGCACACAGACAACCTCATTAATTTAATCATTGAAGACTGCTATAAGATAAATATATCTTCATTTACAGATCAGGAAAAATTTTCAGAAAATTATACAATCACATATCTAGGAAGCGACAACCAGAACTCCAGAGTAAAGAAGCAGAGAGGTAATAGTAGTCTTGTAACACATCACTTTTCTGACCAAATAACAGCATACATGATATTAATACTTCTGATCAAAAATAAAAGTTAAAAAATGTCATACTGTTTTAAATCAAGGGAAATTAATTAACCAGCTCCATTTGAATCATACAATCAAACAAGTCACTTCCAGGCTTAAACTGCTTTTCATTCTGCACACATAAATGATCATCCTCTTAAGGCAGATCCTCTAGGTAAAACTTTAAATTAATGAAAACTGTATTTAGAATAAAATCAAAACCTCTTTCTACATCTCACAAGGGTCTATACAATCCGACTCTCCCACTCCATCCAGCTTCACCTCTGACTAGCTAGGCTGCAGCCAAACTGGAATCCCATAAATTCTTCAAACGCAAGCTCTTCACTGCCTTGGATCGTTTTCTGAGCTGTTGTCTTCTCTCCCTATCTCCTTGCGTAGGTAATGTCTTCTCATCCTTTAGAACGCAGTTTAAATACAAGTTTACATTATTCAATCATAAGAAACGACAGTGATCTAGAACTTCTTATACTTTCCTGGATTAAACTTAAGCCCATTATCCAAAGCGAGACACCACAAGATTGGAAGAATGGGCTCCACTTGCACTCGCCATCAAATTGGTACTAACTGATGAACACTAGGATGATCACATGGAAGTAATACTCTCCAGGGATTAGGGGGATGGGGGTTAAACCCGCAACTAAAGGGCACGGGGAGCATTGTGGGGGAAAGGGCATGCCCCTAACCCTCGCTTGGGTGAGGCAAAAACATAAAGTGTAACCATAATGTTTGTACCCTCATAATACCCTGAAATAAAAAATAAATAAATAAATAAATAAATAATGTTTACCAGAGAAATCTTCCTGGAGTATTCTAGCTAAAATAGATCCTCCTCCCCACCCTATTATCATCCACCAAAGCACCCTTAATTGTTTCCTTCCAAGCATCCAGTGTGATTTGTGTTTATAAGTTTATTTACTTATTGTCTGTCTCAATGTGGGGATGGGTATTTGCTGATATACTTGATGGTCTTACACCCTTACGTACTTTCTGAATTCAATATTGAATAAATACTTAATACCTTTATTATCTGAGCTTTTGTATCTCATGCTCTGCTTTAGCTGAGGCTTTTGTTGTTTTAACCTGCTTTGACATCCTGGATTTATAATATAATTAGGATAAGAAATGTAAGGTAGAGTTTATACAGGATATATATTGCAAAGATTTTGAGAGTCACCACACAACTAAACATACAATATTTACAGTAATTGTTTTAAAATAAAAGCAATCAGAAAAGAAAGCAAAGGTTTTCTTTTTAAAAAAAATTAATTTGTAACCTTGTAAATATAAGTTTTTTGTCCCTTTTGTTACTCAGTTACTTTTGCTCTGAGTAAATGTCAATTTCCAAATTTGTGTTTATTTATTTTCTTGTTCTATGGGCTTATCTATTGCTTTTAATTATTAATGTATTGAAAAATACAAAAATTAGTTGTTGCCATTGAGAAGCAACTTTTACATGCATGCAGTCACACACAATTAGAGATTTTGAGATTTAATCTATTCATAATAAGTTCTCTACAATCCCATTTATTTCGTATCTTTTTCCAATATTTTTTCCTTTAAACATCTTATGCTTTGGATGTATAATGAAAAATATAATTTATGATATGGAAAAAGAAAATCTGCTTTCTGAAGATTATATTGTGCCAGGTATACCTTCTAATCATATTTATTTCAGATAACTTCTTTTATAAACAACCAATGTGGTACTAGATAGAAACATTTGTAACATTTCAGACACTTATTGTTCCTTAAACACACATCAAACTAGAAATCGGTAAACTTTATTTAGACTGAATTTTACTTTTCTTATTTAAATGTGAAGTAGACACTGGACTTTTTGATAACTTTTCAGAACTCTGCTTATTTTGGAATAGGTATGTGAACATTTTGCTAATCATCATACATTCAAAAGTGTTGCTTAACATTTTCTAAAATGCTGAAATATGTTTTGACAATTTATGTTTTAAAGTTAAAATACTTTATCTGTACTCTTGAAGAGAAAACTCTCCTACTAAGCTTTTTAGATTTGTGCTAAAGTGTAAATACTCATAAAATAGACAAAAATATAGCTATTTTATTTGTGGTTTAAGTGACCTGAGACCCTTTGAATATAACCTTTCAAAATTTGCTTTCTAACTAGATTGTAAAAGTCAAGTTTAGTGATACTGTTGTCTGCTTTAAGAAATGTTGATAATCTTGATTCAGATTCATCTGTCATCAGTGATAATCATGTTTTACTTCGGGTTAATGCTCTTTAATGCTAAGGAAAATAGGGAATATACTCTCCTTCCTCTCATGTTTTGCTTTAGGGAAGTGAAGCTTCGCCCCAACCACCTCCTTCTCTCCTGTTTCAACATTTCCAGTGTTGAGATAATTTAGAATCTGTGTGGATAGAAAGAAATCCATTTTTAAAATAATAATTCCTACATTTTTCATGTAAACATATTAAATCATGCAAAACCTTAAACATATTTGGGAGTTCCATCAGCTACTCAGTTAATAATTTCAGACAGCCTGCAATGTTGGCACTAAACTATTCTGATGTAAGTGAAAGAGCTTTTGTCTCCCTTCTGTGCTGTAATTCACATTTTGTTGGGCTTTTGATGTTTCTAGATATCCGTGGAATACAGGAATTTTTGGACAAAGTATCTCAGCAGGGGATGGATGTTGCACTTCAGAAGGTAGAAAACAATATCAATAAAATGATCACCACTCTCTTCGATACCATGAGAATAGAGGAATTGAATCGCTATCGAGACACTCTTAGGCGAGCCATCCTTGTTATGAATCCTGCCACGGCCAAATCCTTCATTACTGAGGTGAGTAAAAATTTTCATGGGGTAGGGCTAGGGTGGAAAAATTAAATGCTTCAGAAGAGATCCCACAGAGGAGATGAAAAGTAAGAGCAGTGTGAGGGAATTAACTGCACAACTCTCATTAACACTAATGAAGGTAGCGCGATGAATTCCTTGCTCATCTCATTTACCCCTTACTGTCCAGTTAATTGCTGAGAATGTTTGTATGTATATATGTTTAGGCACATAGCCAGGACTGTTTTAAGAAGTCTTATGGGATTTTAAAAGTAGTGTCGACCTAAATGAATCTAGCGAGTTCAAGAATGAATTCACAAATGCACAGCTCTCTAACTAATTTTTCAAGTTAAAATTTTGCTTCTGAGCAAAGATTTACTTGAATCGAGATATTATTGCCTAAACATGACTATTTTTACAAAAACATATAGCAGGCTTACTTCTCTGTGAACTCTGTACCAAGACAAATAATTAAAAGTGTCTGAAACCCTACAAGGTGATGAACATTGTACATTTTAGATGCTGCATGTTCAAACTTTTAATTGTATCTATTCGTTTGGATAGAAGCTCTGAAACTTTGTAAAAATACAATTAAGACTTTCTAGTGATTGGTGTAACATCTCTATGTTCTAAAATGCCTGCTGTTTACTGACTTGCAAAGGATTATTGTGAAGTCATTTTTGCCTTACTTCAAGTTTTTAATTTTATATAGTGATAGACCTGGTCATGGCATTACATATTTTCACATGGGTTTTATTGTTAATGTTTTTAATTTTGATGACTTTATTTGATTAATACTTTTTTCCTCACTTTGCCAATATGCTTCTGTTAGCTTCCAAAGTACTGCCATAAAGCCTCCAGATTAGGAATGTGTTAGAAGTTCTTTGACACTCTGTAATATAATTGGTATCAAAAAACTTGAGACGAATATAAATCACTAAGAAGAATAAAACTTGTAGAAAACTATCAGTAATACCAATTTTTTTTATTTTAATAGGGAACTTTGTTATGCAGTTTAAGAACAAATATAAAACTTTGACTCTTTAAGGTTAGCAAATAAATTGAACCACTAGATTTTTCCATAATAGAAAGAATATTTCCAATTTTTCAGGGGTTGGTTGTTTCCTTTGAGAAACACAAAATCTTCTAGAAGATTGAGAGCAAGTACACAGAAATGTAATATGAATTGAAGTGTTAAAATTGCAATGGATGAGCTTGAAGCATCTGTGGTCATTTCTGGCTGGGGAGATCAGAGAAAGCTTCATTGTGAAGGAATAGTTGAGCTGAACTTTGTGCCATGGGTAGGAATTTACAAAAGTGGTATATAGCTGACAAATATAAGTCCTTCTCAACCACTTTCTGGTCACGTGTTATGGGCAAATCACTTAACATTTCTGAGCCTCTATTTTTTTCATCGGTAAAATTAGAATAATATATTGATTTTAAAATATTAATAGTGTAATGTAGATTAATGAGATATCCTATAATATACCTTCTGGGGGAGAGGGCCTGACCTAGTAGATGCTCAAGAAATGTTAACTTCTAAACCACTTTTTCAACCACATAACACAGTACCTGACACATAGTAGATGCTCAAAAACTGCTTACTAAAGTGAAAATAATGTCAAAATAAGCAGAGGCACGGGCCCTGATTGTATGCTCAGAGTAGAGCAGGTAGTTTGATGTGGATTAACAGTAGGAAACATGAAGAGCAATAGCCCACATTGTGTGAAACATGGATTTATACCAAATGCCAAAAGCCCTCTAATGTCAGGGTAACAATGCCTCTATCTTTAATAATCAGAAGCACTAGGCTTACAGCGGGGATGATAGGATCAGGGCTTTTGCTATCGAGTGTGTCTGCAGGTGGGGAGCCTTACGAAGTGATCACCCCCTTTCAGATAGAGAAGATGATGATCTGTGTGCAGGGCTGGTTACGGAACACAGGACCATAGGGATGAGGGTGACTCTGGGGCAGCTTGTGGTCAGGAGATGAAGAATAAGAGAAAATTTTGAAGTTTTTACATTGGGTACCAGCAGAGAATGGCGGTGTATCCTTTTGCTAGAACTTTCATAACAAAATGCCACTAACCATGTTCCTTAAGCAATAGAAAGGTACTGTCTCACAGCTGTGGAGACGTATGTGGAGGCTTATGGATGGCTGTCTTCTCCCCATGTCTCTTCATGTCGTCCTCTCTATGCACATGTTTGTGTGTCCAGGTTTCCCTTTTGTAAGGACACCAGTCATTTTGGATCAGGGTTCACCCTAATGACTTCATTTTAACCTGATTACCTCTCCAAAGACTTTATCTCCAAAGAAGGTTACATTCTAAGGTACTGGGTGTTAGGACCTCCCTGTATGAATTTGGGAAGCGGGGCAGTAATGATGTAATTTAACCCATAACAAGTGCCATTCATTAATTGTTATGATCAAATAAGGCAGAGGAGTAGGTCTGAGAGTTTAATGTGGAATATGTGAAATTTGAGCTAGCAGTAGACTAGCCAATTCATCATAACTGTGTTTTAACACTTATGCTACTTACTTAATACCTCTTTTCCTAAGGTCTTTATACATGATGAACTTACATAATCTTCATAAAAAGCTTATGCATTGTTATTAACTTTATCTTTGTTTTACAAATAAAGAAACCGAGGCACATAGAGTTCAAGTAAGTTGTCAAGATGACATGACTAGTACAAGGAGATCTGGGATCGATTCCAAGCAGTTTGCCTCTAGAGTTTGTGTGCATAACCACAGTTCCCAGAAAGGGTAGTTGTGAGTGCATGACCGGAGTCCAGGAGAAAGATCAGTGCTGACACAGTTTATTTTTTTCAGTCAGGTTAACAAACATAGATTCACTATCCGGTTTATCCTACAAACTATGCTAGGCCCTAGAGCCACATAATTATGATGAAGATCTAGATCCTTTCCTCAAGTGTGTAGCCTGATGCTGGGGAAGGAAAAGGAACGTCAGCATTATAAGCTGATGCGCTGGTAGCACACACACATCTACCCTGGGCCACAGAGCTGCCTGTCAAGGAGGGAGAAGTGTTAAGGAAGGAGTTGGTCGTAGATGGAGTCCTGAAAGAGGTGCATTTTGAGTTGAGCACTAAAGGACATGTGGACTTGGATCAGGCACAGAAAGAAGGGAAGGGCATTCTAAGCAGCAAGAAGACCATGAACAAAAGCCTAGAGGCAGGGTGTGGAGCAAGACTGCGGAGGGCCAAGGAAGAACTGGATGAAGGTGGGCATGTTGACTAGTCTGTTAAGAACTTCAGTGATGAAAGTAAAGATAAATTATGTTTAAAAAGGCTTTTTAAAACCCTAGTGATGGATATCAGAAGCAGGCATATCTGCTTCATTTTTAGGATAGAACAAGCTAAACCTTTTATACAGATTTTGAAAAGCAACCAGTGAAAAGGGAGAGATTGTAAAATGGAGAGGGAATACTGATGAGGTAAGATCCCAGAGTGTTAGAACTCAGGAAGGTCTCTACCAGGGGAGGGCTAGTCACGACGAATAACCTAAAATTGCTGTTTCAAAGGTAGATGAAGTCAGTTCAGACTTTGTTAAAAGAATTTTCTCTGACCATCCTTGTATTCCTGATAATCAATTTGAATCAATATAATCCTGACGTGTAGTCTCACCTTGGCTCCCTGTCCTCAATTCCGAACTTTGATGCTTGTAAAAATGTGCTGATCCCATCTTTGTTCCCAAACACATGAAATCTGTGCTTGTGATTCTTTCATGAGAGTCTTCTCTGACTTTCCCCACTCAGCCACCATTTCTTTTCCAGTAACTTGTCTTTTACAATCATTGATTTTATGTCTCCAAACTGTAGACAAGTTTATTCCACAAATGCCTCAAGCAGCGATGTGGGAATGACAGAAGGAATGTGAACCACTGCCACCTCCACCTCCATCCTGAGCTGGCTGCATAGTATGTTCTCTGACCTGCATGGGGGTTCCTGTATCAAATTAGCTGCTGTCAGACATGTCTCAGCTCTCTCCTGGGTTCTAGGAGTGCCCCCGCTTAGGGGAAGCTGTTTACTCGAAAGGCAGGCAGCTCTGCCTTCAAAAGAACCCACTGAAGTTCCAGAGGCACAAAGAGGCATCATTTCTGAATGACCTACAGTGTGATTCAGTCTAGTGGAGGAGGCAGGCATACAATTAAATAATAAAGCATGAAAGGAAAATGCTGTGATAGTGATGGTGAATGGTGTTCTGAAATACCGAAGGAGACCTGAGAATTGCAGAGAGTTTAGCTGGAGTCAGGACAAGTTTCACAGATAAGTTCCTTCAGCAGAATCTTGAAAAATGAATACGCATTCATCAGGCAGACAACGGTGGGCGAACAGTAATTCAGACAGAGAGATAGGTATGGATAGAGTTAAAAAATCAAATTTAACCAAGGGTTTTGTAATGAAAAACAAGAGTCTCTTGTCCACTTCTTTCTACCCACAATTATTCTTCTCAGAAAGAATTACTTATTTTTAATTTTTAAAATTTAATTTGTATTTCCTTTTTAGAATATTCTGTGCATTCACATGGTTCCAAATCTAAAAGGCCTCCTGGCCCTGTTTTTCAAACATCTGATTGATTTCCTTCTCACGAAGCAAATAATGTGTCTCGTGTGGCATTCCAGGTGTACACACATACACATACATACACATACATGCTTTTTATTCTTTCTTGCACAATTAGTAATATACTAGGTATAAATTCTGTGCTTGCATTTTTTTACTTAGCAACATCTAGGAGATCTTCCTATTGAGATATATGAAGTGTTCCTCATAATTTTTAATGGAGAGATTAAGTCACTCTTAGCTCTTTAAATTTTTTTCTGTTTTACTTGTGCTGGTGAATATTATTGGTTAATTTATTATCTTATCTCCTGCTTGTTTTCTTTCTGATATAAGGAAAGATTTAGCTCATTTATTTCTCCCACATGCACACATCTTTTCAATGCAGTTATAATACAATTTTAAATAAATTTAAATAATACAGTTACGCCTTTATTCCCATACCATCTACTATAGACAATATAGTATCTGTAAAGTTTCTTTCACTGTTTTTCCACTCTTCTGCCTCCCAAATTTACTGATCCAAAGCTTTACTTTTATATTGAGTGTGTCAGAAGCATATGTTTTCTATTCTGTAACCAGAAATAAATCTTTCATATCTTGGCTAAAAGTTGATTCTATAAGATAAAAAATTATATCTGTGCTATATTTTTATCATTATAAATAATTTATAATTATTTCACTGCACAATAAAGTATTAAGATATTAATATGATTACTTTTAACTTTTTTCTCACTCAGGTTCAGGGTTTCTGTTCAAGTTATTAATTTTCTTTTTCTTCATTTCATCTTTGTTGGCTACTTAAATTCTAAATTCTTGTCTTCAATAGCAAATCTCCAAATTCCCTGTTTCCTGACTGGAGTCTTGCCTCCCAGAGCTCTTTCTTTCCTGCTCTATTACTGGTGCTGCTCTCAAATTAGGTAAATTTTAGTGGGTCTGGTCCATGAATTCCTGAATCTTACAGTTTCTTAGTTTTACAGTTTTTCTTAGTCTTACAGTTTCTTAGCTTACTGTTTTGTTGGGTAATATCTTCAAGTAATTTCTTAAGGAAGGGTGTGTGGAAGGTAGAATTTATTATGCTTTTCATTTGTGAAAATGTATTTATTCTAACTTCATCCTTGATGAATAATTTGGCTAATTATAAATTCCTATGTTAGAAATCATTTAACTCAGAACATCGACATCATTAGTTCATCACTCTGGTAACTGATCATTTAGATTGAGCAGATGGAACATAGCTATTTTCCTGGAGTTAATGCTAGTTTTTGCATGTGTGCTTATGTGTTGTCTTTGCTCTAGGATAATAATGCGAATCTCAGTTGCCTCGATTTACTTCAGAAAACCCACCTAACCTCTTTATTTGGAAAAGAATTGTATATACACACATATGTGTGTATATGAATTTTTCGCGTAAGGATGAATGTCAGCTTTCAGAGACGTTTTCCATGTGACTGTGGGTGAGAATCAACATACACTGAAGTTGTATACAATCAGTCTCCTTTATTCACTAATTCCATAATTTGCAAATTCTCCTACTCACTGAAATGTATTTGTAACTCCAGAATCAATATTCAGAGTGCTTTTATGGTCACAAATTCACAGAGCTGCAAAACTTTGAGTTGTTCACAGATAAGGTCAAATAGCTGCTCTCTGCATTTTTGTTTCAGCTCCTCTGCTGTAAAGAAGTGTGCTTTGCAGTCTATTTAGTGTTGTTTTCAATTTTTTGTGTGCTTTTTTTGGTAATTTTCCTGGTTAAAATGTCTCCTAAACTAGTGCAGAAGTGCTGTCTAGTGTTCCTACGCACAAGAAGCTCTGATGTGCCTTACAGAGAAAACATCTGTGTTAGATACGCTGTGTTCAGGCAAGAATTATAGTGCTCTTGGCCATGAGTTCAATGTTAATGAATCGACAATATATATTAAATGAAGTGTCTTTAAATAGAAATACATAAAACCAGAGACTTTTAGGGACCAAATCTGCATTTCCCCTAGGAGCAATGGTTTAGTATTCACTAATTCAGTGTTCATGGGGTTTTTATGACTTAACTACTATGAATGACAAGAATGGACTGTACTCCCATACTTTTCAGCTCCCCATCTCATTCCTACCCTCTGCTTGGCTTGGCCTTTCCAAGTGTTGAGGCTCCTAGGTCTCGGCAGGAGAGAGGCTTTATGCTCAGCTGCTGCCCTTTACAATGATGTCTGCTCTACGACTCCTGCAACTGTGCTTCATCGGATATCACTGCTTCCTCTGCTTTTTGTTTTTCAGAAATTTATTGAAAAACACTTTTCTGATGGCCTCTTTATCTTTTCTCATGGTCGTTGGTTTATATACCTATTTAATCCTTTGTATTTTAATGGGATTTTAGGGGTGACCTCCTTTAATCTTCTTGAGTTGACAGTTCCAAAATATTCTTTCAGATTTTTACAGGTTAAAACTAAGCAAACATAAGGGACTTTAAAAAACAATTGCTATGATTTTTAAGAAATAATATTAGATCATGGCATTTCAGATTTGGGAAATACAACATGTAACATTTTATCCAATTCCAAATTTATAGTTGATAAAATTAAGGCCTCTCTAGATCTAATTGATATTATTCTCTAGCCTCATCCAGCAGTGTTCAACACCTCTGCAGCCAATGCTGATAGCAGGTGGTAGGGGACACCCAGAGTTTGAAACTGGTCATGCAAGTTGTCAGCAGGTCAAATGGATACATGATTGTTGGATCCTGAGAGACGTATTTGTAGAAATGACTTACCATAGAGAATATCATGGACAGAAAGGCAGATGAAGCTGGAAAGAAACTGATGGATTTGGAAATTAGAAAGAAAGAGAAACTATAGATTATGATGAGGGCAGAGAGACAGCCAAGTTCAGTAAACACCTAAGACAAGGAGAGGTTAAGACTCTGGAAGAAATTCTGGTCAAAGAAGGGAATAGCAGAGCTCCCAACTTCACTGCTTTCCATACTTTATAAGTTGGCATGGAAAATTGTTAAAATATTCAAGGGAAATATCAACTTAAAAGTCAAAAGAATGAGTTTTTTAAAAGAAATTGCTCACTTAGCATTGTCAGGTAAAATTGCTAAGGGGAAAAATAGGCATATCAATTCTGTTTGCATCCCTTTTTTTTCTGTCCCTGGAGCAATTATGTAGCGTTGAGTTAATTACGCTCCCTTTGAAGTCTTAGAAATTTAATACATTAAATATCTACAGTTAGTGCTCCGCCTCTCATTCAGGAGTTTCAAAGCTTTAAGAAAATACTGCAGTTATGTGCAGTTGAGTAAAACAACCAGCTGTGATACTGGCAGAAAATTGTTATCACAGATACCTAGTTTAAGTGTCCTTGAAATGAACATGGTGAAACAGGAGTCCTCACATGGTTTGATTCAAATATGGATTGGAATGATATTTTGAAAAACAAATTTTTGTATAGCAATAATGTTGCATTGGTTGCTGTATAAGTTATACCCTTTCCAGAAAGAATACAAAAATCCTATATAAATTAGAACATTTTGGCCATGGTCTTTAGTTTTCAAATTTGATAAGAAACATCAATTCTTTGAAAGCAGGAAATTTCATTAATTATATGGCAATGAATATTATTTCCAATTTACATTTTTTCTTCAAATTTTCAGAAAGGAACCGTACCCTACTGTTACATGAAATCCTTTTACTACTCAATAAGAAAAGGGTATAATCTCTTATTTCTTAAATATACTCTATGAAATAGTTTTCATTCTATTGTACTATATCCCAGGTTCGTGAGAAAAACAGCTTTGATCTTGTCAAACAACAAAATAGCAAACTGACTTACTTCAAATATGCATGACGCTTCCCAGAAATAAGCCTTTGGGAAGGAGTAGAAAACAAGTAAGGGTAGCTTGTCTTGACATACATAGAAAGATTCCTAGTCATCAAGAGGGTAGCCTGAGTACTCAAATTACTATGATAGTTATTTAATAGTTATTAAAATAACACTTTTTCCAAGAAGGTATTATTTGTGGACATTATGCAATGTACACTTTTTAAGATGAAGCTATTATAATAATATTTAAAAGGAATATATGACAATAATTTTTTTCCAAAATATATCCATTGCATGAAAGTCTCTCTAATAATATTCTGTTCGTAGATGGCTGCTATACATTTTTAAAGTAAACTTTTTAATGAAAGATAACATGCATAAAGAATACTGCATATATTGTAAGTTTAAAACTCAACAAATTTCCATGTGACCATCATCCAGATTAAGAAACAGAACGTAACTAGCACCCGCAGATTCATCCCCCATGTACCCCGCACTCACAATCCCCCACAAAGGTATCGTGACTTCTAACACAATAAACTAGTTGTGATTGATTTTAAATGTAATATAAATAGAATCATACAATGCGTATCATTTTGCTTAACATTGTATCTGTGAGATTCATCTAGCTTGAAGTATGTAATAAAAATGCGTTCATTTTGATTGCTTCAAAATATTTTATTGCATGAATATGCCACAGTTTATGTAACTTCTGTTGATGATTTTTTCCAGTTTTTCCTGTTACAAATAGGTGTTCTGTGTGGATCTTTTTGGGGGCTAAGTAGATATTTTAGTTGGAAATGTATCTGGGAATGGAATCGTTAGCTCAAGAGGCATAAGGCATATCATATATTAATGCTAGCTGATACTGCCAGCTTCCCAAAGTGTTTATACCAATTAGACTCTTTCTATGAACAACTGAAAGCATTCCAATTTTCTCCTTCCTCACCAACACTTGCTATTTTCTGTCTTCATCATTTCTACTGGTGGGTATTTTCAGATTTTCTTTTTAATTTGCATTTTCCTGATGGATGATTGTGTTTTTTTCCTGCTCACTATTTGGAAGGATCCTGTGATATATAATGGATAAAAGTCTATTATCAGATGAATCTATTTTTAAATATCTTCTCCCATTCTGTTTGTCTTTTTACCCCTGTTAATAGTGAATTTTGATGAACAAAAGTTCTTATTTGTAATATATTCCAGGTTATTAATGTTTTCTTTATAGTTAGTACTTTTTGTCTTTTTTTAAATAAAGCTTCCTACTCCAAGATCATGAAAACATACTGTTATGTTTTAACTTGTTTTATTATTTACATTTAAATCTGAAGTTCATCTGAAATTGATTATTTTACATGATGGCAAGTGGACTTAAAGATACATTTTATTTTCCATATGGTGGCCACTATTTATTTCAACACAGCACCAGTGTGCTGGAATGGAAAGAATGGGAGAAGCTTCCATCACCTGCGATTAAAATGGGAATTGATTAGCTTATTTGAAGGTAGAGGGCTATTATTTCTGTGCTGCATCCTGTGCCTGTATCATATATTTTTCTCTAATATGAAGCATGTGACTTTAGGAGAAAAGGAAAGGCTATATTGATGATTTCACTGGAATTAGAATATTCCTATGATTCCATGATCACAAAAGTTGGATTCTATCATAAAAACTATAACTCTCTCAAGGGCCCAATAGTCATGGATCATCAAGTAGCAGCTAATGGCCAATGACTCAAAAAATCAACTGTTGCATATTGATGTAATTATTACAATTGCATGGAATTCTAAGAAAAAATTAATTCAACTGGATTAAAAAAAACTCTAACAGGTTCTGATTCATTCCCAACTTAATTTAAAATTTTATATCACAGTGATCAATTATTATTAAACAACTCTCGTATCTGAGTTTTCACTTTAGCTCTGTAAACTTGTGTTGAAAGGTAGCTCTGTTACCAGCCAACACATAGTGATAGATTTTTTTTTAATGAAAAATTCTCAAATTTATTTTATTTTCCATTTGACCAAAATTGTATATGACAGGTCTTGCTTCTATTATTAAGATCCAAAACAATATCAGCTTTTGCTTTTTTGATTGGAGCTCTGTTTAATTCTAAGAAGGTGTCTCTGAATATGGAAACTAAGTGAAGAACAGTGTTCTGATGAGTCCAAACTTCCAAATAAAATCTAACTAACTTCTCTCATGTGACCACTGCCTTGGGTTGCTGATATGGATGGGCAGTTTACTACTAACTTCTCCTAATAGTCTATAGGTCATTTAACAATTTTTGCCTTTGCAGTATCTACTATGCCAGTTTTTCTTTTCTATTAGGTTCTTAAATTGGTCCAAAATTTTTATTCCGTTTTATTTGAATTATTACTCAAACAATAATTTGAAATATCATTGAAAAAAACAAAAATACCTGAACATAAGTGAAAATTGTACTCGTATTATGACGTAAAATCATAGTTGCTTCAGCCTTCAACACAAGGAAATTGAAGTCCTTCTCTAATCCACTCTTTGCTTATTCATTCATTCAAACAATGTGTTTAAAAAGTCGGTTTGGAAAGTGCTGTAGGAATATAATAATGAATGATATATGATTATATGCCTCAAGTGATATAGACTAATAAGGAAAATGATGTAAACATAAAATGTGCAAAATAATAAAACCATAAGAAAGAAAACAGTTCAGTTACTCCTCTACATTCCCAGATAATGTATAAGATTACCCATACCTCGGCTACTCATACCAAAAGTTTATTTGTTATGGTGCAACTGAGAAGTCTTGCCTGCTTCAAAATTCTTACCATAACTTGCTGTAGTCTTATCAAAACAAGTCTAGAATGTGAATGAATCCAAGAGGGATTAAATTTGTAATAGGTTTTCCCTCCATGGAGTTATACAGACAAATCAAAAACAAAGGGAATAGTTAAAGTGGACCTAATGATAAATTTGAAGATTGGAATTTGGTAGCATTTGTCTATTACTGCTTAAAGAAGACACTAGTCCTGGAAGGCAAGGACATGCCAACATATAAAGGTATTCCCTGTTGTATGTCAGGCACAATTCATCGGGAGTTACTATAGTCTGAGTGAAACCATTTTCAAAATTATGCACCTTCTTGTATTCTGCTTCCACTCTCAATATCACCTTTAGAAGCCAGAAGAATGGTAAACTCATGTATTCTAAGCACCAGAGAGATGTGTTTGTTGCAAATAACTAAATTGGCCATTTAATTTATATGCCAGTTTCGAGTAAGTTTGCTTAGTAGATAAACGGCAAATACATGTTACAAGTGCCATTACTTCCTGTCAGGGTGGGAAATTTACTAGG
The DNA here is from genome assembly GCF_000956105.1 of Propithecus coquereli. Lineage (NCBI taxonomy): Eukaryota > Metazoa > Chordata > Mammalia > Primates > Indriidae > Propithecus > Propithecus coquereli. The sequence continues at coordinate 8,831,770 of NW_012148174.1, forward strand.
GGCTCACAGCGTGCGTGGAGAAAAATTTCTCATGCAAAGATTAGCATAGGAAGAAGGAAAAGTTTGTTTTACTTTTTCCAGGGAGAAAAAAGACAACACAGAAGTGAAAGAGGAGAGTGTGTTAGGCGTAGAAGACTGATTATTTATTTAGGCTTTTTATTTAGGGTTTGTAAAGGCAGTGAAGATGATTTATGGCTGTATTCCAGTTAGCTGGGTACTGCTGCATCTGCTTCTTCTCTTTCTTCTTAGCAGCAGGCTGGTAACAGAAGTGGGTGCCATTCCATCGGAGACAGGCTTATCTCTGGGGATTGGGATCTTGTCTGTGATTTCACCCTTGAGGTAGGATTTGGGGCAGGAACTGAGACCTGAAGCTTATACCACCCGCTATCTATTCAGGAACTCTTCAAGGCTGTAAAAGAAAATTCTGAAAAGCAGTTTCTAGTGCATATAAAAGAGAAAGATTTGCATTTCCTTTCAGTCTGCTCAGCTCTTTTCAGATGTTGTGAAAACAGAACTCCATGGAGTGCCTGTTAGCAAGAGAGCTCATATGATTGATCTTAGCTCTTACTGAGAAACTAGATAATTTTTCTGTTATTTCACTAGCAAGGCTGTCCTTTCACTTCTACTTCCAAGCCAAAACATGGATGGCTACTCTCTGCCCTGCTATACTGAGCTATACTGGAGTCCCAACATATTTGTCCACCTGGAATTAGTGTGAGTCAATCTCCCAGGACTTAATCAATTTCTTAAATGCTTACTGACAAAAATCAATATTTTAGATTCATAGAGGACCAAATTTTAAGGTATAATATTACCACCTCATGAAGCTTCATTGAAAAGTTAGCTAGTTCCCTAGATTACAATTCTATCTAGATTTTTTCTCATTATAATATAGATAAAAAGGAGGGACATCAACTTTTTAGACAGAGAAAATTTTTAAAGTTCATTTTCGTTTTCTAGCAAAAGCCATTTTATTAGATTTTTTTTTAAAAGTCCTACAACATAAGAAGGTTAAAAGATTAAAATTATATGTGTCCATCCAATACTAGCATTATATAAATGTTAGGGTCCATTAGTTTTCTGGCTAATTAAATTTTTTAGTGCCTTGTAGACTATTCTAAAAATTTCTTTTTGGTTCCTACTTGTAGAAAAACACTGAAAATAATTTGGTATGTTTTGTTGAGGTTTTTTTGTTTGTTTGTTTGTTTGGTGTTTTGTTTTGTTTTGCTTTGCTGTAAGACATACAGTATAGCCAAGAGACCCAAATATTTTACTTTAATATGTCAGTATGTTGCTAGATGTTTAGATCATCAGTGCTTATTTATATTAAAATTCACTTATTAGACCTTGGTCCTGAAATTCAATTTTTAAATTATGCCGTATGTCTTTTATAGTAAAGCATTTTAGATCCTCTTTGGAAAGTTAAAAATAAATACACTAATGTTTATACAAAGTATTGTATATTGGCATGAGAGGATATATATGTGTATATATATGTGTGTGTGTGTGTGTACATATATATATATATGACAATATGCATTTATACACAAATAAATATAGAGGTTTGAAAAAACAAGTCTACTAACTCTTACTTTAGGTCGTATACATAGTTTCTCATATATTTTTTAAAACAAAATTTGATATTCAGGTTTTTTAATCTTTCTCTTAAAAGTAAAAGCTACTAATTGATGGCCAGTCGAAATTTAATTAACCGTTACTTTTCAACATTATTGGATCAAACCCGGAGTTAGATTTGTAGCCCTCTTTAATTGGCCAAAAACTTCACTTTGAAAGATATCATGGGAGACTTGCTAAAATAAAATTTCATTTAAAATTCATTGTATACAAAATACTTTTTCTTAAACCGTGATTCTTGTTTTGTTCTGTAATAATCTGAATAGCCTCTAGAAAACACTGATATTAACCTTAAGAAGTAAGTGGACACCTCAATTTCTAAAAATTGTCATAACGAATAAGCAAATTGTGAAGGAAAAATGAATGAAAGAGGGTAAATTTGGAACTAAATGGAATAGATAAGTTTAATATTTGTAATTCTTACACGTAGGACTGATGTCCAGCAGGTGTACACAAATAGAGCTCTACTCCTTGCTTATAGTTGGCATCCTTTCTGGTGATGGGTGCCCCATTTGGTGCGCATATCTGATTTATAGAGTTTTAAAAATATTTTGAATAGTATTCCCAACCACATGACTGCCCGAGCAATTTAGAGTTATGAGACATACCCCGAGCAATTTAGAGTTATGAGACATACATCTAATGATCCAATTAGAGAAATTTTTAAGTCCACATCTCTTTCTGTATCAGTTTTTAGCCTTCTTAGTGCATAAAAATATAAAATTATATCATATTTAAAACATTTTAAAACCTAACAAATGTTCGATTTTTTTTCTTTTGCTTACTACTGATTAATTAGCATTAATATATTATAATGTTACCTTTTGCTAACCTATAGTTAGACTAATTCTCTTTAATTTGGGAATTTCTCAGGGATAATTTTTTAAAGTAAAAATATTTTTTCAAATGACCAGTTTTAATGAGAGAAAAAGTCTAACTTTCCCCGTATTCTGTTTATATTTACATAATAGGTCTATAGAGTTTAAGTGAAAGCATATTGATTGGAGTAATACTTCAGAGATAAATGAAAATGTGTTTACCTCAAACAAAGTTTCTCTGCCTTGGCCCTATTGACAATTTGGATGAGATAATTTTTGCTATGGGCAGATGTCCTATACATTATATTATGTCTAACATCATCCGTGTCTCTGCCCAGTAAATACCTGCCCCAGTTGTGGCAGGAAATAAAATTACCCCTGGTTGGAATCATTGCTCTAGAACTATTCAATTCTGAAATAATAAAATTAGTTCTCATGGAAATTTTATTGCTGGCATATGATAATTGTTTTTCACTTTACCTCTAATAATAGCTAGCCCACATTTACTGGGCTCTTTACAGTTGTCTGACACTGCTAATCACTCTATAAGTTACCTTGTATAATACTCAAAAAATCTAATGAGATAGGGATAACAGTATTTTCATTCCACAGGTGGAAAATTAAAAGAATGATGTACGAGCATTTGTCTGTCTAGATTAAGTAGATTGTTTGCATTTTATTTCATTTTTTGTTAACTTAGTAATCATTTTCCAAGTTATTGTACTATTTTCTAACATGTTCGTCATGAAATGCATTTTTTGACAGTAATTGCTTTCCAAGTAACATTTAATTCTCTAAAAGAACAGTTATAACCAGTAAGTTTATATTGCAGTCTTTGAACATGCCATCTGAGGGGCAAGTCAGTCTGCCTGAGATTTTTAGCACAAAATAAATGAAAAAGAAAAGGGAATGAATCATAGACATAAACTCATATGGATGAGTAATTGACAGCCAGAATGAGTTGATCCTAAAAACTAAAGTAGTTGCCATAGGCAATAGCTAACATTTAATGAGTTTTTCTTACGTGCCAGACACTACTCTAAGTGTGTTTTGCACATTTAATCATCTAAATGTGTACATTTAAATATATACATTTAATCATCACACCAAACCTATGAAGTGCAGTGTTTAGACTCATTTTACAGATGAGGAAATTTGTTTTTTATTTTTTTCTTTTTTATTTCAGCATACTATGGGGGTACAAATGTTTAGGTTACGTACATTGCCCTTGCCCCACCCGAGTCAGAGCTTCAAGCGTGTCCATCCCCCACCGCACGCATTAGGTGTGTATATACCCATCCCCTCCTCCCCACTCCCATCTGCCTGACACCTGATGAATGTTATTTCTATATGTGCACTTAAGTATTGATCAGTTAAAACCAATTTGATGGTGAGTACATGTGGTGCTTGTTTTTCCATTCTTGGGATATTTCACTTTAGTAGAATGGGTTCCAGCTCTATTGAGGAAATTGAGACACAGAGAGGTTGTCAAACTAGCCCCAGGTCACACAGCAAGTAATAGCAAAACCAAGTATAGCTCATTAGTAAAGAGAGCCTATATTGCCTTTCCAGGTATACAATGAGAGTGAAAAAATCCTTCATAATATTTTATTCATGACAAAAGAGGTATTTGGTATGCCTAACTTCCATTAAATTATTTATAAGGAGAGTTTGTGCTGTGAACTTTATAAGTAAGATATATCGCATGCTTTCATGATATAATGGAGGAATTGATCAAGATTATGAATTTCTGTCATGTTTCCACCCTTAAGCATAGACAGAAACAGGATATTTGAACTAAATAGATTTGGTTTTAGTGTGTGTGCTTATGAGAAAAAGTGAGAGAGAGATACCTAGGTTGAAGAAATGTATTATGACATGAGGGAATTTTGGAAAGAAAGGAAACATTAGAACTCCAGTGGCTCACAAGATGGAACTTAATTATTGATAAGATAAGATCACTAGATATGCTGAATGTGAATTTTCAGAACAAAGGAATAATGCTGATACTGCTCTAATCTAAGAGGTCCAAATAGTCAGTCAACCTCGGATTGGAATTGTGGAGAAAACAGATGGCAATGATGACTTCCCCGTTGCTAAACTGCCCTGAGCAGAACTAAAAAGATGAGCAGGACTGGAAGCCTGGGGAACATGGGGTCCAGAAAGGGGCATGGGCCTGACCATATTTCTTAGCAACACAAGTTTGTCTTTTCTGGAAGCCCTGAAATAAATCTTCACCACGGCCCAAACCCCCTCTTGGTGAAACTGACCTGAGCTTAGTTCAGCTACAAACAAAATGTCTCACAACCTTTTGGCAGAAATAAAATCACAATTTCCAAAGAGACAGATTTTGATGAATAGAACTTATGCTTTACATTTCTGTAACTGTTTTGGGAATCATAAACCTCAGAGTATTTCTAAATTTCTAAATTATCCAGCCCTTATCCTACCATTGTTGTTCTTTATCAAGGGCAATTGATTGTCTTGAAAGCAAGCTAAGCCCACAAAATAAACCTATCAATAGGCCAGTCTGCTCAAGACTTTGAATTTATATTTTTTAAAAATTGTGTAAATTCGGAATAACTACCATTAGGAGAGTCTAGACATTTGGTGACAAATATAGCTTAGCAACATAAATAACTTTTTATTATAAGTAATTAAGAAGTTTAGGGATTAGTACAGTTGCATTCAAACTGTAACATGTTTCTCAACCCACCTGCCTAAGGCGCATTTGTTGTGGAAAATGATAATAATAATAATAAAAAAGTTATTTCCCGACGGTGCCCAATAGCTAAAGTGTTGGAACAGTGGTTCTCTCTAAACTAATAGTGCAGGATCTCTAGGGTTTTTCAAAACCTAGCATTTCCTTTCACCTACAAAGATTCTGGTGTTGAGGTTTTTCTGATGATGATCCAGCTGCTCGGAATGTGACTTGGAGACGAGCACTAGAGGGAAAATTCACAAGTCACTCTCACTATGCTGCTGATATGGCCCAGGGCCTCGTTACAATAGCAAAATGTCTCCTCCAACCCAGCAGCATCCCCAGGCATCCCACACTAAGCCTTACTCCACCGTCACTGCCCCTTTAGTTGAGTCAGAAGTGTAGTATATTGTGTTCCCTTAGTTTGATAGAGAAACTGGTGATCTTGCTTTCATTTTACCCATTTTTTATTGCAGTCCCTTTCTCTGTGGTGTTTAGCACTCAGACATGCGGGATCTGGCAGGATGAATCTCAGAGTAATGCCTCCACTTTAGACCTTAAGGTTAGAACCCACCAAATCTGGGGTGTCCCATTTCATGCACTATCCAGGGAGGTTGAAGACTGGACCGTATTTCCCAGGGAATGAGTAGATTTAACTAGGGCAGTGAGCTGTCAGCCCCCAAATGTCCAGGTATATTCCTTTATAATTAAGCTTCTAAAGCAAATAAACCACTGTGTTCCCACCCTGCCAGCCCTTCAGTTGTAAAATAACACAGCTTACACGGCTGAGTGTAAGCCATGCTGGGGACTCCAATGCAAAACAAAATTGCTTTTTAAAGTGCTAATATACTCTGAAAGAAATAATCACTTGATATGAAAGAGAAAAACTCTGATAATAACCAGAGAAGCAAAAATTAAGGAAACAAAAAAAGTGGCCCTTTAAATTTCCCCACAGACCAATTTACGTTATTTTTCTAGCTTTGTTTATTGGACACGTATCTTTCTGACTTTTGGATCTTTTAAATCTGCTACCAGCATCTCATTATTTATTGTTCTTCTTCGTTAGACTGTAAGCTTCATGGAGTCAAGTTCTTTCTTTATTCAACTTTAAATCCTACACCATATGCAGCTTAATATATTACATGTAGCAAGCTCTAAATGAATGGTCAATTTTTGAGGTGAAATTTTCTCCAGAGATTGATAATTGTGGCTACCTGATTTTTAAGGATTTTAGACATAACTGAGTTAAATAAAAATTAAGCCATGTATACCAGAATAAACAAAACATTTCCTTCTTATCCAATCATGACCTTTCCCCCTTTCATCCTTCGGTAACAGTATTTGCCTCACGTTGAATTCAATCTTCATTCAAAGGGGCCAAATTCTAAACATGAATTTCTTAAAACATTGTCCTATCCCCTCCCTAGACTGTCTACTTTTGTCATTTCTGGGTTAATTAATAGAATTTCCATGTAGAGATTAAGTGAAACAACATTTAAAGAATTCAATCAAATCTCTTTATTTGTTTTAATTTAGGAGATGTAAAAATAGCTGTTAATACATAAGCATATTTTTTTATTTGTAATATTATTATTTTAGTTATCCAGGTTGAGCCTCAGCCTGGTTCTTTTTTTAATTTTTAATTTTTATGTATACATACATAATCCTTGTATATAGTTACGGGTATACGTGATATTTTGATGCAAGCATACAATGTGTAATGATCAAATCTGAGTAACAGGGATATCCATCACCTCAAACATTTATTATTTGTGTTGGGAGCATTCCTGGTTCTTGTAGGATATAAGATTTGAGACGTGCAGTTCTTATTTCTGAACAACTAGATTCTTGTTTTGTTCTTTTTCCTTCATGTACAACTAGCATTATAGAACTGCTTTCTGGGAAAATCAGTTGGTTGCTTGGACAGGGCCTCCTGAAATAGCATCTCTCAATATTTCTATATCTGGGATCTGACTCCAGGCACTTGTTTTTTAGCTATTTATACCCACCTCATTCCATAAACAAACAAATAAACCACAAAAATTGACTGTCAACCAATATCTGGAATAAAATATTGCAAACATAATTTAAATATTAGGACTAAGGTAAGATAAATTAGAATAGGAGAGAAATTAGCAGATCACAATATAGGCTGTGATGTTGCACTATTTCTCCCAATAAAATGGTAAAAACTTTGAAGTCAGGGGCTATTGGGAATTTCATATCCTTGTCAGTATTCGGCATTGTGCCTACATATAATTTACACTTAATAAACACTTAATAGTTTGTTTTATTTTCATTCATTTGTGCAAAAAGTAGAGCAGGAAGAAAATGATTGCCTCACATAACATGGAAAGATTTATTTATGGGTGAGATCCTGCCCATGTGAGAACCTTGACAAAATTCCAGAGATCTAGGGACTTAACACCACCGTCAGATAGCTTCAATTCTTGGCTGATTTTTTTTTTTTTTTGAGACAGAGTCTCACTCTGTTACCCTGGCTAGAGTGAGTGCCGTGGTGTCAGCCTAGCTCGCAGCAACCTCAAACTCCTGGCTCAAGCGATCCTCCTGCCTCAGCCTCCCGAGTAGCTGGGACTACAGGCATGCGCCACCATGCCTGCCTAATTTTTCTATATATTTTTAGTTGTCCAATTAATTTCTTTCTATTTTTAGTAGAGACGGGGTCTCGCTCTTGCTCAGGCTGGTCTCGAAATCCTGAGCTCAAGCAATCCGCCCGCCTCGGCCTCCCAGAGAGCTAGGATTACAGGCGTGAGCCACCGCGCCCGGCCAATTCTTGGCTGATTTTAAACACCTGGAGGAAGGAACCATCAAAAATCCTTGGTGCTGTCCGTGGTTAGGTTTGGACACAGTCTCACAATTCTCAGCGTGGATGCTAATTTCCAAAATTTAACTTGAGCCCTTGAGGGATAGAATTGACTTAACTGATATCTCTTAAGAAGAAATGAACTTCATTCTGACACACATTCACTAATTATTATTATTTCTCAATTCCCTTAAAACATAAAAGATGAAAGGCTAAAATGTAATTCTAATTGGCAAAGGAATTTCATACGGGGAAGGCACCTCTTGATTAGCAGCTGTGTAGGCAGAGGGAGGGTTGGGGGTATGGAAATTTGGCTAAGAATTCACACAGAAAAGTGCTCGATGTGCTTCGAAATAGCTCAATCAGTACTCAGCGTGCTGTGAAAGCGCTCAACTGGTGCTCAACTTCCAGCATATTTAAATTAGTTGAACGCTTACTTTTTAAAAGTGCTCAATCGGGAGTGCTCGAGTTGTGGTGCCTATTAGTTGAATGCTAATTAACTTTTTCCTTTCACATGGTTCACTTCTCTATTAAGCAGATAGACAGTTTTGCTGTTCGTGTTTTCAGGTTAAACCTGGACTTTCCAGGATACGTTGAGAGATCTGTATTTATTTTAGAGGAGGAAACATCCTGTCAAATATTCCAGTAGCTTCTTTGCTGGTGCTCTCTCGCTTACTTTCTCCCTCTCTGTCGCCTCATGTTTTTATATTATCCTCCTCACTAGTTCTGAATTTTATTGTCTTGTTTGAAGATATTTTAAGAACACTAAAATAGCAGAGCTTGCTGTGTTATCTGATTTAATATATTTTATTCCTGATACATGGGTTTGGTTTTTTCCCAAGTGTCTTTCCAATCATTTTGATAACATTGCTTTTCAGAAATGGTTTTGAGCTTTAATTTGAGTTTAAGAAACCGTATGGCTGTGTGCGATGTCCCTAACTGTTCGCTTTCACCTTTGGTGAACATGTTAGTATGTTACGTCTTACTTTGGGGGGGTTGTTTGTTTTTGTTTGTTTGTTTTGAGGCAGGGTCTTGCTCTGTCACCAGGCTAGAGTGTAGTGGTGTCATCATAGCTCACTGCAACCTCAAACTCCTGGGCTCAATTGATCCCCCTGCCTCAGCCTCCTGAGTAGCTGTGACCACAGGTGCGCACCATGGCCAGCTCATTTTTTATTTTTTGTAGAGATTGGGTCTCCATTGCCCAGGCTGGTCTCAAACTCCGCAAGTGATTCTCATGCCTTGGCCTCCCAAAATGGTAGGATTACAGGTGTGAGCCACTGCTCCCGGCAGTATCTCACTTTTTAAGTTGGAAAGATGACTCTCATAAGTGTTTAAACTAATAAATAAAAACTTGATTAACTAATTTTCTTAAGATGGAATTTGAGTTGTATATTTTGAGAATGCACTTGGAAAAAATATACCATGCCTTTAAATTATCTCATTATTGCTATAAATTGAGATGAAAATTTAAATGGAGATTTTTTTCGGTACCAACTTCACAATTTCTTTCATAGGAAGATGCTGTGCACATTGCACAGCACTGCACAGTGTGACAGTTGTGTCCTATTTCTCCTGATTACCAACACAAAGTCTATTCCACAGTGAAAGAAATCTTAAGAACATTCTCCTTTAAATGGAGAAAAAGTGTCCATCAATACATGAGTGGATTAATAAACTGTGGTATATGTATACTATAGAGTACTACTCTGACATAAAAAGATGGTGAACAAATACCTCTTATATCAACCTTGATATAGCTGGAGACCATTCCTCTAAATGAAATATCACAATAACGGAAAAACAAACACGGCAAGTATTCACCATTAAATTGGAACTATTCGATCAACACCTATGTGCACATATGGAATTAACATTCATTGGAAATCAAGCAGGTCGGAGAGGGGAGGAGGGGATGGGTTAAATCACACCTAACGGGTACCATGCACACTATCTGGGGGGTGGGCATGGTACAAAAGCAATTTATGTAACCAAATCGTTTGTACCCCCATAATATTCTGAAATAAATTTAAAAATAAATAAATAAATAAAATAAAAATTTTAAAAAATAATAAATAAAATGGAGAAAAAGGCAAGCCAAAGTTTTACCTGTCAAAATATAAACTGTCAAAGCCTTTATTTCAGTTTAATTCTTGATCTTCTATAATGGTGTGGTAAGTTGCTATTTAAAGTAAAATTTAAGAAATATTTACATAGGAAAATAAAAAGGTAAAATTGAGTGTACTTCACATAGCAACTGCAAAAGAAGCATGCACAGCCCTCCTTTTAAGGTGAATAAAATAGCATTTTAATAAGCATCTAATGCAGGATAGACACATCAGCTTCCTAACTCTCTCCCAGTTAACCACTCCCCAACACACAAATGCCTTCCCATATATACACGACATTGCAAAGGCTATATTAGGACTTCCTAGGCTGCAAACCATTGAAAATTTGGGTCATCCAATTCCCCTGTTTGGATTTGGATTCTCCAAGCCACCTTCTGTTTTAATTGGCTTCCATATAGGTCTATTGTAGAAAAAGAATGAGTTGGTCAGATGAATAAATTGTTTAGCAAATATATTAGTTATATTCCAGTGTATGCGAAGAGATATGAATCTACCTGGGAATTAAGTTTGTACCAGGGCTTTCTGTCACAATCTGAATTTTGCTAATGTGAATCTGCACAGAGTAATGGGCTGGTGCTTAGTGTTCCCATAATAGCAACTTTCTGACTCTGCAGTCCTAATGGCCTGACCTTGGATGGTGGTGAATTCACCAAGGTAATGACTATCCCACCATGAAGCCTCTTTAGAGAAAACTTGCTGGATGTCAAAATCCTGTTTTAAATATTTCTCTTTGAATTTCAATTGAATTTCTGTGCTGTTTTCATAAGAATGCTATGCTTGGTTTTTATGAATATAATGAACATTATTTTTCTACCTTTATGGAAATATTCAAAACCACTATTAAGGCATTTTAGTGAAAATTAAAATTTGATATTTTTAGTAACCTGGGGTAGCATATAATGATAATGTCCAATTAGGAGTATCTTTTTTTTGTAGAACAAAATGAGGAAAGTCGGGTAGCAGAGGTTTCTTCACAAATTCTCCCCGGTGGCTATAAGAGGCAATACCGTGTTATTGCTTTGCTATAAAATGAAGATAGAAATGTATGCCCTGTTGCCCCTCACTGTTTGGCATATTGAAACATGCCTATTAAATTATCCTTTACAGAGCTCCACCATGTTCTTACCTCTGAAAATAAAAGCTAATTCAGCTTCCCTATCTTCTTGATCAAAAAAAATAATACCTAGAGTGGGAGTTTACTATGCAATCACACCTTCAAGTGATATATTTACTTTAATAAACTAAAGAGGTATTTAGGCAGTTTCCATCAGTTTTAAACAACTATCTTTTTGTATTCGCTTGACCTAGTTAGATAATGATGTGCAAACAGATTTGATTCAGTAACACATTAGTAAAATGTTCGGTGAAGTCTTAAAACAACTGCTTTTAATATTCCTGAACGATAGGAGGCTCTGGGTTCAGCCCCCTGTGAGGTGTGTGTGCTTATTTGCAATCAGCTCTGACATTTTCGGAGATTTCCACTACAAAGGGCTTCTATTTTGAAAACCCTTATTAGAGAGCAGCTGAACGTGTGTCCTCCATTGAACATTACTTTTTGTTGTTTTGTTGTTGTTTTCAGTTGTCAGCAGCCAAGATTAAGAAACTATTGAGAAAACATCAGTGTATGCCATTTGATAGCTAGACAAGATAATATGTTTTCACTTTTTAATATTATCTTTTGCAAATTATGATTTTGTGATGTTGTATTAATATGCAAATGATTGCTAGGACTGTTTTTCCTCTACTGTATGATCTGCTTTTCAATTGAAAATTAATAAAGGCTCTCAACTGGTCCTAAAGTTTTCATCAATATGAGCAGATGTTGCTATTGTTTGTTTGACTGGAGCATTTACTTTGAAAGATACCATCTGAGTTTGAAAATAAACTAAGCCTTAGTCCTGTTTTTTTATAGTGATATCAGGAAAATATGTTGTTTTGTTTTTATTTCAGTAATAAGGCAAGAGGAGTTACCTTATCATTTTCAGCATGTGAATTTTAGAGAACAGTCATGATTGTGTTTTGGGTTTATTTTTATACCAAAGTCCAGTCAACAATCACAGCAAAACATTTAGCATAATGTGGGTCAAATGACAATGCTTTTGTAACTGTGCTTTTTATAAACTATGTACTGTGCTAAAATTTTATTCATTTTATCCATTTTGTAAAAATTTAACAAATACCCCTATATAACACAAACTACGTGCCACTGGTCAAATTGGTTACAGGTTCATTTAAACATTATAATATCCTTACAAAATAGGTACTTTACTATTATTATGCCCATTTTATAGATAAAGAAGCTAAGGGACAGGAAGTCATACAGCCTTCCCAAGGTCACATCATAGATTTTAACCTAGTAAGTCAACCTCCACAGTCTGTGGAGCTGCTATATAATGCTGGGTTAAACATTCCAAGTGTTTCAAGTATTCTCCTAAGAATGCTAGCATTTTGGATGTTTGTGAGTAAGTCCTTACCTAAATGTAAGGCAATGGACTTTGTGGTATTGGCATGGCTATTCTTTGACTGAAAATGTGGTCAAAGCTTCTCAGAGACATACAGCCAAAAGAGAGGGAAGAGGAAGAGACTCCTAAGTTAGCTAGATAGCATGCCAATCCTGAAGATCAATGAGATGAAAATGTCATGCCAGCACTTGTATTTCATTTAGTTTTAAAGTTTAAAACTCACAATTAAAAAGAACCATTAATAATATTAACATATAGTATTAATACTGATTATTATATTAATATTTATCTTACATATACCAAACAATTATTTGAATAAATAGCGTGTGAAAGTTATATACTCATTATAGATCAAGAAAAATGAAATTCTAAAGGAGAAAGCATAGAAGAATCTATTGTTGAGGCAGATCTACCTCTTTAAAGATACTTTATTGTTCTAGAACCAAGTATTTTACTAAGTGAATAAGACTTCATTAAATTGGTAAGGTGATTTTATCAGCTGACCAAGACATCAAGAAGGTTAAAGCGGCTGAGTGCAGTGGCTCACGCCTGTAATCCTAGCTCTCTGGGAGGCTGAGGCGGGCGGATTGTTTGAGCTCAGGAGTTTGAAACCAGCCTGAGCAAGAGCGAGACCCCGTCTCTACTAAAAATAGAAAGAAATTAATTGGACAACTAAAAATATATAGAAAAAATTAGCCGGGCATGGTGGCGCGTGCCTGTAGTCCCAGCTACTTGGGAGGCTGAGGCAGAAGGATCGCTTGAGCCCAGGAGTTCAAGGTTGCTGTAAGCTAGGATGACGCCACGGCACTCTACCCTGGGCAACACAGTGAGACTCTGTCTCAAAAAAAAAAAAAAAAAAAGAAGGTTAAAGGACCAATGAATGCTAGAGTATAGAATACTATACAAATCTTACAGGCACAGTAACTTTTTTTTCATTATATCACCAAAAATATTAAACCCTTGTTTTGCTTTAAAATATATTGATAAAGCAAGGAAGATGTGGCCTCTTCCATTAGGTGGTTTATAATCTAACACTGTTGATTATGACAGACAAAAATTAAGATAGAAATTTAGGTACATATAGAGAAAATAAACATTTAATTGTTTAAAATCTTTAACTACATGTCAGTTGTTTGAAATTCTAAATGATGAAATTTGGCTTCTAATTATTACTCTTGCAGCCAGTGGGTATTTGGCAAAGTAATGCTTAACCCTTCTCAAATTTCAGTAGGGAATCCACATTCTGCAGTTTGCTCATTGTAAGCAGATGGTTATAGCAAAACTTCAGCCTGAGGTTTTCATCCCTTGAACTTCTGAGGGAAAAATTTAAATGCAAAATAAAATAAAATAAACCTTTGAATAATTTTAGAATTTTTAAATAGTCATTATTATGATTACCTTGCCCTTGAGAAATTTGCATTTTATATTAAGCAAACTGCTAGTTGATACCACTGCTGCTTGAGGTGACACAAATACACCACAGGGACCTAGTCCTTTAGGCCCAGAAGGAACCTATGAGACTGCTCTGTCAATATTGTTCATGCAAGTGACAAATAATGTCAAACCTATTTATCAAAGCAAGTAAATAGAAAGCAAAGAGGGCTTCACGATGGAAAGAAGTGGTAGATGGGTGCACAAATGAGGCTGGAATGTGGTTTGAAATGACAGTAAGACATGCAATTTCGGCTATCTTCTACTGCATTATATATTACCTAATAGATATGAAATATATTGTACTTGAAACAAATGACTTTTGTCTCTACGAGACAGAAAATATCATTGGGATGTTTTAATTATATCATCTTCAATAACATTTTATCGTGAAACCAAAACATGTGGGAACACTGAAGAATCACTATATTTTATATTTATCTACCTCGAGAGTGGCATTTTAAAAATTAAAACACAAATTTATTATAATTAGAAAATGAAGTACTCTTTCTGAAACTCCTCATGTGTTTTGTAATCCACATAAAGTCGAGCTTTTTCATATTGAACATAAAAGTCTACCTAGAATTTCTTCTTAATTTAGCATATAAAGGCTTTTGAGTTTATTTTTGCACCACATTTATATTGTAATCCACACACCTAAAAACATTATGGGTAGATGCATATATTATGCCTCTTGTCCTCTACTACTTATGTTTACTATTAATACTTCTAATTGTAACACTAACCCTTTGTCAAATCTCCCTATTGCTATATTACAGTGTGTGCTGCCAAAATATTTAACACATGAATCTGCCTCTTACGTCTTAACCTAAATGCTCTCCTGACTTCCCATTGTCAATTTGACTCACTGAATCTTCACTTCAGATACTATTCTAATTACTCCCTCAGTTAATTACACTTCCATCCATTCATTTTTTTCAAGCAAGACAACTGATAATCAGCTCTTACACCCCTCATGACTTCACTGTTCTCACAGTTCTCTTCTTTTCTCTATTTTCATCGCCACCACCTTTCTTTATTTGTTAATCCTAAATTTCTCTTGCCTGGTTTATTATTTTACCTTGATAACTGCTCTAAGCCTAATTTCCCTTTACAACTCCATCCTAAATAATGCCCAAATAATCTTTGTAAAAGGCAAACAAGGTCATATCACTCCTTTACCTGAAGTCTTTACCACTTGTTTACTATCTTTAGGGTAGTATCCATACTACTTAGATTTGCATACCTTCATCTTTTGCTATTCTTTTTTATTAACCATAGACTTTTTATGGTTCTCTGAGAAATTCTCTGCTCTTCTAATTATCATTTAAGGTTCAGGTTGTGTAAATCAGGGTTCCAACAAGAAATAGGTTTCACACTCAGATTATACTATCTCAAGAGGACTATGTTTACAGCGACTCTATTTACAAAAGTTTGGGCAGAGTGTAAGACACAAATGATAATGCAATAATCCGAGCTAATCAAAAAGAGGTATTACAGTCCTAGGCCCAAAGGGGAGAGAGTAGTTACCTAAAACTGGAAAAAAAAAAAAAAGAGAGAATTTTGTAGAGGCAGCTGACTGGAAAGGACCAGTGACCTAGGACATGGTGATGTTGCAGGGAGGGAGCCCGGGGAATCAATGCACTGAACACATTCTTCTCCCCACTGGCTGAATCTCCTGTTGGTCAGATGCTCTGGAGCGATCCATATGGACCACATGATCTGCCGGGTCAGAAAGCTAGAGAGGGAAAGGTGGAGATAGATCTGGAGGCCAAGCGAAAGTTTCCTGAAACAAAGCTTTTCCGGATTCTCCCCACGCCTAGTCAGGTGTTTCCTCCTTTGTGTGTCCACAGTCAGCATTCTGCTGTTAGCAGTGCCTGTGCCTTGTACTGTGATTACCTTTTGCTGGTTTGTGTTCTACTAGACCATGATGTTCTAAAACCCCTAGAAGACTCTTCCCTTCCCTCCCTATATCAACAAACTTAAATCAGCATAAAAAAATTGAAATTTAAATGGATTTTATTATATTGTCTTTTTTTTCCCACTGAGAGACTAGACTGTTCTTTGGAAAACACACACATGGGCATACATACACACATACACATACACACACACATACTGAGTCCAGGAGCTGTAAATTTATTATTGTTCCATATAGAAGATAAAATTTTACAGATAGAAAGCTAAGCATTATGAGAAACACTTAATATTGCAAAAATAAAAGTATATAAAATATGCCTGGGTTCTTCTTAGGGTGATCAAGAATGAAAGTAATAATAGTCTAAGTAATTACACATCGAATATAAAGGAATACAATTAAGCAACAGGTCCTTTCTCTAAGAAAGCATACATTTGAACTGAATACATATAGACAAAAGGTATGGAACAGAAATTACAAAAAAAGTCTGTTGGACTTGCCAAGTAAGGGTTTGGTGGTCTCTGCCATCCCTTGATCTCCATCGGAATTCATGTCATTTTGAAACAGATAATTAACATTGATCAATTTTATGTAAATGAAAATACAACTTTATATATCTCTCCAACCCTTATACCACCTTTTACGTTCACATACCCTCTGACATAGAAATTCTGAAGTTGCCATTAGAAATGTAACTGATATATTTAAAAAAAGCCAGAGATACAATGACAATAAATATGACAGAAGTTTTATAGCCACCTTAACTTTGTGTTATAAAATATGTCTTCTCTGACCCTAACTTTGTAGGACTTTAAGCAAATTTCGAAATATTGAAAGGTCTATGTCAATAAATACGTTTTATATAAACACAGCAAGATTATGCTCTAGATTCTCAGAATAGATAAAACTTTATGGCTAGACATTTTAGAAAATATTAAGGTAGTGCTGCTTTTGTACTGACCCCCTTCCTAGCCTTAGAGATGTTGTGTGTTTCAGTAAGGTCAAAGAAAAACTTCACCTCAAAAATAAAATTATATCCATGTCACATTTTGACAAACTGCTTTAGTCTCTGGAGAACTGTCTGCTTGCCTTACCTACAAGGCAAGTTTCAATACTTCAGCCTGAGAAAATGTGTTTAAGTTTTCCCATTTTTCATAATTCAGTTTATTTTAATATAAAGTTTTGGTTTATATTCAGATTACTATATTAATATGTTTGTTATTTCTTACTATGTTGTAGTTCTATTTATTTATTGTTGCTATTTATTCCCATTATGTATTTTTTGTTTTATTTATTTTCTATTCTGTTTTAATTAATAGGTGTCTGAGACTGATTTTAGATTTAAAATGACACAAGCATTCTCTGTCTCTTTTGTTTAATCTTTAGATAAGATTTATTTAAAAAAGTTGCATATGAGCGACTCCTGAGCCAAAGACCTTTACTTTTGTGTTATAGCCTAGAAGCTAGATGTAGTAGCTCTGAGATCTGATATCCTGGCAATTGCTTAGATTCTGAAAGTGAGGAAATATGGCCCAGCCTTCAATTTCAAGCCCCTGAGATATCTTCAGGAAATAAGAATTGAAAACAATGCTGTTTGCAGATTTAATATAGAAGACTAAAATATAGAGGATATTCTCTAAAGTTTTTGCAAAAAAATATTATTTTTATTTAGAACATGTGTTTAAATTTTTACAAAAATATCTATAAATAATACAGAAAGCTGCCTATTTAACTCATGATTTATTAAAACAAACAAATATACTTATGGGCTGGATGTATTTACCTGAGGAAATACATTTCTACTGGACACATGTGCCACATTCAAGTCAATGACAACTTCAGCTTTGGAATATGGCTTAGGAATGTTTTTGTCATGGCAGAATTTTTGTACAATGGAATTTTAACAGGTTTTTTTGTAGTATTGTGCTATATCATGACTACTGTTAGTGTTTATTACAAGTTTTATTTTGTTTGTTTGCTTTTTTATTCAAAAAGCTTTTCATTTCATATTTGTTATCAGTGTTTCAATATAGAATGTTTTGTAATGATTAGTGACATCGTGAGCACCAACTTTTTTCCTACACTAAGTACCAGTCTTTTCTGGTAAATATTGATTTATCCCATACAAAATAAAGAAGCAGAACACATTTTCAAGAGATGGTGATACCATCAGCGTAATAACCCAGATTATAAAAAGGGCAATACTTAAAATCATGCACATTATTTCACCATTTCATAAAACATCTTTTTAAACTTTGACAAACTTTCGTGGTAAAAAGACTCCTCAAAAACATACACGTTCATAATATAACAAGGAATTTGGACAGTTGGTAAATGTGCACAAATGGTACTATCCGTGATTTAATATTTCAAACAAAATATCTACTACTTCTCTTTCAATTTTCTCTATTAGTTAACTGGGAGATGTATTAGTCTGCTCAGGCTGCTATAATAAAATATCATAAACTACCTGGCTTATGAGCAACAGAAATTTATTTCTCTTAGTTATGGAGGCTGGTAAGTCCAAGGTCAAAGTACTGACAGCTTTGGTGTCTGTTGAGGGCCTGTTTCTGACATGGCCTTCTTTTTTCTGTAATCTCACATGGCAGAAGAGGTGAACAGGCTCTCCAGAGTTTCTTTTATAAGGGCACTAAACCAACTCAGGAGGGCTCTACTCTCATGACTTAATCACATTTCAGAAGTCCCATCTCCTAATACTATCACTTGGGGGGGGGTAGGATTTCAGCATAGAAATTTAGAGGAGACACAAACATTTGGATCATGGGAAGAGATTTTTAAATTGCCATGGTAGCTGTTATAACATAATCACTATTGGTAGATATGTACTTGCATAAACCAGACTTCTAATTTATATTACTCGACCATATCAGAATATAGAAACAGACTGAACGGATTGTGGGACTGTGGTTGCCATATGTGTATCAAGAACTGTGAAGCTATGATATTGCAAGCTAGTTGCACATTGTTTTATGGACAAAGACAGAAGACATAAGTTTCCTGGGTCAGAGACAGAGGATTTTATTTCTCACAGCAATGACAATAGCCATAGTATCAGCATTCACATTGGTTCCACATGTTTCCCAGATCATGTAGGACATTGTGGAGGGCTGAGATAAATACTGTACACACAATCAGTTTGCAATGCAGCTGAGGGAACCCATGTTTAGGGAGCCCAAATATTTTATAATAGGCCGCAAAAACACCTGCCCTTTTCTCCAGAGGGAGATCTCTTATCTTATTGACAGTAAGCCAATCTGCCGTTTGCTCAGTCTAAAGGTTTATCCTTATAAAATATTAGTTGAACTAATTTTATATATTTTTATTCCTTAGGAGATTGCATTAGTGAAAAAATGTTCTTCTGCTAAAAAATATGTAAAACCACTGACTGGAACAGGACTTAGGGATAAGCTACTTAGATCAATTTATTCTGCATTACAACTGAATATTTTTCTATGAATCACCATATCCCTTGTAAATTACTTCATTAATATACCAGAGTTTGCACAAAAATCAAAGCATTATAGTGGCAGTCCTGAATATAAGTAAGCTGTGTTGATGCAGCTTATGTTATCATCCTTATATAGAAGACCAGTATAGCATGGAATAAAAGAGATAAAACTACACATATTAAGTGAAATTGTGGAAAAGAAGGTTTCCATTGTGTTTCATGTGCATGGAAATCTTAGTTGTTTCCTTAGTCAAAATGTTTGAATTTCAGTGAAGGTGACAATTTGGAATAATATTCATTATTATACTAATCATTACATTGTACTTTAGAATAGTATATTTACTTTCTGAATTTATTAAATAAAACATATACCATTAAGCTCTACTATTTTATTTAATGACTAAGTTTTATGTATATGAGACTTGAAACAAGTATGAAAACTTCCTAGGAGCAATTATTTCTTACTTGACTACTCTAAGTGTTTTCAGGAGATTATTCTAATATCTGTATACAAGTATAGGGATCTATGAAGGGAACAAAATACATTTTGTTTGTCTACCTTTTATTTGCGTTGCATATGAGCTATGTGCTAAATATAAGTGATTTTGTCTTAAATAATTTCAAGGAAGTTTTTTCCAATAATATTGCAAATTCTGAGTCACTCACCCCAGCATAATTCTGAGGAACTTAATTATGAACAATTAAAGGCAAACATAATAATGCAGTACATTTCTTCTAATGCACAATTAGCATGCATTTGAATCACTTAGAGGGTTTGGCAAAACATAGATTCCTGGGCTGCACCCCAGTTTCTGATTCAGTAGTGCCAGAGAATTTACATTTCTAACATGTTGCCAGGAGATGCTCATATTGCTGGCTAAGGGACCACACTTTGAGAAACACTATTCTAAGGAAAAGGGACCCAGATGATGGAGATGAAGCTGATGAAGATGATGGTAGCAGCCAACATATACTAAATTCTATGCTGGTGCTTGTCAGTATGCCAAATTCTTTACATGCATTAACGCATTTTCTTATGATTATTTTTTCAATGAGAAAAGTGAAGGTTAAAGAGGGTAAACAAATTGTTCAAGATCACAAAATTCAAAAGTGCAAAAGCTAATCTTTAAACTGAGGACTTTCTGACTCCAAATCCTGTGCTTAACAAAGAGCAGAAAAAGCATTTATGGAAGAGAATCAAGTAATGCATAGGAGGAGAAATAATTACAGCCTATGAGGGTCTTTGGCTCTACGAAGCAGGTGGGAGAGATGCACTGTGATTCAGGAGAGCCAGGTGCAAGCTGGTTTCTAGTAAGGGGCAAGAAGAAATTTCCTGTATGGGAATTCGCCCTTGCAATCTAGCTCCTTTGATGGGTCAGAGAAAGCTAAAAGGCATGAAAAGCCCAGAAGCAACCCATAAATGAGAAGGGGAAAGATAAACACCAAATCAGATCAGAACAGGTTTTCTTCATAGTTTTCATATTTAAAAATAAATGGCTTCTGTTACTTAGAGTAAATAACAATATTTCTTCATCAATGAACTGGAGACTGAAATGGTGTACTCTCTGAGCTTTGCGCCCAATAAAAGTCCAAAATGATGCATTTGCTAGAGTACCCATAAAAAACACCATTAATCATCTGGTTGCAGTGACAAGAGCAAAAACAAAGTATCAGGCAACAGTGGGATCTTTGTGGCTAAGCCTTAAAATCTCAATCATAGGCCAAAACATGATTGGCTTTCCTACCTTTACCTTTACTGACCTTATTTCTGTTCCTTGAGCACACTAAGCTTGTTTTTCACCTATGGACATTGCACTAGCTGTTCCCTCTTCCCAGAATGCTTTTTATTTTATTTTATTTTGTTTTGTCTTATTGTACTGTATTTTATTTTATCTTATTGAGATATGATCTCATTCTGCTGCCCTGGCTAGAGTGCAGTGGCCTCATCATAGTTCACTGCAACCTCAAGCTCCTGGGCTCAAGTGATCCTCCTGCCTCACTCAGCTCCCTGAGTAGCTGGGGCTACAGGCGCATGCCACCATGCCCGGCTAATTTTTCTATTATTTATAGAGACGGGGGTCTCGCTATGTTGCTCAGGCTGGTCTCGAACTCCTGGCCTCAAGTGATCCTCCTTCCTCAGCCTCCCAAAATGCTGGATTACAGGCATGACCCACCACACTCAGCTAGGATGATTTTTATTTTAGTTTTCACATGGCTGTCTCCTTCCTGCCATTCAGGTCTCAAATGTTGGAGTCTCAGAGAGACCCATCCCCGATCACCCACACTCCCACTCCATTGCTGAATGTTGCACCATATATTTTCGTTACTCATTTGTTAATTATCCATCTCCAACTACTATAATAAAAGCTCTGTTGAGAAAAAACGTTTTGCCTATTTTTTCTTTTATGTTTTTAGCGCATAGAACAGTATCTAGCACATACTAGGCATTCAGTAATTAGTTTCTTGAATAGATGAATGAAGAAGGAAAGAAAGAAAGGAATAAAAGAAGAAGGAAAGCATAGATATCATAATACTTTAACTCTGAATGAAACATACACAGGGCTTTCTGCCTTAAATTTTCACTGAGTTTGTCGGCCAGCAGCTCTCAACACACACACTCTGCTTTAACGTCTTCTGTCTGCAGCGATGATCTAATGCAATGCAGTTATATAGTTACATTATGGATTTTTCCCTCTTCCCTTTTCTCTAAATGCTCAAGACAGACAAAGGGGTGTGCATATGCATATGCGTACTGTGCACAATGACTTTGAAAACTGCAAACAAATTCCCAGTTCAAAATTTGGTCATTTTTAAAATTAGATTAAATGGCTTGAATGATAATTCACTCAGCTCCAAAGTAGTATGAATTATGTTGAAGACCCAAGGCTAAATATTTTAATTCCACTTTTCCCCTCTGTTAGGAAAACCACCTAAAGCTCAACTACACACGCACGTGCACACACACACACATATTCTTATAATTAATTGCAAACTAATTTTTTCATGAAGTCATATTTGAACTAATAGTGACATGGAGAGTTAACTGGCAATGTATTTAGAGTTTCATTTTTTATATCATTTAAATCAAGGGATTTGGAAATAAACTGAAGAAAGCAATTCAATTTTGACAAAAACTGAGTGAATGATGAAAGCAGCATCCTGTAAGCTCTAATGTAAACCCAGTCTTTGAAAAATAACATGCATGGTACTTGGAGATGCTTTGAGGAATGAAAGCTTTTCATGTGTGATCTTCTCAAAATGAAATTTATGTTCAGACTGAATGGATCCATGTGCACAAAGAGTGATAATGCATCTGAAGTCGTTTCAGCTTCTCTGTGTGGACGTGTGCATGTGAATAGAGAGTGAAGCAGAGAAAAAGAGAGGGAGAGGTTGAGAAAGAGAGAACTACCAAGAAAAGAGCCACTACACATACCTCAGTGATGGTATCTTATAAGCAAACATTGTTGTATACTTATAAATAGTGTGCTTTAGTATGTAAATAGAATGTTTTGTTAAGCTTGTTTAGCTACTATGATTGTTTATTGGGATGAAGAAAAAATAATCCAACAAGTTTAATTTGTGGCTTTTAACTCATTTATTTGCTCACTTTTTAACGTATTTATTGAGCACTTACTATATGCTAGTGACTAATCTGAATGTTGGGAATGCAGCAAAGCATTTAACTTTCTAATTCTTATATAATTTTCTAAACTGAATAAAAAGGGAAACTGGATTTTGAATGTAGAGTGATTGAAAATATAATGAGATTGAGTAAAAATTATTCTGTAAAGTTTTATGCCATATTTCTTAGGTTTAGCATTTTACTATAATGAAATTTAGTTAATTTTTAGAAGTACAAGAGAATCAAATAGAATTTTTTTCCCAGTCATTTTGAATACTGGTATTAAAGAACAAAGTATTAAGTCAAAGTAATCAGAGGTTACATGCATTATATTCAGACCTGCAGGTGTTATCAGTGCAATAGGGAGTGAATTGCTGGGAACATACTTTTTGTTTGCAGGAAAAAATAATCTACAAGTGAGTTGTAGCCCTAATGCTTACCATTCTAGAAAAATGGCTAATGGATGTCATATGAAGTGCATATAAGAAAGCCTTCTGCAGATGTAGTAAATATATACATTTCTAAAAGATTATCTGTGAAGTAATTTAGCTTCATCAAATATTTCTCTTTGACCTACTGGATACTTGGCATTTTCTGTGAGAAAGATGTGTACCCAGTTCAAATATAATTTCAGAGCAATCCTTTTAGTTTCAAACTTTTGGAAAAGAATTTTTTTTTTAATTTAATACTCATGGAAAAACAGAAACAGTGAAACTAGAAATGTGAGACACAAGGCTGATCTCTTCTTGAGGTGCTGCTGCTGGGACCTGTAGGGAGGGCAGAGAGGACATTAAGACTGCCTGCTTCATGCTGGGAGCCATTAGCTGACTGCTCCAGGCTCTGCTAACAACAGCAGAGCAGAAAGGGAGGTGGCCCGGGTTCAGGGGAGAAGAGAGAAAAAGCAGATTTAGTGTCTTCTTTATAGGATTTTATTTCCATTCTGCTCCAGTGCTCTTTTATAAGACATTACATAAATTTCTTAACCCTTTACTATTTATATTCTTTATGATCTGAAAAAATGGGAAAGTACTTATATGCTGCCTTGAAATATTGTTTTAAAATGCTTTGCTTTTAAATGTTTACTGCTTTGTACTTATGAATTTTAAGTATAGTTTCCTAAAGACAGGAATCCGGGAAGCTGTATTTTGCCAAAGAGGAATTTTGTGAGCTTAGTTCACTACTGTATGGATTTCTAGGGTTTTGAATATGCCTGGCACATGGTAAAGGCTCAACAGATATGCTACCTGAATGAATAGGTAGTTGTTATCTTTTGTTTGTGACAAAATTAGATAATAAGGAAGGATAGAAACCATGGTATGCAGTGTAATTGTTCAGTGCCCAGATGTTTAAATCATACCCACCATGATTTAAAATCCAGCTGACACTTGTCATGTGCTTCTGTGTAAGTAAGTTAATGTTCTAAATGCAAACTTTTTCAATTGCAAACTAGAAATAACACTACTACCAACTTCACAAATTGCACGTAAAACAATGGCAGTCATACACTAACTCTTCAGTATATATCTTGTATATCAGTATCATTATTTTAAATGACAGCAACCTATACGCAGAAGGAAAAAAGTAATAATAATGAAATAAAAATGGAAGAGACCATGTGGGAAGGAATGGAAAGGATTCAAAATGCTTTACATATAATAATTGACTTAAAAATCATAATTTATATTCTCAAATATATTTTAAGGTAGTAAATTCTGCATTCTTAATTATAGCATATTAATATATCTTCTGATTCAGTATATTCATTGAAGTATGATTTAAGTGAAGATTGTTTAAAATGCACCAAGAAGCATTGCTTTGTGTGCTTTATTCATGTAATGTGAACATATATAAATGGGCTAGTTTCATTTGGAAATATCTGTATTTATAAATAAAGTTACTTAGGATTCAATTACAATGCCAGAATGTAAGCTCCATGAGAGCAGGGACTTTGTCTGTTTTGGTCAGTGCTAGCTGTCTAATGCCAAGGATATGTCTTAGATATGGTAGATATACAATAAATATTTGTTGACGTTAGCAATGAATGTGAAAGCATTATATATATTTAGAGTGTTTGAAAAGAATTTTGACAGTGCTAGTATAAATCAATCTTATGCAGTCCCATGACAAAGGAAAGTTTGATTCCCATATCTTGTGTTTAGCAAATGGCATCCTCAATTTATGTCTCAATAAGAAATAGGGGAAATAGTCATTCTTTTCAGTGCCTTATTCCCTGGGCTGCCAATTCAATACAGTCCTGAGGAAACAAGGCCATTAGCTTAGGGCTTCTAAGCACCAGACCCTGCATGACATTTTTGAGCACACACTGAAATGTAAACACTGTTTGTATCAACAATCCACATAAAATTCAAAATCTTCATTTCCTCCCACAGGTGCTACACAGCCACAAGGGAACTTAGGATAAGAAAAATTATGAATATTGTCTTATATGTAACAGCCTCGATGTTTATCTCTAAGAAGAGCTTTGATAACCACAATAACAGTCTTCAAATAATGAAATCCTCTCAAGAGAAATAACAATTAGTTAATTTTGCACTTCTATGGAGGGCAGAACTAAAATTACAAGTAAAATTTCCAAAGAAGCAATTTGCAATTTAGTGTTAGAAAAAAAAATGTTTTTAAGAGTTAAATTTGCCCAAAAGTTGAATAACCTGCCTGGTCAGTTAATGTGGCAATTGATTCTGTGTGTCAGATTTTCAGGGAGAGACTAGTTTACACCTCTTCAAATGTTGTGCAATGTTTTAAGTAGAAAATTGAAGGAGATCATTTAAGATTACTTTTATTAAAAGGGATATAGTACCTGGCTATAATACATAGCAGCTTTAACTTAAATATCATATCTATTCTGTATTAGTATGGTTGCAAACATTTTACACCATGTTTAAATATGCCAGACAGAGGCAATAATTATATAATGAATGGAGTCTTCCTAGCATGGACACATGTAAGGTGGGAGTAAGGAAAACCTAGGGTGTGAGTATCTCTTTAAATCTGCCATTAAGTCTAGCCTGGTTCAGACAGTCTCTTTGCTTCTAAATGCTCACTGTGCCCCAACCCATACCCTCAAAAGGACACCAAGTAGGGACATGGACCTTCTCATCCATTTTAGCAGTCGAAGAGTGCTAGGGGGCCAGAGTGCCTGTTCAGGCTAGCTCTGCAAATGAAGACCACAGAGATGCAACTGGATCCATCCAGATTTTTCTTGGTGTTTGTCTTGCATCCTTTCTGAAGTTCGTGTACTTTTGTCCCTATTTGAAGTCCCTACAAAAATCTCTTTGTTCTGCGCCCTGGGCCTCTGGCTTTCTCAGCAGCTTTGTGTCCTGTTACAGGCACATAGGAACTTCCAAAGCCCTGAATATCATCCACAGAATACAGCCAGAAGCATTGCCTCTGGCTTATCTATATTTCTGCCTTCTGTGCCACTATCACCTTGTTTGGTATTTAAGAGATGTGTGTAGAGTTTTTCCTAGAGGGTTTGCATCCAAAGTCTAGTATTCCTGGAAAGAGTGCCTTGAGAATCTCAAAACACCACATACTAATACAGATGTTTTTGTCATTTTCCCAATCCTTTCCCACCCACTTAAGCTCAGGATTTCACCTCAAGAGGAGAAATATGAAGACATTAAAATTCGATCTAACCTTCTACGAAGGCCTCAACCTTCAAACTAGCAATCAAAGCAGAAATTGGGCACTGCCTTGTTTATGTTTCTGAAACTCTGTGATCAAGTCAGCCAGGCCTGGTTTTTGATAAGCCTAACAAAAGCATAATAAAACAAAATGGCCAAAATATTATAGTTATGACACCCATGAACTATGAATAGAACAAAAGATTAGAACAAGTATGATATAAACACATTTAATTTCATAAGCTGACTCATATGATATATACCACTGTTACAAAATGAAGGAACATCTCAATTTTCCTAATACATATGAAAACCACCTTTGTATTTTGAAACCAACAACAGCAGGGCACAATATCATTTCTGGAGAAAGAACAATTTTCATCTCTCAAGATGATATTTTAGTCCAACAATTACATTAAATGGGCTTGTTTTGTGTCCCTCAATGCATGTAAAATAAAAATTTGTGCCTTTGAGTTCTGAAATGCATTATTTAAATTTGATAAAGCCGGCATCAAATTTTAATAGACATGAATCAGCTTCAATGTAAGTAGACTTGGTATAGAATTCAAGCTCTTTTATTTTTGAATGTTCTAGTTTCACTTGGTAAAATACTGTATCTGAAGGAGTACTAATTCTCCAAAATATGAAAAGAACAATGAACATTCAAGAAATGGCAAAAGGACTTCAAAATGCAATCCAATTCTCTTTGTTTCAGCTTACACACTTAGCGTGAAAATACATCCAAAATAACACGATAATTAAGTATACAAAATTTAGTCTTAAAACTTGAAACCTAAGCATTTTGCTTATGCACTATCTAATTCTTTGTTTGCCAGTTTTAAAGTAGACTTCATCGGATTTGATGCCTCACTTTGTGAACTAGAGTGAAAAAAATAAGAAAAGCAAAAAGAATAAAAAAGGAGAAATCTACTTTAAAAACTATTTAAAGATGATGTGCAAAGTTGGTTGTTTACCCCTGATTACAAAAGATGAAGACAAACAGTACACAATTGCTGTTCCAGGAAAAGCATGAAATGAAACAGATGAGATATAATTTCACAGAAGCAAAAGAAGTTCAGAATATTTATAATTATCTACAGCTTAAATTGAACAGGTAGATATATACTGGTTAGCATGTGAACTCATTGTGTATATAAAGTTTGCTAAACTATTTATTGCTGCTCCAGGTCAGAGTCTAGAACCAACCATTCACTGTTTGATACCAACTCTTCATTTTACCAGCCATGATAATAACAGATTAAGAACTCACTTTGCATAGCTGATTCTGGCAGATGAAATGTCACCTCAAAGTTAACAATAGCAAAGATCTAATCAGGTGTGTGACCTAGTTTAGAAAATATTTTAGATGCTTCAGAGAAAGGGAAGGTATGATTTATGTCCAGGGAGTGGTTCAAGAGATTTGGGCAGTTATAGAATATAACTCTGAAAGTATAGTTTCAAAAATCCTGATGAAGATAATAAGAATAACATACTCAAAGCAAACAACCGGGTCGTCCGTGTTTGGCAGTGCTTACTTGGAGGAAGGAAAGTCTATAATGTTATTTTGTTCTGATGTGTCCTGTTGAACATTTTTTTCAGTGATACTGATGAAGACAAAGAAAGCCTAAATATAAAATTAGGAAATAAGTCCCTAAAGTGATTGAATATACTTTGAATAATAATCAATGTCTAACTTACTAAGATAGACTAGAATGAAAGACTCAAAAAAGCCTAGAGGTAAAATTAGCAAAATAAATATTAAATCCTGGCCTCCTATTTCCTATAATGTGATGTACAAAATAATTAGTGTGATCTTCCACTTAAAAATAACTAAAAATGTATATACGTATTTGAAAATATCTTCAGAAATGCTTCCATGAGCTTTCAAAAAACACTCTGGTCAAAGTCAAATGGAGCACTGAATCTGACTTTCTTCATGAGAGCATTTGCCAAATCAGGTAATTTGAGCATTGATTTTTGGAAGCTTTCAGGACTCAGAGGACAGGGAAAAAAACCCCAGAGCCTGCCCTTCCAATCAGAGAGGTGGCAGAGACTAGCTAGTTGGACACCAATTTCATCCTTTTCCTAAGCACAATGGTAGAAAATATTTCCCAGCATCTTTTGCGTTAGGTAAGGGCCATGCAGCTGAGTTCTGGCCAATGTGATATGAATGAAAATGTCATAAGCTCCTCTCTGGCCAGCATATAACATGATCCTTTTCCGATCAACAGTACTGAGGTCATGTGTTGAAGATGGCAGTGTCCCAGTTCAGAAAGAAACGGGATCACTCACTGATTCGATGCATAGGAAAAAGCCACCAAGGAGAACTGTGATTCTCCTTAACAAGTCCTTAAACATCTCTGATTTTAATTTTCTAGTTTTTACGTGAAATGATTGAGATTCAGTTCTGATAAGATTTTTTTCAGACCTAATTTTTTTTGTTTTATTTTGGTAAGGGCAGTTAGCATGAGATCTACCCTCTTAACAGATCTCTAAGTGTGCAATGTGGTATTACAATGTGCATACCTCTTTTCACAACATCAGTCATAAAATAAACACTTGATATTTTTGAATGAATGAGTGAACAAATGATTCCAAAACTACCTGTCCCTGTAAAAGTGTCCTCTGTAGCAACTAGACCTCCTACTGATTAAAATTTTATTCCTTCATTGTCGTCATCTCATTAAGGTACAAGTTTTTTTTGGTTTTTTTTTTTTTTTTTTTGAGACAGAGTCTCACTCTTTTGCCCGGGCTAGAGTGAGTGCCGTGGCGTCAGCCTAGCTCACAGCAACCTCAAACTCCTGGGCTCAAGCCATCCTCCTGCCTCAGCCTCCCAAGTAGCTGGGACTACAGGGATGCGCCACCATGCCCGGCTAATTTTTTCTATATATTTTTAGTTGTCCAGATCATTTCTTTCTATTTTTTAGTAGAGACGAGGTCTCGCTCTTGCTCAGGCTGGTCTCGAACTGCTGACCTTGAGCGATCCACCCGCCTTGGTCTCCCAGAGTGCTAGGATTACAGGCATGAGCCACCGCGCCCAGCCAAGGTGCAAGTTTTTTTAGAAAAACCATCATTGAACAAATTTGCACTCAGGAGTGATGATATAAACCATACAGGCTGGTTAATATTCAGTTGCTGTGCATCAGCATTACTTCACACCAGTTGTTAAAATATTAAAATATTACCATAACAGTTCATAAATACCTGCAGCATCAAGCCCTCCAGTATTTCAATCTCCATTCCAGCCCCTTTCCAGAAGCCCTAAGATCTTGTGGTGATATTTCCTTAATTCCAGAACTAACAGAGTAATGTTTGATGTAAATATCATTTCCCTTCTTAGCATGAAAGTTATAAGCTAACCTTGCCTTTATCTGTTCTGATTTGTTGGTGCTGTCATACTAGTGGTTAAATATTTTGAATATCACCCCTGGATAGCCTGGCTAAACTGTTAAACAATCTTTGTCATTTAAAATAACCTAGTTAGCCTAAATGAATCTCTTAGTGCAATGTGGAGGCAGTAAGATGTAATTTTACATGTCATAATGCTTTTAAGTAAGGAAACATCTTAAAACTACCTGACTGAGGAAACAAAGGAGTGTGTCTCCTTTGTTTTGGTAAAAACCAAAAAGGATTGGTTTTTACCGAGTATTTCAGAACTTTCAGAGAAACCTCATTATCTTCTTTCTGTATTCCTGGCTTTTTAAAAAAGGTTTTTGGTGCCTCCTTTTTCCTCTACTGCCATCTCACCTGCTGGTACCCTTTAGAATCTGATTCTCTGCCCTTTATCTGTAAGATCACTTTATCTGTAAGAATTCTCATCCACATTACCTATTACCTATTTCAGAAAATCCCTAAATTCATATTTCCCGGTATTTATATTTTGAAAACCTATTGGCCATCTTTGCCTGGGTTCCTAAAATTTCATCTTTCCAAGTTACCTATGTATTCCTAGTCTTAGCGACTGGCCTAATGATCTACCTTTTAGACTAAACTAGAAATCATATCTTCATTATCAACTACTTTTCACTCTTACTTCCCTTCAATTATCCACCAAAATACCTTAATTCGCTTTTTAAATATCTCCTGAAATGGTTTTACATCTTTATTCCCACTGCTGCACAAGGATGAGCCAGCCATTCTGAATTGTATAAAATCTCCCCAATGTGTCCTGTTTTCTCCTACCTCTACATATGCTATTTCTCTGCAGAGAATGCCTTTATCTGCCCCAACACCCTTTGCTGCCTTAAAGATGCTTCCTATTTATCCTTTTATACTAAATTCAGAGATCACTCTTCTATAAATCTGTCCTGACTCCAGTTTCCCCCCCAGAAAGAGTCATTTGATACTGTATCTCTATTACTGCACTTAGCACATTTTACTGTAATAAATTCTGAGCTAAGCCAAAATTCCCCATACTTTAAGCCACTTTATCAAGACGGCTTCACTAATGATAGTATAACTAAACAATTTATTCAGGTATTCTGATTAGCTCAGTAAGGTGACATAAGGATTAGTCTGGAAGATGACAGCTAGAAAAATACTGGAGATGTGTGTGCAAAGAATGAAGAAGAGAGGGGTGAGCAAGTTTATGAAATTTAAATAGTTTCCTGTGGCCAGAGCATAGAGCACAAAGTGGAAAGTCAAGAAAGAAGTATAAAGAAAAATATAGAGAGGTCTTATTTGAAGATATATGCATGAAAAGTGAAAGATACTGTACTTTGTGTCTGAAAGTGGTGAGAAATTATTAATAGATTTTGTTAGCAAGGGAGCTATAGGATGCAATTTGTCTTTTAGAAATATCACTCAGGCAGCATAGTGCTATAATAAATTGGAGGGACATGATGATAGGAGCAAAGAACAATAATCCAGGTCAAACAGAAGGGTGTTTGATTCCTTCAAATATCATGGCAGAGAGAAAGGGGAAGATCAAAGGATTTCAGGAGGTTGTATTGACAGAACATGATGTTTAGAAGTGGAGGTGAAAGAGAAGGAGGAATTTAAGATAAGCCTGAGATTCAGGCTTGGATGACTGGATGTAATAGAATTATTAACTAAAATGAGATAAACAGAGACAGATATTTTGACAAAGCTGGAGGTGGGTGAGTAGCGATTTTGATTTGGAACTAATAAATTTGAGTGGCATATGAGGGAAGCAAGGGAGGAAGATGTCCAATAGGCAGTTGAATTTAGAGCATGAGAGAAAGTTCCGGTCTGGGTTAGGCAGATGTGAAACTTACCAGTCCATCAGTAGTTTTTAAAGGAATAACTGTGGGCAAGTACGGAGTGAACACCCCGTCATTAGTGTTTGGGTTATAAAAGGAGATCAAGGATCAGTTCTGGACTGAAGTGAAGAATAGAAACTAAGGTGAATGCAACCGAGCATCAGATAAAGCAATCCATAGTCAGTAGTGGGAAAAGAATCACAGAGCACAAGCAGAAGAATGTGATGGTGCCCTGGACTCTGTTTTTGTTTCATTTTACTCAATCCCTTCTGTTAAGGTGAACTTTTGTCACCAAATGAATCTATGTCCTGTGTACTTGATAGTTGCACTCTCGGTAAAAAGCAAAGCTAGGTTTCAACCTTAATTTGAGTATTTGCATACTCAAATTCCTTCTTTATATCCAGGGCTGGCTACATTATTTGTGAGACTCAAAGCAAAATAAAAATGTGGGCTTCCCACATTTTCAAAGAACAGGAAAAATATGCCATTAAAGGTAATAAAAGATACTTTTCCATTTCTTCTATGGACTCTTCCTCTATTTTCATTTTTTTTAATTTTCTATTTAATTTAGTTTTAAGAAGAGAAAAATTTTAATTTTTAAAATATTACCATTAATTTTATTAATCAACTTTATACTGTGCAATGCCAGATTTAAGTGCAAATATGGGGGCATTTAACTCAGATGCAGAATAATCAAAATCACACATTTCATATTTAATAGCTCGTACATGCACGTTTTTCCTTCTTATCAGAACAGTAGAAACACTGCACAAAACTAAGGCAACTTTTTATTTTACTTTCTGATCTGTGCACATTCTACCAATGCTCTGTACCTTGGCCTTACTAATTAGTAAGGAAAAATGAAAGGAAAAAGAACTGTGGTCACCTTACCTTCCCCTTTGTTTCTATGCCATCATTTTCTGCACAAACAGCTGGCTAGCGGAAGGAAGTAACACAAGTAAGAAAAGATATAATGGGATCCCTCAGTCATCTGTGTTTCTTAGAATGCTTTCTGTCTGCATTTTAAGCAAATTCTGGTTCAAATGGAAAGCCTTTAAGGGCCATCAGTGCCCCTGCTTATTCAGCCTTCGATGTACTACATTTACCATTGCTCACTTTGAGACTCGTTGCGCTCCCATGCTCTGCAGTGCACCAGAATTCTGTGTTTATATGGCATCACAAATGCCAAATGGGAATGAAGCAGCGAGGAATGACCAACTGATAGACATTACACATACCTCCTTTGTTCAAACTTGTGCTTCCTTGTCCCATCATACTTCATTGACAAAACCCAAGTGCAAGCACAAAATAATTAAAATTTCCAGACAGCAACAGCAGAACATTAAACCAAGTGTAGGGCCCTTCTAAATGTGGGCCACATGCTACTCCACAGGTTGTATCCCTGTGAAGCTGGCCTCATATGTAAGCCTTTATCACATGTCTTCTTTCTATAACACGATGCCTCACCTTGTAGGTTGTTAGGCTGACCACTTTTTACCATTTGAAAAAAATGGCAATATTTATAAAAATACATGATAATAATAATGTGGGAAAAAATGTCACCCATTTACTTGTTTCTTCAGTTGCACACATAGTGTTATCTTTGGCCATAAGGAAGATTATATGTTAAAAATAAATGCAAACTAGTTATCCTCTACTATGCACCTTTCTCATCCACAGAGTATTTTCTTTAACATGGCATCAAAAGATGCCAGTTTTGTTTGGTCTTGTTTTGTGTCACCTTTGTTTCACCTTTTGTGAATCATGTTCCTTCTGTAGATTTTTCTTCCACTAGAGGGAAAAATAATTTGTGTTCTGCTGCAATTTATAATGCAGGAGCTAGGGAGGGATAGAGAATAATGTACGTTTGTATGGAAAGATGAAAGAGCAAATGCTCCTTCATAAGAAATTTTATCACTTTAGATTTATTCTTGATATATGCCTTTTTGTATGGGGAAGTCTTTTGAAATAGACGAAGGCTCCAACAGTACCATTATCTAAATCTGCATTTGCTTTTGTCATTGTCACATAATAGTTTTTCATTTACTGGAATGCTGAGGAAAGAGAAAGGAGAAGGTTGAATCGATTTATTAGGGCCAGATGCATATGTGGTTTTTATAACCCTCTCAGAATTCCTACTGTACTATCATACTTTGCAGAAAATGTATTTCCATATGTAAGCCATATTTGCATTTTTAGTAGTTCTGAACTTCTACTCCCTTGTTAACTGAATGATTTCAAAACCCCCCAAAAAACCCTCATCTAAGAATATAACTATCTACCATTTGAGCAGCTCTGGAGTTACAGTTTGGCAAGGGAAATATTTCTCCCTCAGCCATCTTTGACAAAATGCAGGATATGTGCAGATTATTTTATGAAGTGGTAAAACTACTAATTCTATGTCTTAGACTAAAGTTTTGTATAAACTGAATGAAGAGGTTTAAACCAACAGATTTGCTAACCAATAGGTGACTTTAAAAGACTGTGCTATGCCGAATTAAAATCAAGGATTGAATATGAAGAAGTTTTAAACTGTCAATAAGTAGTAGTGAATGAGAGCTCCATACATACGTTTTTGAACAATATCATTAGATATTTTCCTTTTTTATTCTCTAATGAGACATAAAGGCTTATTCTTTAATATTGCAAATTTTTATTTCATATTATATATTAACTCCGTTTTGTAATTAATATAAATATAGAAGAGTATACAAACACACATACACACACACACACACACACATTCATACTTTTTTTTAGCAGCTCTCCTGGAAACGTGTGAAAATAGAATTGAGCACACCAAACTATAATTGCAAATTTCTTTCATGCTAAGACTTTTTAATTAGAATCAGTGTCTCTGAAATTGGCATATGTTTTACATATCTGCATATATTTAAAATAGTATACGTTCTTGAGAAGCTTTTGTTAAATTGATAATGCATTTGCAAGCAATGATTTCTTGAAATTAAGGAATTATAATAATAGCTAAGACCTAAATGTGAGCTTACTTGACCCAAGCATTGTGTGTGGTATATTTTAATACTTTTCAGAAATTATCTCATGTGATTTTCAGATATTATGAGGTAGGAATTATTTTTATCACCACTTCGATCATGAGGGAACTAAGACTGTGCCCAAGATAACAGTCCTATTAAGTTGACCTTAGACTTGATTCTAGACTGACTCCAAATTTTACATTTAAAAACCGCTCTTCTATTTCAATTTGGTACAAAGATCAATTGGCTATTATTCTCTCCTGATGAAATTTTACTATATAATTACTCGGCAACAATATTTTAATGGTACCATCTGTTTGTGCTTTTTTTCCCCCTTCCTACTAGTGGCTGAGCCCACATCTTCATAAAATACTCCTTGCAAACTGTGCTTCATTCCCTAGCAGTTGCTTGGTCTCCACCTACACAGTGGAAAAGAATGAAATGGCTTGAGGAAATAGACGATTGCACTCGTACTGGTCAAATTACTAAAGAATCGATAACTCTGACTCTGTAAGATTATGGACTGTGAGGTTTATCTGGGCCCGTAACTTTACTTCCAGCCAATGTTTCAAGGAATGCTGGATCCAGGGCTATCTGCAAAACTTACGGATCTGTCTGTGTAGCAGTGAGAAAAGCAACATACGATTATTCTATTATAGTTGATTGTTTTTGAATTCTTTGGTCATTTTCTTGTATTATAGATATGATGTCCCTTCATTATGCCTTTTCTGTCTCTTTAGTGCTTTTGAAAAGGAATTCAGAACAATCTGCCATTTCCTGTTCACCTTAATTTATGTCACTTATCTATTAGTAGGTCGTTATGGTAAAAGAAAGATTATTAATACAGATGAGACTTAGCTACTTTAAGACTTGGAGAAGATTAACTTTTTTAATTTCATTATTTTCATTCTAAGTACTTAAACAAGATAGATAAAACTTCTTCCACATCGGCATTTTTTTCTGTTGTTTCCTATGTTTCAGTGTACTACCTAGAGATTACGTTCTTAGCACAGACATCATTTATTTAGTATTGTCAGTACAAATAGCTAGGTGCATCTGATAAAATTGAATTTCAAGTTACAAAGACAAGATGGTGGGGGGATAGGATAATTGTATGAAGATAGAATAGCATTACTTCTATTATTTTAAACATACTCGTGAATTGCTATAGCCATTTTATTATTAAAAGGTCAAACAATAGTATAATTAGTAACATCTCAGTTGTTATCCTAGTCAGTAGAATGTGTTTGTACTTAGTAATTCAGTATAAAATGACAATAGAATGAGTTTTCTGTAGCTAAGTGGATATATAGATACTCTTTGGCACGTACTATCACAGTTAAACACCGCCAGATAAAATACACATTCCGTTGCACCTGGAGAAACTGTGTGGATCATTTGTAAGTTGTCAAACACAAGCCACAATCGTTACGTTTTGACAAATAAGGGAACAAGAATTGTGAAATACAAGTCATGATTATTAATCCTATAAAGCTTAAAATTTGTACAATAATTAATGAGGTTAGCCTCATCGAATACTGAAGGAAAAATTAAGTTTGAAAAAACACAAGTGAAAAAATACAAATGGGAAGCTCTTCAAGTTGTCTTAAGTCTTTAAAAAAAGTTTGTTTACCTCGAGGGATAAAAAAGACAACAGCTAAGCCCACTATTAATATAATTTTGTTGGTCTTCCCTTTTTTAGCCCAAATCCAATTTCTCTGAATGATGACAATGCTAAAACATTGTGCTGTCAGTGAAATTAGTGTTTTATGACCCCCATCTCTCCCTTCACCCCTGCTTTTCGGCAAGGTCAATTCCACCTGTCCTCTGGGAATCCATAGCCCTCAAAAAGATTCCAGAGCAGCCCCCTCATGAGGGGCCCATTTTACTGTCTGCAATTAGGACATTTATCAGCCCTTATTAATGGAATAAAATATAGGTATTATTAAGGTATTATTAAGTACTTTATAGGTATTATTAAGTACTTCTTTGATAGGAGCCGTTATTAATAAACTGTGGGCTCATAAATTAATTAGCATTAGTGTGGACCATAAACCAGTGGTATCACCATCACCTGAGAACTAGCAAGAAATGCATATTCTTGGGTTCCAACCAGATCTACTGAACCCGAATCTGTATTTTAACAAGATCCTCAGGCAATTCTTACGCTTGTTAAAGTTTGAGAAACACTGTTGGCTGCACCAAAATGATAACACTACCAAATCATTGCCAAGCAAGAAAAAACCCTCCAGCTGCAAAAATGCTTCAGTCTAAAGAAAGGATGCATGTGATGACAATACTAGGCTCCATGGCGGGGTAGCTTGCAGGGAAAATATTTGGGACAATTAAAACTAATGTCTAATTTGGGACTGTAGCACTACTATATAGTATTGTCATCATTTTCTTAGTCTTTGACAAAAAATCCTCCTTATTTTACTGGGAATAGTTCACAGGGTAATGCAAATCTAACAAAGGGTTAAAACAACAGTGCATACATTTTACAGTTGAGAGAGAGAGAGAAGAAAAACTTTTTTAAGCACTAGCAGAATTTTGACCTCTTACAAATCATACAATGTAAGTATGGCTTTGCCTTTAACTTCTGAGGTTACGGCAAAAATCTGATTTTTCAAGCTTTAATCATTTCTTTGACGTTTTCTGAATTTCTTCACTTTCTTCATCATTACTGTAGTTTAAAACTGAACATGGTTCACTATTTTCTTAAGAAAAGCTTTGATCAATATTTGTAATAGGAAGGAATTTTAGCTCTCAATCCCCACATCCTTTATATGCCTTATTTTCTATTATAGCTGTGTCCTAAGTATTAATAGTTGCTAAATAATTATCTATACATGGGGATTTATATTTTTTAACATCCTTACCACATAATTATGATCCATGCTGTCCTCGGACCACATTTTGAAATACCGTGAAGACTAATCAGAAAGTTCAACGCTAAGATTCTGGGGGTGAAAAAATAAAAATAAAAAATAATGTATAAATCATAGTTTTTATGTGACTGAAACTTCATGGTCTTTGTCCAATTCCAGTTTATCTTATAAGTTTTATTTTTAATGTTGTAATAAAATTATCCTCCTTTTTGTAATTTTGGCAGTGTAAATTGTACTTGCTAAGGTTGAAAATGTTTTAAGTCTTTGCCAATTGCTTTTTCTTTCTTACTTCAAGGTTTTCTTATTATTTCCTATAATTATTTATTAATATAATTCTTTAAAATTATTTTTAAATATGCCTAAATTTAATTTTTAAGACATTCCAATTTTTATTTTGATCATGATAGTAATTTAGTCAACTTCTAATATATTTTGAAAGAATAATCTTTCTAGCATTTCTAGGGAAGGCTTACAATCCTGTGAAGGTTTCTTTGGAACAAGACAGTTGGGGTCTTTCTCCCGATGACCATGTTACGACCCTTATAATAGCAAACATACTATTTCAGGAAATTCCTCCTTATTCTTTGTAAATTTTAGAAATTTGATCTCTGAATCATCCAGAATGAAAAAAAAATCTCGTGCAGACTAATAAAATAACAATTTTGTCAGAATTGTAAAGTAACCATTTTACCATAAACACTGAATATAAAAACAGTACTTAATGAAATTGTATTTTATATTTATACATATTTATTTCAGAATTATTGCCTAACTAAATCATTAACAACTATCATTCCTTTCTCTTAATGACATAGAAACACCTTTAAAATATAATATAATAGACATGCCAGCTTACTGCGTAGTGGTTTCTTCAACTTGTTGAGATTTAAATAAGGTCAGGTATGTGTTAGACAGATAAAAATCGTGTGCTTCAGCTCATTAGCTCCCTCTTAAGTTTTCTTTATATAAATGTGTGTGCTTGTATATTCCTTTTTAACTTAATTTTGTGGTATTTTAAAATATTGCTCATGGGCTTAGAAACCCATAATTTATCATTATGCAACTGGACTAATGAATTTATTTTGTGGATGCATCATCAACCTTGAGTCATTTTTGTTTGTTACACACAAACTTTGCCTGTAGAATTCCCCCCTAAAATACTAGAATGCACTGCCTGGAAAAGGCTACACTAGAAAGAAGGATGGCTTTACTAATAATTAGGAAGAAGCAAGAATTTGGGAGGAAATATGAGGAGTTCCTTCTTTATCATGGTCAGATAAGAAAGCTGATGGAACATCCAAGAGGCAATATGAGACTGCTCAAGACACAATATTGAATTCTGTGAAAAGACTAAATGAAGAAAAAAAAGAAGGCCTGGGAATCATTCACACTGGCCCACACAGGAATAAAACCAGTTATTGCATTTTCCAGAGCACAAGAGTTTTAGCAACTCTTTTGAAGCTATTGCTTTCTGTTTTATAAGTTTATTTTAAAACATGCCTGGGAAGTATTCTTTTTTTATAATTAAAAATATTCTATGGTTTAAATATATGTACTCTTTTGAGTATATATAGACATTTGTTGTTGGAATTAACATTAACGCTTTTCAGTCAAGATGTATTATCTAAACACATATGCAGAATAAATGTGAATTTATAGGCTCTCCAATGTGATTTTATTTTCTCTATTAAATGATCTTTTACATGTATTAATCTAATAATATGTTGGAGCACATAGACCAAAATATTCAGTAGCTATCTCAAGGTAGTAAGATCATGAATGACTTTATTTCCCACTTTTGCTTTTCTTAATTTAAATTGTTTTAATTTCAAAAGAAAAAAATTCAACACAGGATTTTTTTCAAAGAGAAAAATAGAAGCAACTCAAAATAAAGATCTCATTCGAGTTTATATTTTTGATGATGGGCTATCCACTAAATTTCTAGCCAAAAGAAGAAATAAAACCATATGACATTTTAATTGCTTAAGGAAAGATGTCATGTAACATTGATAGAAGTGGCTGCTAGCTCTGGAAAATAAATTTGGACAGAAAGAGTAGACTATGACTAAATATCGGGTCTATTTAAAAATGTCCCTCCAATATGTCTGGTACTAGACAGAATACAAGAGTCGTGTTTGGGATGACCAGCAAGGAGACCCAGAGTACATCATATAGAGTTATAGATTCATTTAGAAGTTATTGCTGCCTCTCTCCTACCCCTTGTCACACTGTCTTGGAATCACCTGCTTAGTTAGTGGTCTTTCCTATAGACTATAAGTTTGTCATACAGGAACTTGGTTTTGTTTGCTGTACTTGGCACATAGTAGTAGGGCTTTAATATATTCTGGCTATATAAGAGATGTGTGAGAGATAAAAAACCCAAGCCCAGAACAAAGAGGTGAATGTAAAAAGCGAAATAAATGGTGGACAAGATCAGACAGTAGGGAGGGCTCAACAGAAATTGTAGAAAGGCAGTATGAATAGTTTTTAAAAGCATGGCTTTGGACTGAGATAATCCTGGTCTGATTCTCCTCCCTGTGACAGTAAAGAGCAAATCTAATAGGTAAAAGTGACTAACGATTGTAGCACTGGGGAGGGACAGCAGAAAAGCCTTTGAGTTTTGTTGCAAGACAAGTTAAACTCAGAATATAACAAGTCTCATTCCTGGGAATAATTCTTTAAATCACAGCTGAGACATTCATAAAATATGCAGTTTTTATAAATTTAGAAACAATACTGGGACCTTTAAAAATTTATGTTTCCCTGATTTTGTCCTTCCCAAATTAGTCTAGAAATAAGGTTATAGAGAAGTCAGATTTTATTATACTGTATGTTGACTTTTAATAATATCAAAAGGATGGTAGGGGGAAAAACCAAAATATTATTTATCCCTAATTGAGGAATCTAGCTTTGGGAGAAAGGTGATGAAAACTGCCTATTTTTTCCAATGAGTTTCCAGGTTTCATTTTAGAAAAACACTTAGGGAGGACTGCAGGTGATTTTTGTTTCCCTTGCCAGACCACAAAGACCTACATGACGACTGAAGTAAATAAAGTTAGCTCTGACAGCTGTGCTCTCATTCACGTGTGCCTTGATATTGATGGGTTCGGAAAATAGCACATGCCCTTTCCCAGAAGGCACTACCACCTAAGGGTTGAGAGCAGGAGCACCGTCGTTTCATACACCAGTGTTTGTATCCTTGCTTAGCAGAAAGACCCTGCACAAGTTTTTCAACTGCTCTGAAGGCTATTTCCTCATCTGGAAGGTGGTTATAATAACTTCCTCATAGAATTCTTGGGATGATTAAATGAGGGAATTCCTGCAAAGGGTTCAACACAGCACCTAATAACATAGCAAGTACAAAGAAACAAACTATTTTGGTTTTGTTATTTTAAAAAATTATTATCCAAGCAGATATTTATGACACAGATCTGCATCAACTGTTAGTCCTAGGGCTTGGTAACTTACAGCAATCAGAGGGAGTGGAAAGGAAACAGAGAGAGGTGGACCATAGTATGTTCTCCTTTCCTGTAAATTCATACTGCAAAGAGAAGAAAAGACCAGGAGCATGGGAAGAAACACCAGAATATAGCCAATGTCATGGTTTTTAATAGAGTACAGGATAGCTGGAGACTAGAATAAATGAATCTAAGATTGAGGAATCCTCTTCATCAATTACCTCCCCCTCTTCTCTTTATGGTGTTTTCTGGTGAAACTGGAGAGAGTAAATGACAAGGAGAGAACTGTTGATGGCAGAGGAACAGAACTAGGAAACTTGGTGTGCCCTGTTATAGGATTTCCATAAGAGCTTACCCAAGAACAGAGCCCAAAAGGAGAAGGCATGAAGTAAATTATTTAGTTTTGTGCAAACCTCTCTCTCTCAGAGTGTCTGCTTTTTCATAGCTGAGTCGTATTAACAATAGTAGAAGCCTAACATGAATGAACATTCCGTTATTAAAAGGACTCCCTTTAATTAAAAATACTGTGCAGACGAGACACACTTGTTAAAACTCGGAAGATTGATGGACTGCTCTAAACCACCTATTAGAACCACAAATAGGGAGCAGAACCTTAAACACTTAAAATTAGAAAAATGTCATTTGCATTTACTCAACAGATATTGCGTTGAATATCTACACTGTTATAATACTAGAAGTGGAGGTCCTAGCAAATTAAAGG
Organism: Propithecus coquereli; assembly: GCF_000956105.1. Taxonomy (NCBI): domain Eukaryota; kingdom Metazoa; phylum Chordata; class Mammalia; order Primates; family Indriidae; genus Propithecus; species Propithecus coquereli. The sequence goes on from NW_012148174.1 coordinate 8,873,705, forward strand.
TACTTTTATCTTAAAGTCCTACAGCATATGGCATAGGCCATTACAAAATGGAGCAACATGTAGTAAAATGCTAATTGTGTCTTTTAGGTAAAAGGAACAAATAAAAGGTGAGTGGGATTCATGTAGGTTACAGTCTTCAGAATTGTCCACGTTGAAGGAGACAGAATTGGAGCTAGGATTTAAACACTAATATGGATGAATAAAGATAAAATGAAAACAAAAATTATAGTGGACTGTAATTTATTAGTTAAAAATTTCAGTATCCATCTACTGTGTTTCTAATGCTGAAGAAGTGGAAAAGCTAAAAATTTACATTTTCCAAAACCCCTAAAACTAAAGTGAAAGGAAGGAGTTAAAGCCCCTGGTCTGCTGCTATAGATGCTTCGCTCCCTTCATAGGACAACATCCCCTGGGGGAAAGAAAAGGCAGGTGACCCAGGTCTATCCTCCTTGATAGCTGGGCCTCCAGGAAAACAGACTAAGGATATTTGAAGGAAGACACCTTATCTGTGCAGTGCCGTAGCATGAGGTCCTCCCTAAGGATGCCGCCACTTTGGTAAACATTAATAATAACCCTGGATCTGTAAAGCATGGCGATCTGTAAGGAAGGCCCCTTGTAAGGTATAGCACTATCTGGGGCATAAAATGAAAATGTTTAGAATTTAAACACTCACTGCTTGGTGAGGGACCCCAGAGCCCTTGCTCAGAGACCTAATCTATTCTGGCCAGAGGCGCCTGTCTGACGTGAGAAGGAAGGACCGGGGGAGCCACCCTTGATACACCCTTGATGTCCGATGGCTCTCTGCTTGCTCTGGGGCTTTTCATTGTCTGCGTACTTGAAATTATTGCTAGTTTACTACTGAGTAAGGTCTCTGATCCATGTAAGTCTGATTCGACAGTCCAATCCAGTGTACTAGCTCATAGGTTACTAGATAGGATTTGGGTTCCACTAAACACATGTTCCATAGCGAGACTTACATTTGGAATCAGATATTCGGGGGAGGGGCAAGGCACTGACAACCATTTTACTGATGCATTTACCACAATTACTGTGAACAAGATGTGTATGAGGGGAGGGAACAGGGATAACTTGTGGTACCCAACCCCCAGAACTGGGCCACGCATCACCTCCTGAGCTCCAATTCCCCCCCACACCTGCCCCTTCCCGTCTGTGGAAAAATTGTCTTCCATGAAACTGGGCCCTGGTGCCAAAAGGGTTGGGGACCACTGATAATGTTTTATAAGAAAGGCATAGTGGAAGCAAGAGTAAGAAGAAAAAATAACGTTAGGAAAGAAACAAAGTTCCTAGGTGAATTCTAGCTTTTTTTTCTGAGACACAAGCAATTACTGTTTTTCATTATTTTAAAAGGAATTCTGTGGTTTTGCTCAGATACACTTGAATTGCTTCAGTGACAAAGATTCATACTCTAGAGGCACACCATTCCTTGTCTGATGGCTCTAATTGTTGAACAGTTATATTAAGACAGATCTGTCTCCAAAGGGATTCCACCCATCGGCCTGCTCCTCCAAGCTGATTTTATCCTGACTTTAACAATGGCTAAATGAATCCATCAGAGTGTACTGGTCTCTTGGTTTCTGTTTTCTTAATTTTTTTTTTTTTTAGTAGTTCTCCATACATTCTGTTAAGTCCATTTTCCATCCTGAGGTCTGTTTTCTGAATGTACTTGTTTGGGTATACTCCTCTTTTGAAAATAGATCTAGATTTTTACACACCACCACCACCGATAACAACTATAAATGCAAAGGAAAGAAATAAACGAAAGAGAGATGGAGGAAGAGACTATAGATTAAAATAAATTTTTTAAAAACTCTAACACATAGCAATACATGTACCTTACTTGGATACTGATTTGAATGAGTTGCAAACATTAATTTATATGTTGTGTTACAAGTTATCAGAAAATTTGAATATTTATTGAACATTTGATGATATTAGGTAATTTTTGTTAATTTTTTCTAGATGCAATTTTGGTATTTGGATTATGTTTTTAAATTCCTTATCTTTTAGAAATGAAAAAATTCTGAAAATATTTAGGATGAAGTGATTAAGATGTGTTTTTGTCTCAAAGTAATTCAGAGTGGTGGGGTGAGTATATGGATATATTCATACAGCCAAGATTGCCATGAGTAGATAATTGGTGAACCTGAGTGATGGATCTATTGGGGTTTATTGTAATATTCTGACAACTTTTGTAAATATTTGAAATTCACCATAATAAAATGCATCATTCAAAAGTTTTATTAATAGATTAAATCTCATTAGGTAAGGACAGTATTCTTCAGTTGATTTCATTATTACTAGGCATATGCCTTATTTCTAGAAATGAAGCCCACAAATGTGTGTGTGAATGTGTGTGTTTAGTTAGCGAGTTCAAAACAGTGAACGAATAGATAAAAATTTGATCACTACCAACAGAATACACTACTGATGGTAAATTATGGAATTTCACAAGTTTATTATATAAATAAAAAAACAATCATCTCTTTTAAAAATTAATCTTAAATATAGGCAATTAGAGTTGACTCTGTTTTGGCTATTTTTTTGCTATTAGCAAAGAAAAACCAGATTCTTCAGCTTAAACTTATGACCTTGAAGAGAAAAAGAGAGAAACATATGACCAGATATACTCATCTTTTTAGAAAAAAATATTTTACGTAAATGCTATTACAAATATAATTGCCAGAGTTATTTTTTAAATCATCACATTTTCTGGTATAAAAATCTTTTACTATAATCATCAGTACTGAAAATGTGGTCTGTTGTACCCAGGAAAGCTGTTTCATTTGGCTCTGAGCAAAAGGACACTGGTAGGATAACAATTAAGAAAATAAAAAGTCAATATTATTTCAGTTACCATTTTAGTTATAGGTCACTTTTCAAAGTATACCAACAGAGCATTACTTAAATAGACCTACAGATAACTAGGGGATCATTCAGTAACCTCAAGTACCATTTTTTAAAAAATACCCAAGTGAATGGAAAGAACACGTATTCACTCTTCGCAAGTTAAATCACTTTCCCAAATAGCTTTATTCATTGCCAGAGAAAACACACACACACATATATACACACATCCAAAATGTGTTAAGTTTGTAAAAAATATAGAAAATATTTATTTTATGTCTTTTGAACATACAAACCAGAAATATGTCTTTATTGTACTTTCACCCCCAGTTGAAATATATTCAATTATTTTGAAAAACATTATTTTTTTATTTCAAAATATTAAGGGGGCCCAGGCGCGGTGGCTCACGCCTGTAATCCTAGCACTCTGGGAGGCCGAGGCAGGCGGATTGTTTGAGCTCAGGAGTTCGAAACCAGCCTGAGCAAGAGCGAGACCCCGTCTCTACTAAAAATAGAAAGAAATTAACCGGACAACTAAAAATATATAGAAAAAATTAGCCGAGCATGATGGCGCATGCCTGTAGTCCCAGCTACTTGGGAGGCTGAGGCAGTAGGATCGCTTGAGCCCAGGAGTTCGAGGTTGCTGTGAGCTAGGCTGACACCACGGCACTCTAGCCCAGGCAAAAGAGTGAGACTCTGTCTCAAAAAAAAAAAAAAAAAAAAAATTAAGGGGGTACAAATGTTCTTGTTACATGGATATCTTTTATAATACTTAAGTTGGAGCTTTTAGTGTGCTCATCACCTGAATAGTGTTCATTTTACCTGATAGGCAGGTTTTTACCTCTACCCTCCTCTGCCCCTTCTTGATTGCCTGTGACCTTTACATCTCTTTGTGCCCATAGATTAGTTCCCGTTATTAGAAAGTACATGTTATGTTTGTTTGGAAAAACATTATTAATGCTCCCAATATTCCTCTGAAATACATTTTAAGAAGTTATATATAACTTATACATAACTTCATAATTGGACAAATAGTCTTGTGATATTCAGTCTTATCCAGATTTTATGTTAATGTCAAGTGATTTCCTAACTGTGGTGTTCATGTGACAAATTAGCCCCAATGTATTCAATGTTAGATTGCTTTATATTTTCTCAGAAATAAGTATATATAGGCAAGTTATATATTTAGGAATATTATAGACTATGGCACTATAAAAATGTGATGTTATTTCAGGTGATAAATTTTTTCAACAGACTTTTAAATCACTTATATAATTTTTTCAACGATTCGTGCCTTAAAGAATATTTTATCAATATGCATAGATTGCCTAAAAAATGAATCATTGCATAGGGTCAAACATTATAAATGGCAAGCCTCTCTTAAGTCATCTTTTATATCGCAGAAGTAGAGAAGGAGTTATTTTTTCAGTGGTTGAAGGTATAGTCAATAATTTACAAGATTTAAGCTGATAAAGCATTTTATATGCTAAAACTCAATGTGCCCACTTGTGCTGAATAGTTTATTGTGGCTTGAGCTTCTCATATATTCTCAAACGTGACTTAAGGATAAATGGATTCTATTACCCTGAATCTAGAGGCACATTTCCCCTAAATATAATTACAGGGATCAAGAAAACAATCCAAACTGCTACTGAACTGTCTGTAAAAATTCTCACCGAAGGAATCAAATAATTTTGAATGCTTTTGTAAATATAAAATAGCTCATCATATTTAAGTATGTTTCAAACTATATTAGAATATAGGTTTAGCTTGAAAAATAAAACAATGAATTTTATTATTTTCAATATAGATGTAATCCTAGAAGCCAATTTTACTTCTTGGCACTATTCAACTATTTTGAAATATTATAATACCTTACAAAAGTTTAGAGTTCTTTAACATACATTATCTGATTTAATCCTCCTGGCAACCTTGTGTAGGCTATGTTTATCTTCAATAATTTGGTTTCAATTCAAACAAACCTCATATAACCTAGTTACTATAATGAATCATGGAATCGAATTCCAGAGTTCCATGTCAGTCAAATCTCCAGTCATCTGATATTTCTCTGGGCTTGGGTGCACATCACAGCTGGGCATCTGCTTAGTCTTCTTTCTATCACAACATAGGTAGGTTTCTTTACAAGATACTTAGTTCCTGCTTCACCATAATAGCAATTTTATTTTAGTTTTCTGTTTGGGGGGCACTGATTCTGACTCAAACTCTATACATCAAACTTAGTGTCAACCAAGATCAATTCCTGTGTCATAAATCCAGTTCCCAGAAGAGAGAATGTGATTGGCACAGCTTGGGGCAATGACTTTCAGCACATCCTCCTCTGCTGAATTACAGTCTTACATATCCAATTGTCTACTGCACACATCTACTCGGATGTCAAATAGGCTTTCAAATGTAAAATGACCAAACTCAAATGCCAGTTTTCCTTAGAGTCATGTTTGATTCATTTCTTTCCTCCACGCCTATATCCAATCCAATAACAAACCCATTTAGTTTTACTTCCCAATATACCCAGGAGACGATGGCTGCTCAGTACTTCAACCACTACCATCCAAGTCAAACCACCACGTTCTCTTGCCTGGATTATTCATCCCTTTGCTTCTGCCTATGCCGCGTACAGTCTATTCTCAGTACAGAAAGTTGAATCATCTTTTTAAAATTTAAGTCAGATCACATCACTTCTCGGCCAGGTTTTCCCATCTCACTTACAGTAAAATTAGAATTCTTTACCATGTTCTACAAGATTCTGTATTACCTGCACCATACTCATTGCCTTCTGATCTTATAACCTTTATTCTTTGTCTTATTCACTTAGCTTTAGCCATATTTTCCTCGCAGGTGTCAGGTAGATTCTCAACCATGTGGACCTTCTTTCTGACTTAAATGCTCTACCCTGAGATGGCTCTGTGGCTCACCCCTTCACTTCCTGCAAGTCTTTGTTTAAATGTCATCTTCTCGGTGGGGCCTTTCCTGACCACCATATTTACAATTGCAATTCCTCTCCCAACATTCCCTCACTTGCTCCATGGTTTAAATTTCTTTGTAGCACTTATCTTCATCTAACATTCTATAGATTTTGCTATTTGTTTATCTTTCTATCCTTTGACATCTTACTAGAGTGTAAGCTCTGTGAACACACAGCTTTTTGTCAGTTTTGTCATAAAACAACATGTAAGTAAATATTTGTTGAAAGATTAAATTGCCCACCTAAGATTAAATCAACTATGCCTATGTAGTGGAAGGCCATGGGAAGAGCAAGTTTACAAAGAAAAGGATGTCAGGGAAAGAAAATAATTAGCGTTTCTCATATAGGCATATATTGTCACCTATTTTGAAAATAAAAGAATGATGCTAAATATCACTCAGTGATTTGCCTAGCATGGTATAGCTAATTAAAGGTAGAGAGCAAATTGAATTTAAGTACTGCAGAATCAGGTTCATAGCTCTTTTAGTGGTTATATAGCCATAGTTTCACATGACCTGAGGTGCATTAGCAAAGAGATTCAAAGTCAATTCGTTTCAGTGTAGTTCTGAAACTGACTTGTTAATTGGAAAATTACTAGATTCTCGTTTAATTGTATCCTAGTGACTTACCTCCCAGCAGACTATTTAAGGTCACATACATTGCCAATCTATTTAATAACATTATTACACAAATTTGAGCCAAATTGGGCCATGATGTCTGTTCATGACCTCAGATCAATAACTCTTTTCTTTATCTTAGAAGTTTAAAAATGTATACCACAAGAGCTGTTCAGCTTAAATTCACCTAAAGTTTAAATTGCAGCTGCTGTGTTCTTAAATTTTGTGGTATTCAGAGGGCCTGTGACACTCTGTTGTCACTGATACTGATAGAATAAAGCTGTCAGGTGGGGGACATTTGCCATCATTTCTGATGAAAATAATGAGAATTACTTTTGGAAAAAATACATCTAATGAAAAACCTAAAATACACATGGACCCACACACTTGTGAATGGATTAATCACAAAACCAACTCTAAAAAAAGATTTATAGCTGTATTGCAGAAAGTGGAGTGCTACTTTAAAGAGTTTAAGATAAAGAGAAACTTTAGTTGTACCAGGACCAAATGACTCTCAAAAGAATTGAACCAAATTGCTAAAGTTTAGGGAAAATAAAATTAACTGAAAATTGGATTGAATATTTCAATTACATCTTTAAAAATACATTGTCTTACACTCATTTTTTTTTTCAGTTCAGTGACTCACTATTGCTCTGCCAAGTTGCTCTCTCCTAGGACAACATCACTAATTAGAAATGAGGCATATTTCATGCAGAAAACATTATTTTCCTGTTCTTAACATGTTTCACTGTTTATTTCATTGGCTATATTGAAGGATTAGAAGGAAAATTGTATTATGTTAAAAATTAAGACATTATTTTCAAGTCTGAGCTTCAAACGTGTCCATCCCCTGGATGGGGCACATCACACTTTTTGTATATGCATATACCCATCCCCTCCTTTCCTCTCCCCCCTGCCCGAAATCCAATAAATGTTATTCTTATATGTGCACTTATGTGTTGATCGCTGAAACCAATTTGCCGGTGAGTAGATGTGGTGTTTATTTTTCCATTCTTGGGATACTTCACTTAGTAGAATGTGTTCCAGCTCTATCCAGAAGAATACAAGAGGTGCTATATCACCATTGTTTCTTAAAGCTGAATCGTACTCCATAGTATACATATACCACATTTTATTAATCCACTCATGTATTGATGGACACTTCGGTTGTTTCCACATCTCTGCAATTGTGAATTGTGCTGCTATAAACATTCGGGTGCAGGTGTCTTTTTATAGAATGTCTTTTGTTCTTTTGGGTAGATGACCAGTAATGGGATTGCTGGATCAAATGGTAGTTCTACTTGTATCTCTTCAACGTATCTCCATATTGCTTTCCACAGAGGTTGCACTAGTTTGCAGTCGCACCAGCAGTGTATGAGTGTTCCTATCTCTCTGCATCCATGCCAACATTTATTGTTTTGGGACTTTTTGATAAAGGCCATTCTCACTGGAGATAAGTGATATCTCATTGTCATTTTGATTTGTATTTCCCTGATGATTAGAGATGTTGAGCATTTTTCATATGTTTTTTTGGCCATTATTCTGTCTTCTTTTGAAAAGTTTCTGTTCATATCCTTTGCCCACTTTTTGATAGGGTCGTTTGATTTTTTCTTGCTGATTTTCTTGAGTTCTCAATAGATTCTAGTTATCAGCCCTTTATCGGATGTGTAGCATGCAAAAATTTTCTCCCATTCTGTAGCTTGTCTGTTTGCTCTTGTGACAATTAATTAATGATTAAGTAATCAACAATAAATAAACAAATGGGTATTATGTAGAATATGTGCTACCAATAATGAAAATTGATTTAAAAAAACAAAGAAGGGAATTGATAACCATAACCTTAATTAAAGCAAATAATCTAAACACTGTCAATTAATTTGAAAGAAATATTTTCCAAACAAACTGTAAATTGAATAATTAGAAGCCGATAGTGATAAGAGATTTCCCTCACCAGTCTCATTTTGCTCATGTCCTTTGATGTGCTGAGTCTAAAGTAAAACAGTGTCCTAAAGCATAGCTAAACAATCAAAAATCATACTCCTTTAGTTATTTACAGAATGCTAGTTAATTCTGACTCATCAGAGAAAGAAGTCTTACCAAATAAAAAAATTAAAAATAAATATCAAATAAAAATAAAAGATAAAACATAAGTTTAAAATCAACCATCTCACATTTCTAATAGTTGCATGGGGAATGGTCTCCAAATAAAGACTCCTAGAGGCAGGAATTAGAGAACTAATCCCATTTAAAGTTTCTAGTATATTTAAGGGTATAGCCATAATATATCTAACAAAATTGCTAATATTCAGAAGGTAAAATTTTTATTAAAATATTCTGAGTTTTTCTAAGCCCACTCTTTTTAGTATTTTAGGGAAAGGCATACTGTTTTCAATTTCCTGCCTCTGTTATTTCATGTAGATTGTCTTGGCAGAAGTCCAGCCTAACTCAGAATTCTCAGCCCTGGTTTACTTTGGCCTCTATGTTTCTGTTATCTCTGAAGTGTAGTATCTCACGTGTGTGTGAATTAACAGCGGTATTGGTCTTGGATTTTCATAGTCAGAACAGGAAATGCAGAGTCTGTGTGTTTCCGGACTGAGGGAGAGGAGTCCCCCAAATTATACTGACTTAGTTTGTCACCATGTTGTCCTTATAGTCCAACAATAATACAAGTGTAGTATGTAAGTTCTGTCACCTCCTAGGAAAAACGATTGCTGCATGAGGTAACTATATTTATAGGCCCACTTCAGGTTACCGTCTTTTAAAAATTCCAGGTTAGTGTATAGTGTGTAAGATGAGTTATCCCAGTTTTCCCAAGATCATTCAAGTTATAAAGCCATATATTAAGTGAAACAAAGTCCCCATAGCTTCTATTCTGTGCCAAAGTGTATGCAAATGAGAAACTGAGAATACAATTTTTATCATTTTGTAAATAATCACACTGAAGTGCTGTATAAATAAAGAGATAAATTAGAAATAAAAAATAATAATAACTAATGTTGACGGTTTGGGACCTGCTTTTAGCCCTTTCATGCAGTGGGTTAATCTTCTGATACTTAAAAGCACCTCGGAGAAACATTCTATCATTATCTTCATTTTATGGATGAAGAAATTGAGGCTTAGGGTGCTTAAGTTACTTGCCACGGGTCATGGAATATAGAAGTCAAGATTTAAACCCAAGTTAATCTGATTCAAGAGCAAAGGTGTTTCCCATTTTATCATATTAAAATTTCTCACAATACTTCAGAAACAGACTCTAAATTAAATCTTAATAGAAATGCTTTCATTGAAGACTGTAGATTCAACATATAAATAACCTTATAGAAAATAAATTTTAAAGCATATTTCATCCCAAACAAGCAGGTACATAGAATCTGTCAAAATAAAAGTGGGTGGTAAAATTATTTTTCTTTTAAGTTTTATTACTATCTATTTAAAATTGTCCTAGATGCTTTATAATAAAAAGCATTTTTCTACACTACAGCAATTAACTAGTAGTTTTAGCAATTGCCAATACTTTAAATGCCTCGCTGTTTGCAATGATTTGTTAATTTGTTTACATATTACTTCCATACAGTAATTTATCCTTAAAGTATTTATAAAAGATCATACTTTTTATTAAAAAAAATATTATTTGAAATTCCAACTTTTCTATTCTTAAGTCATTCAACAAAAGGATCTCCATTGTCAATAGATTTGATAGTCTTTTGACTTAGCTTTCAAAACCAGAAGGATTCGTTTTAAATATTCCTCTATTCTTTAGACAAAAAAATACTATTTCTTTAACAATTATATGGTTTTCTGCCAAAATATTGTATAGATGAAGACTCAAAATGTAAAGAATATTACTACTTGTCATTTTTAAACATTGGTCCTTCAATTCTCTACTCTCAGCTTGTACTTTTAATTTCTTTCCCTTTATTGCCTCCTTCTTTCAGTTTATATATATAGTCTGATTTTACTCATCTTGAAAAATAAATGTGTAAACTAATGAACCAATAACCCTTCCCTGAAGCTGTGTCCTTCCATAGCTTCTATTACAGCTTCCTCCTCACTAATTATCATTAAAGTGAAGGCTACGATCTCGTCTTTGTCACTCCCTGTTCATTTTTCAACCCACTGTAATCTGGCTCTGCTCCCCAACCCCAGTTACCCCAACAGTGCATGTTCAGTGCACACTTTGAGTCCTCATCTTACCTAATGTTCCCTAGCACTCAATACTGAGGATGATTTTCAATCCTTAATATAGTGTTTTCCTTTAATCACTTTAACTTTTATTTGTAATGTGTGTGAATGTGTATTATTGTTTTGGGA
>NW_012148174.1:8884590-8895767 GCF_000956105.1 Propithecus coquereli
AATAAATATTCTACTTACTCATTGAAAGAAAGCTGATTACCACCTGGGGTTTACATCAAGATTTCTGGCTGTTTTATTTGAACCTATGTTAATAGTTGTGCTCTTGAGATATATGGAATTGAATGGAGCAGGGCAATCTGTCAATCAGGACCGGGAGAAAAACTGATGGGTTTAGGAAAATTTAGATACTGTGATAAGGGCTTGGAAAGAGCTGGATCTGAGCTGGGAATCCTACTGAGGCACATGGTAAAGAGAAAACAAATCTTTTGTTCCATTTTAAATCATTGAGTTTCTAACACTTTTTTCCCAGCATAAATCAATTTGATATCTAATTCACAGACACTGTTGGACAGCACAGCAATTGCAGACAGGGTAGATGGAAGTGAAAGCTGGTATTACAGTTTTTCTTTATTGTAACTGCATCTTTTCTACAAAGGTCAGTAATAACAATTTCATTTTGGGACAATAATATAGAAGGTTAAAAATCAAATGCAAGTACAAGTACAAATGTCACTTTCCTTATTCTTGTTTTTCCTCAAAGTCTTGGGAGTAAGAAATATATATAGATTTTGAAAATTATTTGCATGATGCAGATTAATGGTGTCCAGTATATTTAAGTATGCACTGGTAATTAGTTGTCTCACAGAAAGTCATATACGGAATCCTAATACATGAGGTAAATATAATAATAACAAAGTTTCATTAAGTGCTTACAATAAGCCTGGTACTGTGCTGAGTACTTTGTACATATTATCTCAACCATCATAACAAACCAATATGGTAAGAACTATTATGATGCCCTTGCTAGGAATTTGATGCTTAGAGCAATTAATTAATAACTTACCCAAGGTGCCATAGAGAGTAAGTAGTAAATCTGGGTTTATTCTCAAACATCACCACCAATAGAGGGAGATAAGTATACAGCTCCTTCAAAATGATGAGGGAAACTGAAACATAAACTTGGAGTGCCATTGGCTAGGTCTACCCTTTGACCCTCAGAGTATTTCCAAGGATCCTCAGTTCTAGTGTATTAAAAAAAAAATCTGAATTTTCTATTTTAAGTGGCTGAATAAGTGCTGTTTGAACTTCTCTTATTACCAACTTTAATTATTAATAAAATGATGTTAAAGAAAGAGAAAAGGCATAAAGACCAGAACCATTGTTCACCTAGTTAAGCTATAACCTAAGGCCACCTTAAATGCTACTTTTGCCCTCACACTGTCACATCCAGTCCATCAAAAAGTTCAATTTTTTTCTATCATCAAATGCAGGCATATCTTGGAGATATTGTGGGTCCAGTTTCAGACTATTACTATAAAGTGAATATCACAGTAACATGAGTCACACATTTTTTGCAGTTTCCCAGCGTGTATAAAAGTTATTTTACACTATACTGTAGTCTATTAAGTGTGCAGTAGAATCATGTTTTAAAAAATCAATGTACATAAACTTAATTTAAAAATGCTTTATCACTAAAAAATATTAAAGATCATCTGAGCCTTCAGTGAGTCATAATCTTTTGCTGGGGGAGGGTCTTGCCTCAATGTTAATGGCTGTTGACTGATCAGTATCGTGGATGCTAAAAGTTGGAGTGGCTCTGGCAATGTCTTAAAATAAGACCACGGTGGGATTTGCCTTATCAGTTGCCTCTTCCTTTCATGAGAGATTTCTCTGTAGCATGCCATGCCGTTTGATAGCATTTTACCTGCTGTATAAGTTCTTTCAAAATTGAAGTCAGTCCTCTGAAACCCTTTTGCTGCTCTGTCAACTACGTTTATGGAATATTCTAAATCCTTTGTTGTCATTTCAACAATGTTCACAGCATCTTCACCAGGAGTGGATTCAAACTTAAGAAACCACCTTCTTTTCTCATCCATAAGAAGTAACTTCCGACTGGTTCAAGTTTGATCATGAGATTGCAGCAGTTCAGCCACATCTTCAAGCTCCACTTCTAATTCTAGTTCTCTTGCTGTTTTCATCACATCTGCAGCGACTTCCTCCGTTGAAGTCTTGATGCCTTCGAACACATCATGAGGGTTGGAATCAACTTTTTGCAAACTCGTGTTAGTGTTGATATTTTGACTTCCTCCCATGAATCATGAATATTCTTAGTGGCATCTAGAATGGTGAATCCTTTCCAGAAGGTATTTAATTTACTTTGCCCAGATCCATCAGAAGAATCACTATCTATGACAGCTATAGACTTGCAAAATATATTTCTTAAATAATAAGACTTGAAAGTTGATGCTATTTCTCATCCATGGACTGCAGAATAAATGTTGCATTAGCTAGCATGAAAACAACTTTAATCTCCTTGCACATCTCCATCAGAGCTCTTGGGTGACCAGGTGCATTGTCAATGAGCAGTAATATTTTGAAAGGAATCTTGTTTTCTGAGCAGTAGTTCTCACCAGTGGGCTTAAAATATTCAGTAAACCATGCTGTAACAGATGTGCCATCATCAGGCTTTATTGTCCCATTTATAGAGCTCAGGAAGAGTAGATTTAGTATAGTTCTTAAGGGCCCTAGGATTTTTGGAATGGTAAAAAAGCACCGGATTCAACACGAGACCACCAGCTGCATTAGTCCCTAACAGGAGAGTCAGTCTATCCTTTGAAACTTTGAAACCAGGCATTAACTCTCTAGCAATGAAAGTCCCGGATGGATCTTTTTTTTAATGTAAAGCTGTTTTGTCTACATTAAAAATCTGTCATTTAGGGTAGCCACTTTCATCAGTTATCTTAGCTAGATCTTCTGCAGAACTCACTGCACCTTGTACACCACCACTTGCCACTTTACATTGCACTTTTATGTTACGGCTTTTATGTTACGGCTTCTTTCCTTACACTTCATGAAGAAACCTCTGCTAGCATCAAACTTTTCTTCTGTAGTTTTCTCACCTCTCTCATCCTTCAAAGAACTGAAGAGAGTTAGGTCCTTGTTCTGGATTAGACTTGGGCTTAATGCAGTCTTGTAGCTGGTTTGATTTTCTATCCAACCCACCAAGACTTTCTCCGTATCAGCAATGAAACTGTTTTGTTTTCTTATTCATGTGTTCACTGGAATAGCACTTTTCATTTCTTTTAAGATCTTTTCTTTTGCATTCACAACTTGGCTAACTTTTTGGTACAAGAAGCCTAGCTTTTGGCCTATCTCAGCTTTGGCATGCCATCCTGACTAAGCTTAATTATTTCTAGCTTTTTATTTAAAGTGAGAGATATGCAACTCTTCCTTTCACTTAGAGGCCACTGTAGGCTTATTAATTGGCCTTATTTTATTTTATTTTTTTTCAGAATTTTTTTTTTTATTCCAAAGTACTATGGGGTACAAGTAATTTCAGTTACATGAATTGCGTTTATAATGCTGAGTCATGGTTATAAGAGTGCCCGTCGCCCAGAAATTGTTCACTGTATGCAGTAGGTGGGTTTTCACCCATCCCCTCCTCCCCCTGGTCAGGCCAGTCTGAAAGGTGCTCCTACCTTTAAAAATCCTGGCTAGCAAGCCATGGGAGTTTGAGCTTTAAGTATTGACTGCTCATTCTTCTTGCCTGACACTCTGCAATAAAAGGCCTAATTTTAATATTACTGTGTCTCGGGGACTAGGGAGACTTGATGAGAAGGAAAGAGGGCAATAGCTGGTCAGTGGATCAATCAGAGCACACACAACACTTATTAAGTTCACTGTCTTCTATGGGCGTGGTTCATTACAGCCCAAAACAATTACAATAATAACATCAAAGATCACTGATTACAGATCACCATAACAGATACAATAAAGAAAACGTTTGGATATTGTGAGAATTGCCAAAATGTGGCACAAAGCCATGAAGTGAGAATGTGCTGTGGGAAAAATGGCACCATGCTTGATGTAGCATTCTTACAAACCTTTCATTTGTAAAAAACAAAACAAAAACAAAAAACAAAAAAAAGCACCAAAAACACGTTATCTGCAAAACACCATAAAGTGAAGAATGCCTGTATATCTTGAGTATTATCACTGCTTATAATACTCCCTGCTACCACCCTAGTCTAAACCACCAGTTTTCTCTTTTCCAGACTGTTTGAATGGCCTCCTAAATCGTGTCCCTTCTACTTAGTTCTCCAAATGTAGTGATCTTTTTGAAATTTAAGTCTGCCCATTTCTTTATCTTGCTCATAACAACTCAGTGGATTATTGGGAGTAAAATCTTTCAGTCTACACATGGTCTGTCACCTCCTTGACCTCACCTGCTTCCTCTCCCTTTTATTCACTCTACTCTAAGCGCCCTGGCCTCCTCTCTGTTCCCCAAAGAATATAAACTCATCCCTTTCTCGGGGCCTTTGCATGTGACAGTTGTTCTTCCTGGATCATTTTTTTCTGAACAGATATCTGTATGGCTCACATCCTCATTTCTTTCAGGTTTCTGTTCAATTGTTACTTCTTCTGAGAGGTTTTCCTTGACTATTTTATCTGCTGTAATTCTGATCTCTTCCCAACCCCTTAGTCTCTCTCTCTCTCTCTCCCTCTCTCTCTCTCTCTCTCTCTCTCTCCTCTCTCTCTTTCTCTCTCTTTCTTCATGGCACTTCTGTGCTGCTGACTTTCTTTGTTCTGTCCTCCCCTAAATCCATTCTCTAATATTTTTGCTAGCCCTGTGTCTCCTGAGGCTGACCTTTATGGACTATGCCATATAAATTTCATTGCCCCTTGGCTAGTAGTTGGGAATTTGCCACTGGGAGCATCAGCAGGAGATAAGAGGGTAGATAAAGAGGCAAATCTGGGCGCTTATTATCCCCTTGCTTCCTTTGAGTATTAACTCTGTTTTGGCAGGAGTAGCTTTCCTCTAGGGCTACTGCTCTTATCTGGTGGTACTTTTCCTACAGCTCTAGTTCTTGCATTCTCCTAGTAACATAGTTCTCTGTACTTGCCTATTAGACTTAAAATGGTTACAGCTTCTCATTGTTGGTCGCCCTGGGTGCTATCTCATCCTTTGTTGGTTTCTTTAGGCCTGTCCATATTTCCAAATAAAAGTTCCTTTATTAACTCTCTTTAATTAAAACCATTGTCATCTTTATCCTGCCTGAAATCCTGAAGATTCAGCTTTCCTTGCTATACTTGAAACTTCACATTGACTTGATTTTATCATCTGACCACCCACAAGAATGTAAGTTTTGTGTGGTGTGGTAAGCAGAACAATGTATTCTCCCCCACTTCCCACCAAGATGCACCTGAACACATGACTGTGTTACCTTTCATGGCAAAACAGACTTTGCAGCTATATTATGGATACAGACATGGAGATGGAAGGATTATCCTAGATTGTCTGAGTAGGCCCAACCTAATAATATGAGACCTTAAAAGCAGAGAACCTTTCCTGACTGGGCCAGATAGATGACACAGAAAAAGACCAAAGAGAAACACAAAGCAGGATAGAAACTCGATTTGACATGGCTGCCTTTGGAGATGGAAGAAGGAAGCCACAGGCCAAGGAATGCATTCAGCCTGTCGAAGCTGGGAAAGGCATTTAATAATAGCCAGGAAGGAAATGGGGCTCTCAGTCCTACAACCACAAGGAACTGATTTTACCAACAACCTGAAGGAGAAGGAAACTTGCCCTCCCTAGAACCTCCAGAAAGGAACACAGTCCTGCTGCCTTGCCAGCTTCTTGATTTTAGCTCTGTGAGACCTATGTTGATCTGTTGACCAACAGAACTGTAATACATTCATGCCATTTAAGACGTAAATTTGTGGTACTGTATTAGGGCAGCAATAGGAAACTGATGCATGAGGTTTGCATTTCTCTGCATCTTTGTTGTGCACACAGGGCCTAGAATAGTGCCTATTCCAGTACATGTAAAGTTGCTCAGCAAATAGCTGGTGAATTAATAAATTGATTTTAAACTGTATTTTAAGAAACCCTTGTTCATCTTAACAAAAATTCTGTGAAAGAATATAATTATGCCAATATTTATAAAGCTTGATATGCCATGAGATTATTAAGAAGTATGCCCAAAAAGAAGGATTTAATGAATTTCACCATAGATATTTCAGCAATTTCTTACCAAAATAAACTTTCTATTTGATCAGTCACCTTAGAATTCAAATAGAATTGAAATATTTTCAGTTCCCCTCCAAATTTAAGGTGAGCATAGATTTTCAGTATTTAAAATGTAGTATACCTGATAATGGGTCTTTTAAAAGTGTGGATTCCTTAAACTACCTCATGCAGGCTTATTTAGGTTCCTCTTAAATTGTCAAAATTTATTTTTTAATTGAACTCATTGTGTAGATCACTTCAACAGGTTTTTTTTAAAAAATATCTAATGGTGTATGCCTCTGTAGCACAACCCGTGAACTTAAAAAAAAATCTAATTTAAAACTCTGAATGTGTGATTTTTACGTGTGAAAAGATTCTTACTTAGGCACACTTATTATATTATCCTTAAAATAGACTGCATTATCAATTCAAATGTATAACTGATCAAATTAGAAGGCAATGATTAAAAATAGTCATATAGACAACTCCTAATTAGTATTAAACTTTCTCTGTATTCCATTTATGTGGAAATCATGGTTTAAAGATAATGCTACATTATCAGTAGTCAAAACAGTTTTTCAAATATGCCTGAAGGCATATTTTTCTTTTCTTTTCTTTTTTAATTATAGAATATTATAGGGGTACAAAAAGTTTTGATTACATGATTTGCTTTTGTGCAGTTTGAATCAAAGTTATAAGTGTGCCCATCACCAAGGTAACGTGCATTGTACTTGTTAGGTGTGAATTTACCTGTGCCCTCCTTCCTCCTCCCACTTCCTTGGTTTCTGTTGAGTTTGTGCACATGGATGTGCACCATATGTGCACATGGATGTTGATTGATTAGTTCCAATTTAATAGTGAGTACATGTGGTATATTTTTTCCATTCCTGTGATACTTTGCTTAGAAGAATAGTCTCCAGTTCCATCTAGGTTGTTACAAAGGTATTAGTTCACTATTTTTATGACTGAGTAGTACGCCATAGTATACATATACCACATTTTATTAATTCCCTCATGTACTGATGGTCACCTGGGTTGATGCCACATCTTTGCCATTGTGAATTATGCTGCAATAAACATTTGAGTGCACATGTCTTTTTAATAAAATGACTTTTTTTTCCTTTGGGTAAATGCTCAACAGTGGGATTGCTGGATCAAATGGTAGGTCTACTTTTAGTTCTTTGAGGTATCTTCATACTATTTTTCCATAGAAGTTGTACTAGTTTGGAGTCCCACCAACAATATAAGTGTTCCCTTCTCTCCACACTTATACAATATAAGTGTATAAGTGTTCCCTTCTCTCCACATCCACACTGGCATTTGCTATTTTGGGACTTTTTGAAAAAAGCCATTCTCACTGGAGTTAGGTAATATCTCATTGTGGTTTTGATTTGCATCTTCCTGATGATTAGAGACTTTGAGCATTTTTTCACATGTTTATTGGCCATTTGTCTATTTTCTTTTGAAAAGCTTCTCTTTGTATCTTTTGCCCATTTTTTTATGAGGTTGTTCAATTTTTTTCTTGCTGATTTGCTTGTGTTCTTTATAGATTCTTTAGCGTGCCCTTTATTGATCTATAGTATGCAAATATTTTCTCCCATTCTGTAGGTTGTCTATTCACTCTATTAATTGTTTCTTTGGCTGTACAGAAGCTTTTTAATTTAATCAAGTCCGATTTGTTAATTTTTGTTGTTGCTGTGATCACCTTTGGGGTTTTCTTCATAAATTCTTTGCCTAGGCCAATATCTAGAAGAGTTTTTCTATCGTTTTCTTCTAGAATTTTTATAGCTTCTTGTCTTAGGTTTAAGTCTGTTATCCATAGTGAATTAATTTTTGTGACTGGTAAGAGGTATATAGATTCTGTTTCAGTCTTCTACATGCAGCTATCCAATTTTCCCAACACCATTTATTGAATATGGATTCTTTTCCCCAGTGTATATTTTTGTCTGTTTTGTCAAAGATCAGATGACAATATGAGGGTGGTTTTATATTTGGGTTCTCTGTTCTGATCCTAGATCCATATCTCTGTTTTGTTCCATACCATGCTGTTTTGGTTACTATGGCCTTGTAGTATAGCTTGAAGTCTGGTAAATTGATGTCTCGTGATTTGTTCTTATTACTAAGGTCATTTTGGTTACTCGGGGTCTTTTCTGGTTCCATGGAAAGCATAAAACTATTTTTCCTATATCTGTGAAAAATGATGTTTGTATTTTAATGGAAATTGCATTGAACCTATAGATCACTTGGGGTAATATAGAAATTTTAACAATGTTGATTCTGTGGACCCGTGAGCATGATATATTTTTCCATGTGTTTACATTCTTGGTGATTTCTTTCCCCAGGGTTTCATAGTTTTCCCTGTACAGGTATTTCACCTCCTTAGTTAAATATATCCCTAGGTATTTTATGTTCTTCATTGCCACTGTGAAAGGTACTGAGTCTGCTTTGATTCTCAGCTTCACTTGTTGGCATATATGAATGCTACTGATTTGTGTACATTGATCTTATAACCTGAGACTTTGCTGAATTTGTTGACTCTAGTCTGAATTTTCTGAGGACATGGTTGCTCAAATCTGGATCTTCAAATATTTGAATCACCAGAAACTCCAAGTTTCTACACCTAGATATCACTATCCTTGTAAATAATTTAGCACTTTAGAATTGTTGCCAAATCTTAAAAACTCCAACCCCCTCTACAGAAGGGACTTTGCTTTTATCTTTTTCTTCTCTAGTACAGTGGTTCTCCAAACATGGTCCCTGAATCAGCATCACCTGGGAAAGTGTTTTAAAAGCAAATTCTTGGGCCCCAGTCCAGCACTATTGAATCAGAAACTCGGGGTGGAGCCGTAGGATTTATGTTTACTAAGCACCCAGGTGATTCTGATGCATGATAAAGTTTGGGGAATACTGCAGGAACCCTAGGAAAATGCCTGTCATTCACAGGTTCTTTTACTCTTCAACTGAACAGAATTAAACAGAAATGAGGAAAGTAAAGTAAATTGGGTACCTGATATAAGGAAACAGGAATTTCTAAAAGTTAGTTGTCTGAGATATAGTTGTATATATATATAATATCTCAATTTTCACTGATTTCCAATTTAACAGTAAGGAAATAGGAATGAAGCGATCCATTTGGGGAGAATTATAAAAAACAATCTCTAGCTTTGCAAAATGTGTGCCAATTTAGTTTTTACCTTTGATCTCTGTCTGTCAAGTTTATAAATTGAACAAAATACCAAACAATATATCATGAGGTTAAAATAATGATTTTCTTGCCCCCTTTTAAAGACACAAACATGTTTTCCTCAATACTGAAAAATGATATCACTGACCCCCAATCAATAGATGTTTCACTTGCAATGGATTTGTTCTAACACATCTAAAGAGTCCCTGTAGCTACTAAAAGCACTCAATAGAGTTCCTATTAGGGATTCCTCATGGTGCTGAACTGATACATTCAGTCAAACAAGTACTTAGTAAGCGCCCACAAGGTACTTAATTACTGCCAGACATTGAACAGGACACAAGGCAATATAAGACAATTCTGTCCTCCAGGATTTTATAATCTGGCCTGGAAATAAAAGGAAAGGAAAGGAAAAGGACCAAATGTTTGTCTCATACTTTCATGTACCAGGCACTGAATAGGGCAGGAGACATAAACTATGTCACTTAATCCATGTAACCGCTCAGGGAAGTTGGCATGATTCCCAGTTCACAAATAAGGACATGTTAGTCTGAGAGATGCTGAGAACTTGTTCAAATTCATCGGATAAGAAGTGATGGAGGTGAAATTTAAAATCAAAATTGATTACACCCATGTACTTTCTGCTGTACCACTTCTCATATAAAAACATAAGCAGCAACTCCTAGAAGCAATACAATGAATGCCTAAATGAATGATACACACTGCTGGAGGAGATTAGAAAAGGAACAATGACTGTGGCTGGGGAAGTAAAGCCTTCCTGGTAAAAGTTCAGCACGGATGTTTATTGAAAGAAAAAGAGTTGTGCCTTGGCTAGGGGAAAGAAGTAAATGTATTCCAGATGGGAAACATTGTCACACAGAAATGTCTAGTCAGGAATGAGAAAGGCAGGTTCCAGTAGAGTAATGGAATCAGCCCAGCACATTTTAGGTGCCAAATAAATGGTATAGAATGACTTTGCTTGGCTCTGGCTATGCATGAAGGTACGCATTTTATTAACAATTAAAGAGTGTGGTGAACAGTGCCACTTTACTTAAGTGATATATTTGCTGGCTGTGTCCTTGTACATTCAGCCAAGGTTCTGAGGTGCCTGCTTCTTTTGGCTCTAATTTTGGATATACATTATCTTTCCTCATGCAAATGATCATTCTGCTCCTCACCTCTGCAGCCAACAGGATTCATGCACTGTCATTATATTATCTCTCAAGGAAAACCTCACAGATACTCTTTCATAAATTCCTCAAGTCCCTAGAGCTGAACAAATTCTTAAGAATATCAAATGTCCCGGAAACTTATTTGTAGATACTATAACATGCCAGAAAAGCACAGTTCTACATTGAACAATAGAGCGTTATTTCCACTTGAATAACTACAGAGTTGGAACAGTTGTTTTATGAAAAAGTTTGAAAGCAGTTAGGATTAGTATCAAAGAAATATTCATAGATAATTATGGTAAGTAAACTATTAATATATCTGAAGAAACTATGCGTTTGATTGGCTTATCTTTTAACTTAAGTGAATTTTTTTACGTTGCTGTATTTATTTTGAATCAAAATCCCCGTGTAGAGGTAGAAGGAGATTTCAAGAAGAAATTCCAAAAGTGATTGTTTTGCTCTGTTGTTAAAGCCCTCTCTGTGATAAGACATATTTTTATTATTTGGTTGTTGTGAATTTCAAAAGGATCTCCTATGATAGAATAGTGGTTCCCCAAAGATCTTTTATTTGCCGTGGGGAATGTCATTGTTCCCAAAGAAGATAATAAAATCAGCAAGAAAATAATAAACATTCTCTATAGGATATCACAGCATTAATTGACTACAAACACTCAAATTGATTTTTTAATCTACAGGCACATGACAAGGTCAGCAACAGAGGAAGGCTGATGTTGCTTTACTTTCATAATATAAGTGATGTATTTAAGATTCTGAATATAAACATGAAGTATGCTACTTTGGAAATAAT
>NW_012148174.1:8900757-8903429 GCF_000956105.1 Propithecus coquereli
AGAATCTTTGGGGTTTTCTAGATATAAGATCATATGATCAATAAAGAGAGATAGTTTGACCTTGTCTGTCCCCATTTTGATGCCCTTGATTTCCATCTCTTGTCTGATTGCTCTGGCTAGGAATTCCAGCACTATGTTGAACAGAAGCAGTGATAGAGGGCAACTTTGTCTGATTCCGGTTCTAAGTGGGAATGCTTTCAATTTTTCCCCATTCAGTATGATGTTGGCTGTGGATTTGTGCAGGATAGGCACCAGTTGTTCTTTGTAGGTCTGGTAAGATTTGGGTGTGAAACCATCTGGTCTGGGACTTTTCTTGTTAGGAAGGTGTTTTTATTGCTGCTTCAATTTGGGTAGTTGATATTAGTCTGTGCCGGAATTCTATTTCTTGCTGATTGAGCCTAGGGAGGCTGTGTGTTTCTAAGAATTTGTCCATTTCCTTCACGTTTTCAGATTTATGCACACAGAGGTTTTTATAGTGTTCATAGATGATTTTTTGTAGTTCTGTGGTATCAGTTGTAATTTCTCCTTTTTCATTCCTGATTGAGCTTATTAGAGTCATTTCTTTTCTGCTTCTCTTAATCTAACAAGAGGAGTGTCAAGGCCTTTTGGCTAAAACTGTTAATAATAATATAAAATAGGACTTGCTTCTCCACTCCTCCGTATGTGCTCTTCACACTCTATGGAAACAACCTTCAATTTTTGTTTTGTTTTAGCTACTTGTGGCATTTTCCAAATATTTTTAACTAAGATTTTCACACTGCTTTTCTTGGCTTTCTTGGATATATATAACTATTGATATACTAATATGGAAGATGAAATTTATGTTACATACATCATCTCACACAAAGTTACCCTCCTCCCTTCTAATATAGTTTTAATACATTTATAACTAAGTTCATATTCCGTATTATCATTAATATGACTGTCTAAATCCATTTGGGCTGCTACAACAAAAAATACTGGGTAAGTTAAAAACAATGTAAATTTATTGGTTACAATTATAAAGGCTGGGAACCCCAAGATCACCTTGGTGATTAGGTTTCAAAATAGGAATTTTGAAGGGAAACAAACATTCAGACCATAGCAATAACCATGTAAACATTTTTTTCTATTTCCAAGGAGGTTCTGACTGATCATTCAATATGTGTACTTTCATTGAATCACATTATTTTTTTCTTTAGTACCTCACCAAACTTTGTATATATCCATTGGTTCCATATACGAGTATACATATACCACATTTTATTAATCCACTCATGTATTGATGGGCACTTGAGTTGTTTCCATATCTTTGCAACTGTGAATTATGCTGCTATCAACATCCAAGTGCACATGTCTTCTTTATAGAATGTCTTTTTTTCCTTTGGGTAAATGCCCAGTAATGGGATTGCGGGATGATCAAACAGTAGTTCTACTTTTAGCTCTTTGAGGTCTGCATGTTACTTTCCACAGAGGTTGCACTAGTTTGCAGTCCCACCATCAGTGTATGAGTGTTCCTATCTCTCTGCATTCATGCCAACATTTATTGTTTTGGGACTTTTTGATAAAGGCCATTCTCACTGGAGATAAGTGATACTTCATTGTCATTTTGATTTGGATTTCCCTAATGATTAGACATGTTGAGCATTTTTTCATATGTTTGTTGGCCATTAATCTATCTCCTTTTGAAAAGTTTCTGTTCATGTCCTTTGCCCACTTTTTGATGGGGTTGTTTGATTTTTTTCTTGCTGATTTTCCAGAGTTCTATTCTAGTTATCAGCCCTTTATTGGATGTATAGCATGTGAATATTTTCTCCTATTCTGTAGGTTGTTTGTTCGCTCTCGTGATAGTTTCCTTGGCTGTACAGAAGCTTTTTAATTTGATCAGGTCCCATTTATTTATTTTCGTGTTGCTGTGATTGCCTTTGGGGTCTTCTGCATAAATTCTTTGCCTAGGCCAATGTCTATAACAGTTTTTCCAACATTTTCTTCTAGAATTCTTATAGTTTCATGCCTTAAGTTTAAGTCTGTTATCCACTGTGAGTTGATTATTGTGAGAGGTGAGAGATGTGGATCCTGTTTCAATCTTCTACATGTGGCTATCCAATTTTCCTGGCACCATTTATTGAATAAGAATTCTTTTCCCGAGTGTATGTTTTTGTCTGCTTTGTCAAAGATTAGATGGCTATGTTAGAATTGTTTTATACCTGGGTTCTCAGTTCTGTTCCATTGGTCTATGTCTCTGTTCTTGTGCCAGTAGCATACTGTTGTAATATAGGTTGAAGTCTGGTAAATTAAGGCCTCCCAATTTGTTCTTTTTGCTTAAGATTGTTTTTGCTATTCAGGGTCTTCTCTTATTCTATACGAAGTGTAGAATTGTTTTTTCTAGATCTGTGAAAAAATGATGTTGGTATTTTAATAGGGATTGCATTGAATCTTCAGATCACTTTGGGTAGTATAGACATTTTAAAAATGTTGATTCTGCCGACCCATGAGCATGGTATTTCTTTCCACCTGTTTTTGTCCTCTCCTATTTCCTTCCTCAGTGTATCGTGATTCTCCCTGTAGAGGTCTTTCACCTTCTTAGTTAAATATATTCCTAGGTATTTTATTTTCTTTGTTGCTATTGTGAAGGGCATTTAGATTTGGCTCTCAGTTTGATTGTTGTTAGCATATAGGAATGCTACTTATTT